>NC_135883.1:31754147-32281647 GCF_964194155.1 Cetorhinus maximus
ACACACACGCACACACAGATAAACACACACACACATACCCAAACACACACACACACACACACACACACACACACAAATAAACACCCACATAAACACACACACACATACCCAAACACACACACACAGACTTATACCCAAACACACACACACACACGCACACACAAATAAACACACACACACATGCACACACAAATAAACACACACACACATACCCAAACACACCCACATACCCAAACACACACACACACACACATACCCAAACACACACACATGCACACACAAATAAACACACACACACATACCCAAACACACACACACACACAAATAAACACACACATAAACACACACACACATACCCAAACACACACGCACACAAACACACACACACACACTTATACCCAAACACACACACACACAAATAAACACACACATAAACACATACACATACCCAAACACACACACATCCAAAAACACACATAAACACACACACACACAATTAAAAACACACACACATACCCAAACACACACACACATACCCAAACACACACACACACACAAATAAACACACACATAAACACACACACACATACCCAAACACACACACGCACAAACATACGCACACACAAATAAACACACACACACATACCCAAACACACACACACATCCAAACACACACACACACACATTTATACCCAAACACACACACACACACAAATAAACACACACATAAACACACACACACACATACCCAAACACACACACACACCCAAACACACACGCACACTTATACCCAAACACACACACACACACTTATACCCAAACACACACACACACACACACACACAAATAAACACACACACACATACCCAAACACACACACACATACCCAAACACACACACACACAAATAAACACACACATAAACACACACACACATACCCAAACACACACACATCCAAACACACATGCAAACTTATACCCAAACACATACACACACACACTTATACCCAAACACACACACACACACACGCACACACAAATAAACACACACACACATACCCAATCACACACACACACACATACCCAAACACACACACATCC
Source organism: Cetorhinus maximus (assembly GCF_964194155.1). Lineage (NCBI taxonomy): Eukaryota > Metazoa > Chordata > Chondrichthyes > Lamniformes > Cetorhinidae > Cetorhinus > Cetorhinus maximus. The sequence goes on from NC_135883.1 coordinate 31,755,248, forward strand.
AAACACACACACACACACTTATACCCAAACACACACACACACAAATAAACACACACATTAACACACACACACATACCCAAACACACACACATCCAAACACACACACACATTTATACCCAAACACACACACACACACACTTATACCCAAACACAGACACACACAAATAAACACACACATAAACACACACACACATACCCAAACACACACACATCCAAACACACACACACACTTATACCCAAACACACACACACACACACTTATACCCAAACACACACACACACACGCACACACAAATAAACACACACACACATACCCAAACACACACACACACACTTATACCCAAACACACACACACACACAAATAAACACACACATAAACACACACACACACATACCCAAACACACACACATCCAAACACACACACACACACTTATACCCAAACACACACACACACACACTTATACCCAAACACACACACACACACAAATAAACACACACACACATACCCAAACACACACACATACACATACCCAAACACACACACCCAAACACACATACACAAATAAACACACCCAAACACACATAAATGCACACACACACATACACACAAGCACACACACAGAAACACATATAAACACGCACACAGACACAGACACACACACATACACACATAAACACGCACACACAGTGGAATATTCTAAGCCCCCTGCTGGTGGGTGTGATAGGTGGCGTGCGCAGAAAATATTGCATGACCTGCTTCACAATGACGTGAAGGCAGGTCGCGATCGTCTGCTCAGCCCACCAACAGTGGGCCACGATTCCCGCCATCGGCCGTCGGGGTGCTAAGGGTAATACATTAGCGTATAATTAAAAGGCCATCCCGCCAGGGTCTAGGAACCCCGCCGAGGTGTTTCACAACAGCACGCAGAAGACGTGCACTTGGCGGCCTTCACTTTTGGGGAACTGAGGTGAGTGAGTAGCAGCATTCTCCACAGCTCGCCCGTTGTTTATAGGCCTCAGGGGCGTCGGGGGTGGGGGAGGGGGTATGTGGGTGTGGGGGGGTGGGGGGCAACTGATGCCTGGCCCTGGAGGCGACTGCTGAGGTGGGGGGATAGTGTCCAGGGGCAAGTACTGGCCAACCTCAGAGGGGACTGTTGAGTGGGGTGGGGGTAGGTCAAGTGCTGCCCTGGCGCTGCATCCCATGCACAGGCATTCGAGGTGGGAGGCAGGGTAAGTGAGGGAAGCGGCATCACATTAGGAACCCCTGTATAAACTGACCAGGCCTGTGCAACTGAGGCAGTTCAGGCGCAGTCACAGTGATATGGTTGGGGTCGGGCTCCTAGCCTGCCCACCCATGCAAGCAATGCGGAGGCAACAAAGGGCCACCAAGCGCTTCATACCTTACCCCACCCCGCCTGCACAACACCACCCCCCCCGGTACAGACTGCGAGTCCACCAACACTTTATTGGACCATGGAGCAGCCGGACTGCACACGTTGTACAATCTCCTCGCCAACACTGGCCATGTAGCAGTCACTGCTGGAGGTGATCACAGCCCCTTGCAATCTCAGCATCCTGGTTAGGAGCAGTGTCCCCCATGTCGCAGGTTGACAGGGCAGCCATGCAGCCCACTCATCTCTGGCCATCCGAGGGGTGACCAGCACTCTCCAGGAAGCATTAAGGGCGGTCACACAGGGCCAGGAAAGGTGCTATGTACAGCCATGATAACCATGTCTCTTCCTCTCTCTTTCATGCTGCAGGAGGACCACATCAGGGTCTTGGATCCTGGTGACCTAGCTGTATGCCTGATGGCCTACAGAGACCATAGAAGATGGAGGAGAGAGTGACTGAGGCTCCTGGCTGCACAAAGCCAGGAGCAGCAACCTCATGAAGAAGGGGCAGCAGGGGTTCCCACACACATTGCCCAGGAACGACAGCGAGCCGTAGCTGATCGGCACCTAGCGACACCTAGGGTCTATAGACGCCGCCTGCCATTCCTGCAGATGACTGACAACCAGCGTTGCCGACGATTGTGCATGTCTAGGGACTTGAATGCTCACATCTGCCACTTACTGCAGGACTTGACGCCAAGGGGACATGGAGGGCATCCACTGTGAAAGTGACCCTGGTGCTCAATTTCTATGCCAGTGGCTCCTTTCAGGGCTCCACAGGTGACCTCCGTGGGATAGCACAAGCTACCATCCACAATGCAGCCATGAGGTCACAGATGCCATCTTCTCCATGGCACACAACTTTGCGTATTTTGCCTGGGACCGGGACAGCCAGGATGCAAGAGCCATTGGATTCGCCCCAATCTCAGGATTCCTATAAGTGCAGTATGTGATTGACTGCACTCATGTGGCGCTCAGGTCTCCATTGCTACACTCAGTGACTTCATCAACAGCAAGGGCTTCCACTCACTGAATGTGCAGCTGGTATGAGATCACCAGAAACGCATCCTGCAGGTGTGAGCACGGTTTCTAGGGAGTGTGCATAACGTCTACATCCTGAGTCACTCACAGGTCCCTGATGTCTTCCAGGGTCCACAGAGGCTGCAAGGATGGCTCCTCTGGGACAAGGGCTACCCGCAGAGGCCGTGGCTGATGACACCCCGTGCGGTGGCCTCAGACTGCAGCAGAGTGAAGGTATAACGAGGCTCATGCTGCAACTCGCACCTTGGTGGAGCAAACCATCGGGATGCTGAAGATGCAGTTCCGATGCCTGGACCGGTCTGGTGGAGTCCTGCAATACAGTCTGCAGAGGGTGTCATGCATCATCATCGTCATCGTCATCGTCTGCTAGGCTCTTTATAACCTGACGCTGCAACAGGGAGTACAGCTGGCTGAGGAGGAGATAGAGGAGCTGTTTCTCTCCTCCAATGAGGAGGGCGCCAACAGGGGTGAGGGTGAGGGGGTCCTCAATGGTGACGATGACGGGGATGAGGTTCTCGCACTGGCTAGACAAAGCAGGGATGCTCAGGAGCCCTCATAGGTGCCAGATTTGTGGAGGATGATGACGACATGCGGTGATGTCTCCCCACAGATCCTCACATCGTAGTTGTGAACGTTTGACTCCACTCTGGCTTATGGCAGCGCCAATATCTCTGTGAGAATGCTCCTTTCTGGAGATGCAGTGGAGGCCCTAATAGTTGCTCAGTCACAGGAAGATGATGACAATGTGCAGTGAGAGCACTCCATAGATCTTCACATAGCCTCTGAGACTGTCTGACTCCTGTCTGGCCAAGGGCAGCTTGCTTGTGCTCCATGATCAGGGCCATCTCAGAGACGCAGCCATGAAACTTTAGATGCATCTGATGTTGTGTCCACCTTCAGCACCTCAGCCTTTCAGGAGCTGGTGCACAGCATCACTGGTCGCAGATGCTGGTGTGATGGGGGCCAGCTCCACCTTAAAGGTACTGAGAGCACACAGAGAGTATGAAAGAACTCTGTGGTGCCTGCCCACTACATTCTGGCAGCAATGACCAGCACTGCCGAGGTGCAGGCATCAGTAATGTTTCCAGGGAGTGTCAGGCTGGACCATCACTGTGGTTAGTAAGAAATGAAATTAAATCGATAGCAAGAAATGACGTAGGGTCAGATGATGTAGAATCTGTGTGGGTAGAGTTGAGGAACCGCAAAGGTAAAAAAACTATAATGGGAGTTATGTACAGGCCTCCAAACAGTAGTCAGGATGTGGGGCACAAGATACACCAGGAGATAGAAAAGGCGTGTAAGAAAGGCAAGGTTACAGTGATCGTGGGGGATTTCAATATGCAGGTAGACTGGGAAAATCAGGTTGGTAATGGATCCCAAGAAAAGGAATTTGTAGAATGTCTACGAGATGGCTTTTTGGAGCAGCTTGTGGTGGAGCCCACTAGGGAACGGGCAAATCTAGGTTTAGTGATGTGTAATGAGGCAGATTTGATAAGGGAGCTTAAGGTGAAGGAACCCTTAGGAGGAAGTGACCATAATATGATAGAATTTACCCTGCAATTTGAGAGGAAAAAGCTGGAATCAGATGTAACGGTATTACAGTTGAATAAAGGCAACTACAGAGGCATGAGGGAGGAGCTGGCCAGAATTGACTGGGAGATGAGCCTAGCAGGAAAGACAGTGGAACAGCAATGGCAGGAGTTTCTGGGAGTAATTTGGGAGACACAGCAAAAATTCATCCCTAGGAAGAAGAAGCATACTAAAGATTTTGAGGGTAAAGTAGCCAGTAATATAAAAGAAGATTGCAAGAGTTTTTTTTAGATATATAAAGGGTAAGAGAGAGGCAAAAGTGGAGATTGGGCCACTGGAAGATGACACTGGAGAAGTAGTAGTGGGGAACAAAGAAATGGCGGAGGAACTGAATAGGTACTTTGCATCAGTTTTCACGGTGGAAGACACGAGTAACATCCCCAAAATTCAAGAGAATTGGGGGGCAGAGGTGAGTATGGTGGCCATTACCAAGGAGAAGGTGCTAGGAAAACTGAAAGGTCTGAAGGTGGATAAATCACCTGGGCCAGATGGATTACACCCCAGAGTTCTGAAGGAGATAGCTGAAGAGATAGTGGAGGCTTAGTGGTGATCTTTCAGGAATCACTGGAGTCAGGGAGGGTCCCAGAGGACTGGAAAATCGCTAATGTAACCCCCCTGTTTAAGAAGGGAGTGAGGCAAAATACAGGAAATTACAGGCCGATTAGCCTGACCTCGGTCGTTGGTAAGATTTTAGAGTCCATTATTAAGGATGAGATTTCAGAATACTTGGAAGTGCATGGTAAAATAGGGCAAAGTCAGCATGGTTTCATCAAGGGGAGGTCATGCCTGACAAATCTGTTAGAATTCTTTGAGGAGGTAACGAGTAGATTAGACAAAGGAGAGCCAATGGATGTTATCTACTTGGACTTCCAGAAGGCCTTTGACAAGGTGCCACACAGGAGGCTGCTCAGTAAGATAAGAGCCCATGGTGTTAGAGGCAAGGTACTAGCATGGATTGAAGATTGGCTGTCTGGCAGGAGGCAGAGAGTGGGGATAAGGGGGTCCTTCTCAGGATGGCAGCCGGTGACTATTGGAGTTCCACAGGGGTCAGTGTTGGGACCACAACTTTTCACTTTATACATTAATGATCTAGATGAAGGAACTGAGGGCATCCTGGCTAAGTTTGCAGATGATACAAAGATAGGTGGAGGGACAGGTAGTATTGAGGAGGCGGGGAGGCTGCAGAAGGATTTGGACAGGTTAGGAGAATGGGCAAAGAAGTGGCAGATGGAATACAACGTGGGGAAGTGTGAGGTCATGCACTTTGGTAGGAAGAATAGGGGCATAGACTATTTTCTAAATAGGGAGAGAATTCAGAAATCTGGAGTGCAAAGGGACTTGGGAGTCCTAGTCCAGGATTCTCTTAAGGTTAACTTGCAGGTTGAGTCGGTAGTTAGGAAGGCAAATGCAATGTTGGCATTTATTTTGAGAGGACTAGAATATAAAAGCAGGGATGTGCTGCTGGGGCTTTATAAGGCTTTGGTCAGACCACATGTAGAATATTGTGAGCAATTTTGGGCCCCGTATCTCAGGAAGGATGTGCTGGCCCTGGAGAGGGTCCAGAGGAGGTTCACGAGAATGATCCCAGGAATGAAAGGCTTAACATATGAGGAATGTTTGAGGACACTGGGTCTATACTTGATGGAGTTTAGAAGGATGAGGGGGGGATCTGATTGAAACTTACAGAATACTGAAAGGCCTGGAAAGAATGAACGTGGGGAAGATGTTTCCATTAGTAGGAGAGACTTGGACCTCCTAAGAGTAAAGGGAAGACCTTTTAGAACAGAGTTGAGGAGAAACTTCTTTAGCCAGAGAGTGGTGAATCTATGGAATTCATTGCCACAGAAGGCTGTGGAGGCCAGGTCATTGAGTGTATTTAAGACCGAGATAGATAGGTTCTTGATTGGTAAGGGGATCAAAGGTTACGGGGAGAAGGCGGGAGAATGGGGTTGAAAAACTTATCAGCCATGATTGAATGGCGGAGCAGACTCGATGGGCCGAATGGCCTAATTTCTGCTCCTATGTCTTATGGTCTTATGGTCTGAAGACTGCACGGAGCACAGGGAAGAGGCCCTGGACTGAGATACCTGCCTTTTACATTGTGCAGAAAGGTTTCACATCTGAGTGACACGAACACTGCTCATCAGAACAAGGAGCCACAGGCAGGGAGACATTCTTAGGAGTTTATTGACAATAGTGAACAGTATGTACAGTAGACCAACACCCGTGGCCAGGCTGTGCAACTACTTTTGCATAACTTTCCTAACCTTGCCCTGGTGCTCCCCAGACATCCACACAGCAGAGGTGGAGGCAGCCTGCTGACTGTGATGCCCTGTCTTTGATGACTTTGGCGGGCCGAGTACTCTTGAGGACTGAGACTTGGAGGGCCCCGCCCTGCTTTCGGGGTCCTGCTGTGTGGCAGTGGCACCCTCCTCGGCCTGTGGAACTGGATCTGCGGAGGTCACAGGAGACAAGAGTCAGATGGGCCGGTCACTCCCAGAATCACGCGGGTGGACGGCCCTGGGGCGTGCACCTGCTGATCCTCCTCTCTTTGGGTGCCTGAGGGCCCCTGGCTGACTCCGTGAGTGGGAGGGGTAGCTGGAGTGTGATTGAGCTGCCCAGCACCCCTCTCGCATAAACTGTTGGATGCCAACTATGGCATCAGTGATGGAGATAAGACCGCGCAGCAGTGCAGGAGCGACGTTCTGGACCAAGGTCTCAATGGCAGCCGCCATCCTGCCAGTGTTGACCTTGGTGCATCGCAATGCCGGCACTATCACCTCAGCCTGAAGACGGACAGACTCCTCCATCATGCCTTGCAATCTGAGGAGTGCAGCGGACATCCCTTCCTGATGTTCCTAAGCTTGCCTTTGCAGCTCCAGCAACTGTGACATGACCGAGTCCAAAGGCTCATCATCTGACTCGGACTCAGCAACAGTCTGGCCTCCAGCAGTCCTCCGAGTGCCGGGACCTGGGATGTCCCTGCCTCCGCCTGCTGTGGATCAGAAACTGTGATGTGCTCACCAGATTGTGATCCCGAGATTACTCTAAAGCTACATCCCACCGAGGTGTGTGTCTCTGTGCTGGTGAAGGGTGTGGGTGAGCGCTGTGATGGATCTTCAGGGAGGGTGCCTTCAGATTCCTCTTCAGAGGTTTCTTCAGAGCTTGATTGGAGGCCCTGGGTTATGGACTCTGTCGGCCGTTTCCCAGATGTGCCTGCGAAAGCAAGGGGAGATAATTAGTGCATGGCAGAGGCCTGTGAAACAGGACACATCACTCACGGCATGGTTGTCTGATGGATGTTGCACTGCTGGATCCTCACTTGGTAGAGCAGCACCGACCTCACCATCAGTACAGGACCGGTCCCAGTCATCGCCGGCCAGCTGGATGGCTCTGTTTTTGAATTCTGTCTGAACTTTGGTATCTGGCATCCCTCCACCTGTCTGCAACCTTTCCCTTCTGTTGTGAGCTAGTTTGTCCTGCATGGATAGAGATGGGGAGAGTGTATCAGGACACACACCAGGCCAGATGATAAGTATGCCTGGCCTGCGTGGGTGGTGAGTGGTCCCATGGACGGGATGAGGACAATGATGATGTGTGTGAAAGAGTGAATGGTGATATCCCTTGCACTGGCAGTGAGTGAGGGTCCTGTGGATGTATGGTGGGTTTGTGAGGGTGTGAGTTGGGAGTGATGAAATGAGTGACTTACCCTGGCGGAACAGAGGAGATCATTCATCCATTTGCGGCACTGGGTGGCTGTCCTCCTCCGCAGGGCATTCACGCTGACCACCGCTGCCACCACCTCCCAAGCCGGATTGGTGACATTGCTGCCCATCCTGTGGCCAGAGCGGGGGTAGAACACATCCCGGCGGCCTCCACAGAATCCAGCAATCGCTTGAGGGACCCATCGTTGAAGCAGCGGCTGCAGTCTTTTTGCCTCTGTTGGCCATGTCTCCCAGGCAGCGGTGGTGAGTTGGTAGTGGTGAGCGCTTTGTTGGTGGCTGCCTTTTAAAGATGGCGGCCAGCGTGATGCAACAGCGGGGTGATGGCGAGCGGGCGAATGAGAGCCCACCAGCATGGAAACGGCGTGTCTTGCGGGAATGCAGAAATAATGAGGTGGGCTCGGGAAGATACGGCGTGAAAACCTGCCATTTTCTCCAGCGGGTAGGACCCCATTTTACCCACCGCTACCGCACTTTGTGCAATTCTGGGAAAATTCAGCCCACACACATAGACACCCAGAAACACACAAACGTACACATAAACACACACATACACACACACACAAACATACAGACACACACACACACAAACACACACAAATGCAGACACGCACAAACACACACACACAAACAGGCACACACACACACACAAACACAAACACACACAAACACACACACGGACACACATGAACACACACAAAGGCACACACAAACACACAGACACACATAAACACACACACACACACACACACATGCATGGAAAAATACAGAGGATAGTGCACCTTTACAAATTACAAACAAAGGAATAATCCACAAGAGATGTAATTGGCTTGTCTCGATGCAGGCCTGGTGAAGAAAAGGTTATTTTCCACTCCTGAAGTGCAGCTAAGTGATGTCAACAACCAAAGTCATATGTCAAAGTAATTGCAAGATTCCCTTGAAGAGGTGGATTTTCAGCAGGTCATAAAGTTAGTTGCTTGTAGTCTTATTACTAGGTCAGTTTTCTGTACTTGTGTGAAAGAACAGGCTTAGGTGTTGCAGTCTCCAGTTTTAAGGCATAGATGTTTCTGCCTTTGCTGCTACTGCTGAATCTTACTTTGTTGTTTGCAGACTGACTGGTTTCTCCATGGTGCTTGGAGTAAGTAAGATTGGTTATCTGAAGAGAGTTTTGATCAGTTCTGATCAATAATTCAATTCTACAACCAGAATGATTTGAAATTAGAAGGCATTGCTACACAATGGGAGGATGGATGGTAACAATTCACACCTACTTAAGATTTAACTGGTTTCTCACTTATGTGTCAAACTCAGTGGGTCTGGGAGTCCATTGATTCTGAGTTTTGGGTAAGTCCATGAACAATAGGAGGTATGAATTCTACGAATGTTTCTGTCTTGGTATGTCCGTTCAAGGTGGAGGTGGGGGGGGGGGGGGGGGGGTGGGGCGCGTGGGCTGGGGTGAGGCACTCTACCCAGGGTCATTTAATTAAGAACTTTCTGGAGACTCAGGGCAGAATTATCCCAGATTTGCACAAAGTGCAGTTGTGGGCGGGAAAAAGGACATTTTACCTGCCGGCCACAATGGCGGGTTTTCACACAGTATCATCCATTCCGGCGCGTCCCGCCTCAATAATAATTCCCGCATTCACGGGAAACATGCCAGATATCCGGTGAGCAGGCTCGGATTGGCCTGTTCCATCATGACCTCAGCGCTTCCTCATCCAGGTGCCATATTTAAAGCACACCAGAGTGCATGCCTACTTCATGTCTACAGACCAGGACCACTCCAGGCAACAGATGACCCCAAAAGCAAAGCAGGCCCAAATTTAGTGGCATCTCTCTGGGGCACCTCCTGGATGTAGTGGAAGGCCACCATGATGCCCTGTACACTGCTGTGTCTACAGGAGCTCCATCAGAATCATCAATCCAGCCTGGGAGGTAATGGCAGCGCTGGTCAGCGCCACCAGAGCACAGAGGAGGTCAGCCATCTAGTGCAGGAAGAGGAGTAATGCTCTCATCCGTTCCGCCAGGGTAAGTCAACCACCTCATCACTCTCAACTCACACACTCACAAACCCATCACACATCCACAGGGATCTCACACCTCAAGTGACAACACCACTAACTCTCACACACACCCTCACATCTCCATCAGGTTCATACCCTCTCGAGCTCACATCCTCATTCCATCCATGTCTCCGCTCACCACACAAACATTCATTGCAGTGTCATGCATCCTGTTCACACTCTCGCCATCTGTTTTCATGCAGGAGAAGCTGGCTCACATCAGCAGGGAGAGGTCCCAGACTGGGTGTCGAGTGGCCCACATTAGGCTTCTCACTCACTTTGAGGAGCGTGCCTTCGCGCTGACTGCTGAGGACGTGGACCGTGCCTGCGGTAAGTTTTCGGTGAAGTCAGCGGCGAACACCCTTGTGAGGATCCTGCACCACATCAATCCTCTCTCAATACAACTGTGAGTGCTCTCTGTCTCCTGCTTTTAACTCTACTGCCATGCACTAACTATCTCTACTTCAGTTCACAGGGAGCTCTGCCAAGTGACCGACACCCTCAACCAGCCAGTTACTCAGCTCCATCCAGGTCCTCACCTCCAGCCAAGAGGACACCTCCTCCATTGAAGAGCTGGAAATAAGCAGCCTAGAAGACCCATCAGAGCGCTTACCCACACCCTCCACCAGTGCAGAGACACACACCTCAGTGGGACCGAGATCTAGAGCAGGCTCGGGTTCACTATCTGATGATTACCGCACGGACACGTGCCACAGCAGAAGGAGGCAGGTTCAGATGAGCTCCACGAATGCTGGGGATCAAGCATCTGTGGGGTCTGAGTCAGATGACGAACCTCTGGATTTGGTCTTCCAACTCATCCAGGAGGCGGGGGAACATCACGCAGAGCTGTTGGAAGCCCTCAGCAGAGTGGGATGCCAGTCGGGTGAGTGCGCCCACCTGCTCTCTGATGAAGTGGTGCCCACATGTGCGCGTATGGAGGTCTCCATTGGGAGGATAGTGGACGCCATGGAGACCCAGGTCTAGCAGAACGTGGAGATGTGCGCAGATCTGCACTCCATTGAGGGAGCCATGGGTGAGTTCCTGCAGTGGCAACGCAAGAAGGAAACAGGGCACCTCAATGTCCCTCCCAGTGCTCCTTCCCCTCAAGGAGTCAGGCCGGGGCCCTCGGGGACCCAAATGAAAGAGGAGCTGCACCTCGACACACCTGGGTCATCCACTCAGGAATCTCAGAGTCTGCCCTTTCCCTCCAAGTCCCCTTTGCCTGTGACCCCCTCACCATCTTCCTCTGTCACCGCAGAGGGAGCACCTGGCCCACAGGAGGATAATCAAAGCAAGCCAGGGTCCTCAAGGCCTCGGCTCTCCAGAGAGCACATGCTGAAATCATCAGAGGTAACAGGACCAACCATTTCACAGACTGTCTCCACCCCTGTTGCAGATGTTAGGGCAGCACCTAGAAGAAGTGGTAGGCTTAGAAAGGTTAAGAAATTCTGATGACAAGTGGTTACACAGGTGAACACATTTTGTCACTTTGCAATCTGGAAATACATTCACTTCACTGAATAATGTGTAATGTTGTCTTTCAGCTTCATTTACAGGCTTCGTGAACCCTCCCCCTGCATCCCCCCACCCCCCGCCACTAGATGTTCAGCTGCACGCAGCTGGACCACGAGTGATTCTGGAGGGAGAAGTGTGTGTGTGGCAGGACCTTTCACAGCCTCGTGCCACCACTCTCCCACACACACGGAGCCTTCATCCATCACACTCATCTCACTGTCCTGAGCATTTTGAATGCTGCCTGCTGGGGTTCACTTTCAGTTGTCCATCTGAGCTGACCTGCATCTCCCCCACCCACTGCTCACACTCCCATGCAGCACCTGTGCCCGTCCAACACGAGACTCCGCCCCACTTTCGACTTCATCAACCATGGTAGTTATTAAGTTTCTGATCAGCTCTCCCTTCCTTTCCCCTCCAGTCACCCATGTCCCTTCCCCATCACTGTTGACCCCCTGGCATCACCTTCCACCTCCCCACCATCACCAACCAACCCAAACCCTTGTCATTCCAGGATGTCCAGCGGAACGTGCACGTTCCCTACCTCCCTGAGAATCCCACCCCCATCCACACTGACCTGCTGACCTCCACCTTCCCACCCCAAGGTTCATGTCTGCCTCCGCGTCCTCACAAAACACCCTCGCTGTCTCTTCTACTGCTACTGTCACACCCTCACCCTCCCACCCATCCAGTTCCCTCTGCCCCCTCTCACACTCACCATCCCCCCGTCCTACCACTCCCACCCTCAGTTCACTCCCCAGGAGGCAGTCATTGACTCCACAGACCCCTCCCTTACACGTTTTCCAGACACCCCCACCCCCTTAATCCCTCCTGCACCCTTACTCCCTCCTCCCCCCCAGACATCTTCCTCCCATGGACTCATTCCCCCCTTTGAACTCCTTTCTGCCCCTGGACTCCTTCCTCTCCTGGACTCTTTCCCCTCCCCTGGACTGCTTCCTCCACCTGAACTCCTTCCCCCCCTCCAAACTCCTTCCCTTATACCTTCCTCCCCCCTTACACCTACCTCCCCACTTGCAGCATTCTCCCCCGTTACACCCTCTCACCTGCAGACTCCCTCCTCCCCCGGACCTCGCACTCCGAAACCTTTGTTCCCCCCACCTCCCAACTTCACTTTACCTGATACCTTCATCCCCCACTCCCAACCTCACCCCACCTGTACACCTCCCAGCGAAACCTAGGCCTTCCTCCCCCATTCACCCCCCCCAGCCTTTCCACCCCTCCCACCCCACCCCGGGACACCTTCCTCTCTCACTCACAGCTGGACCTTCCACCCCCCCATTCGCTGATCATCAGCAGCAGTCCATGGCAAAGACCATGCTGTTCCGAAACAGAGCCGAAACATCAGTGGAGACCTCACGCCATCGATGAACTGCTTCTCAATGGAGCCATGTCCACGAAAATCCGGTCAGCACGCGATTCACGTGATCTTCCAGGGCCCAGTGGCTAACGGGCTCCAGCATCTTCTGCTCCTTGGATCTCTGTGACCTGAGCAAGGCCTCAACAGTAAGTCCCCACTTCTGCACTTCACACTTGTCCAGATGTGTTCTGGTCCGCTGTGATTTCCTGCCGGCGTAACGGTATATCTGGCATGGGGCGGGGAACAACTCCAGTCAGGCCTTACTCTGCCCCCCCATTAGCAGAATGCAAAGTGGGTTCACGCCCCCTCCAGGGGGATTGGTGTTCCGCTATGGTGGACATCATTGGATGATCCTGCTGTGTTTACACGCCAGAGTGAAACCGATTTTAGGCCCTCTCGCCACACTGGCGCCCAACCCCTCCCCCGCCCGCCATGATGCCTGATGCCAACAGGGCCAGAAAATTCCAGCCTTAGCCATTCTAAGTCTGTGGAGAAATTGCAAAAGTACCCCCCTGGCCCTCAGCAGCCATCTTAGCAGGCTTTTCGGCCAGAATCTTCCCCTCGTCGGGCGCGCGTGATTGGCGGGCCTGGGAGCGGCCTTGCAACAGGCCCCCGACCGCGATCGGCCCCCCAGCCGTGGTTGCACACTGGCTGGCCAATCAGCAGCCAGCCAGCACGAAACGGGCACTGAGAAAGCTCAGGGCTGCCGGGGTGGGAGCGGGAAGGGAGCGGACGATGACGTCACTGCAGGCGTGGGTCGGCGATTCGGGAGAGCTTCCCTGAAGGCAGACAGCTGCCTCAGGGAGTTGCGGACCTGTAAATAATGAAATGAAGCACTAGAAAATTGCAAAAAAAAAAAATGTCCATGCAGCCCCTGAAAACATACCTCATAAAAACGCTACCCCCAGATATTTCTTTTTATTTTATTTCCTAACGGAGATTTCACCCCACCCTTGGATGAGGTTTCTTCAAAAACGTAAAGGCTGCCCAGCTGATTGGCCCGTCCGCCAATGGATGGACCATGAAAAATCGCTGACAGGTTTGCCATAAATTAATGTCTACTTTTAAAAAGAAAAGGCAGTTCCAGAAATTTCTATATTGAGTATAGCCCATGTTTAAATTTATTAATATGACGTGCCTTTACTAGGCATGACTCTGATGTGTGGCCTAACTCCATACACCCTCCTTGGCTCCATATCTCTTAATGCCTTTCAGTAACAACAATTTATCAATCCCAGATTAAGAATTAAAAATTGACCGAGCATCAGCTCCCAAGAGAGTTTCAAGTTTCGAGCGCTCTTTAGGCAGAATTTTCTGAGCCGGCTGGTGGCGGGCATGACAGGTGGCGTGCATGGAAAATATGGAATGACCTGCTTCACGACGGCGTGAGGGCAGGTCGCGATCGTCTGCTCAGCCCGCCAACGGTAGGCCGCATTTCCCTCCATCGGTCGGCTGGGAGCTACTTGTAATATATCAGCATATCATTTAAAAGGCCATCCCACCAGGCTCTTGGAATCCCGCCGAATCGTCCGTCCACAGCTCGCCCATTGTTTACAGACCTCAGGGGCGCCGGGGGCAACTGATGCCTGGCCCCAGAGGCGACTGCTGTGGGATGGGGGGCAGTGTCCAGGGCAGGCGCTGGCCAGCCTCGGAGGCTGCGTAAAGGCAGCAGCAGCAACTGCATGAAGAAGGGGCAGCAGGAGATCCCGCGCATGCTACCCAGGAGCGACAGCGAGCCGTGGTATCAGTAATGTTTCCAGGGAGTGTGAGGCTGGACCATCACGTTGTTATGAAGGCCGCACAGAGCACAGGGAAGAGACCCTGGACTGAGACACCTGCCTTTTACCTTGTGCAGGAAGGTTTCACATCTGAGTGACAAGAACACAGAACAAGGAGCCATAGGCAGGGAAACATTCTCAGGAGTTTATTAATAATAGTTAACAGTATGTACAAGTGATCAACACCCGTGCCCAGGCTGTGCAACTACTTTTACTTAACTTTCCTAACCCTGCCGCTATGCCTTGGTGCTCCCCGGACATCCACAGTGGAGGTGGTGGCAGGCTGCTGACTGTGACTTTGTGATGACTTTAGCGGGCGTCCTCTGGAGGGCCGGGAATTGGAGGGCCCTGGCCTGTTTTTGGGGTCCTGCTGTGTGGCAGTGGCACCCTCCTTGGCCTGTGAAGCTGGACCTGCATAGGTCACAGGAAGAGAGGATTCGGATGGGCCGGTCACTCCCAGAGTCACCTGGATGGATGGCTCCGGAGTGTGCACCTACTGATCCTCCTCCCTATGGGTGCCCAAGGGCTCCTGGCTAACTCTGTAAGCGGAAGGGGTAGCTGGAGTGAGATCGAACTGCCCAGCACCCCTCTCGCGTACACACTGTTGGAGGCCAACTATGGCATCAGCAATGGAGTTCAGCGCGCGCAGCGGTGCAGAAGTGCAGTCCTGGGCCAAGGTCTCTATGGCAGCTGCCATCCTGTCAGTGCATTGGCATGCCGGTGCTATCACTTTGATGTGGTATCTTTGACAAACGGACCACAGGAGTCTCAGGTTCAGGTCACGATTGTTTATTCGAGCAATTGCAAGGAGGGCACCATCTCAATACTGCTTGAGACAGTACTCTGCTAAGCTACAAGTGTTCATCATATTTATACATTATTGGTCACGTACAAGAACAGTTTCCAGATTTCGATCTTGTCAACATATAGGTTTACGTTAAACTGACAGGTCTGGTGACAAGCACATGCATTGTATGTCCCTATTTTTCCTACCTAAACAAGGACCATCTGTTCTTCCCCTATCTGTTTAAGAGCACACTTAATCTTAGTTGTTATTGCCATCCTCTGACTACAGTCTGGCTCCAAGGCTTTTCTGTTGTTTGCAGGCCCTTAAGGCTGTGCAAGGTTCACCTGGTAACCTTTAACTGCCAGTGTGCTTGAAGATTTTAAGTAATTCATTCCCTTTCAATAAGTTCTTACTGTACCCCTATATTCCCCCCTAACAACCTCAACCTGAAGACAGATGGAATCCTCTAACGTGCTTTGCAATCTGAGGAGTGCAGCGGACATCCCTTCTTGATGTTCCCGAGCTTGCCTTTGCAGCTCCAGCAACTGTGACATGACCGAGTCCAGAGGCTCATCACCTGACTCGGACTCAGCAATGTTCTGGCCTCAGCAGTCCTCCGAGTGCCGGGGACCTGGGAAGTCCCTGCCT
Source organism: Cetorhinus maximus (assembly GCF_964194155.1). Taxonomy (NCBI): domain Eukaryota; kingdom Metazoa; phylum Chordata; class Chondrichthyes; order Lamniformes; family Cetorhinidae; genus Cetorhinus; species Cetorhinus maximus. The sequence continues at coordinate 31,771,160 of NC_135883.1, forward strand.
CCGACTGCTCTGGATCAGACAGTGCGATGTGCTCACTAGGTTGTGATCCCGAGGCTACTCTAAAGGCAGGTCCCACCGAGGTGTGTGTCTCTGCGCTGGTGGAGGGTGTGGGTGAGCGCTGTGATGGGGCTTCTGGGAGCGTGCCTCCAGATTCCTGTTCCGTGCTTTCTTCAGGGCTTGATTGGAGGCCCTGGGTTATGGACTCTGTTGGCTGCTTAGCAGATGTGCCTGTGAAAGCAAGGAGAGATAATTAGTGCATTGCAGTGGCCATCATTTACAGCATGGTTGTCTGATGGATGTTGCACTGCTGGACCCTCACCTGGTAGAGCAGCGCTAATCTCGCCGTTAGCACAGGACTGGTCGAGATCACCGCTGGCCAGCTGGATGGCTCTGTTTTCAAATTCTGCCAGAATTTTGATCTCCGGCACACCTTTCCCTCCTGTTGTGTCCTGCATGGATAGAGATGGGGAGAGTGTATCAGGGCGTCAGCCAGGCTAGATGATAATTATGCCTGGCCTGTATGGGTATTGAGTGGCCCCATGGACGGGATGAGGACAATGATGGTGTGTATGAGAGAGTGAATGGTGGATTCCCTTGCATTGACAGTGAGTGAGGGCCCTATGGATGTGTGATGAGTTTGTGAGTGTGAGTTGGGAGTGAGGAAAAGAGTGACTTACCCTGTTGGAAGGGAAGAGATCATTCATCCTTTTGCGGCACTGGGTAGCTGTCCTCTACAGGGCATTTGCGCTGATCACCACTGCCACCGCCTCTCAAGCCAGGATGCTGACATTGCTGCCCGTCCTGTGGCCAGAGCTGGGATAGAGCACATCTTGGTGGGCCTCCATGGCATCCAGCTCGAGGGACCCGTCGTTGAAGTGGGGGCTGCAGTCTTTTTTCCCTTTTCTGGCCATGTCTCCCGGGCAGCGGTGGTGAGTTGGTGGTGATGAGTGCTTTTCTGGTGGCTGCCTTTTAAAGATGGCAGTCGGCGTGATGCAACAGCGGGGTGATGGCAGGTGGCCAGATGAGAGCCCACCGGCCATGGAAACAGTGTGAGTTTGCGGGAGTGAATATATAATGAGGCAGGCTCGCAACGATACAGCCTGAAAACCCATCATTTTCGTCGGCGGGTAGGACTCCATTTTACCCGCCCGCTACTGCACTTAGTGCAAATCTGGGGTAATCCCGCCCTTTGTGTATAGAAGTATCTCGTAATTCCACTCCTAAAAGCTTGGCTCTAACTCTTAGGCTATATCCACTTGGCTTAGACTCTTCAATCATCGGAAATAGTTTCTCTCCATCTACGCTAACACTTCCCTTTAATATCTTATAAACTTCAATCACCCCTTAACTTTCTAAATTCTATGGAATACAGAACCAGTTTGCGTAATCTTTTCTCACAATTTAGCTGTCGGAGTGCAGATATCATTCTAGTAAATCAATGGCATGCTCCCTCCAAAACTAACATAACCTTCCTAAGGTGTTGTGTCTAGAATGAACACACTAGGTGTGATCTAATTATGGCTTTGTATAGCTACATTATAATTTCCAATCCCTTGCTTTTAATCCTCCTGATGTAAAGGCCAGCATATCATTAACCTTTTTGATAATTTTCTATACCGGTCCATGACATTTCAATGATCTAGATTCCTAATCCCCTAAATCTCTTTGCCCTGCATTGCTTCCAGAATTTCACCATTTCGAAAGTACTCATTTGTAGGATCCATTTGCCAACATTGAAATTAATTAGCCACAGTTTTTTGCCCATTTACTTAATCTTTTTCTAATCTTTATAATTTAATGCATTTATCTACTCTGTTTAGCATGCTGCCTATCTTTGCGGTCATCAGCAAACTTGGATATGTGGCTTTCTATCCCACCATTTAATTTGTTAATGGGTATAGTAAATATTTGAAGTCCCACCATAGGCTCTTGCAGGACATCATGACTCAGATCCTGCCAATTAGACTTCCTTCTTTTACCCCTACTCACTGCCTCCTATCATTTAGCCAGTTCCTTGCCTTCAATTCCATGAGTTTCAGCTTTAGCGGGCAGTCTCTTATGAGGGACTTAGCAAATGCCATCTGGAAGTCTATATAAATTAAATCCATTGACATTTTCTTGTTCACTACTTCAGTTACCTCTTCAAAAAAACCCAATCAGGTTTGTCAGGCATGACCTAACCCTCTTTCTGATCAACTAAAAATTTTCAAGATATTCAGTCATCCTATCCTTAATTATAGACTCTATTAATTTTCTGACAATATATGTTTGGCTAACTGGTTTATAATTCCCTGATTTCGCTCACATTTTTTAAACAGGCCTGGGATGTGTAATTTTTTGATGTAAAGGAATGTTTTCTGGATGGAGAGAACTTTAGAAGATTATAGTTCGGGCACATGCAATGTCCTCGTCTCCTTCCTTTAAAACTCTGGGGTGGAAACCATCTAGTTGTGGGGATTTGTCGCTCTTTGATATCATAGTTTCCTTCACTGTTATTTTGCTTCAGTTAATTTTAGTGAGTCCCACCACAGATTCAGTACTAAGTTGCCGAAGATGTCCGGCATGCATCCCTGCATCCTCTATTGTATATACTACCAGCTGCGATCCTATGGTCCTTCACAGAGCGACTTCCAGCAGTAGTGGGTGCATAACACGCTGTGCCTTGCAGTGCAGTGCAATATTGCTTTCCTCATTAGTTGCTTGTAAGAACCTCCATGTTTCAACTTCTATGAGCAGTATAACTAGGAAAAAGAACATATGGGGTGGTTTTCCGTTGTGTTCCTCATGTGTGTTGAAAAGAAACACAGGTACTCTCCCTAAAGAATCCTTGGCCTGTAGCAGACATTGTCCCTTGAAATTCTAGCCCCACTGCCATCAAAATTTGATGGTTCTGCAATTGGCCATTGCTCATAAGGCTGAGCATGGGACCCTTACCTGGGCCTGGGATGACTCACAAAAGGGCAGTGATGACCATCCCCTGAGGTCTCCAATGAACCTGCTACCCCTATTGACTCTATAGAGAGTGCATGATATGCTGGACCTTGCAGTACAATGCAATCTATTCTATTCTGAGGTGGATTCAGCAGTACCAACAGCAATGTAGACACAACTGAGTGCATGCAGGTTTCACATGTGCATATTTTGATTGTCATTTTCGTTGCTGATTTCTGAACCTTTCCTGCAACCAAGGAAGATTAGAACAGGCCAGAGAGAGAGACATTGTCACCAGTGGCAATGGTGTGATATAAAAATGGATGGCAGTGTAGGATTTGGCTTACTGTGAAAAATGTCACGGGAGGTGCCCTAGTAAATATTAATAACTCCATTACATTTGCAATAATTTTCACATTGCTAAAAATAAATTAATATGAAAAAAACTCATTAGTCTGAAATTCGTTTTTATTATGACAAGATTATGTATTTTCCGACTGTGGATGGTCTACTCTATGCACTCATCAGTAAACACTTTAAACGATGCAGTTAGTTTTAAATAATGATTCACACTATTTATTTATTTAGCATGTGCATAGTCACAGAGCCAGGCAATAGCCTTGTCAGTGGCGAGATGGGTTTTTTTCAAGCATGCCTTCAAGTTGAGTCAGTGGACACTCCTCGACAATGTGAGGCATTGGACTGCACCACAGCTAAATCCATGATGGCCTTGGTCACCCCACAAATGTTGGATGGCTACACGGGGGCCTGGGTCAGGCTAGAAGTAGTTAAAAAGTGTCCACTGTTGCCATGAGAGATCATAGATGGGTGGACAAGCAGTGGGGTTTGTGATGAGAGAGTGGTTTCTAGTGGATATTTTCTCCTGCCAATCCTCCTGCCATAGGTCCTCAGCTGTTACTCCTTGGCATGGTGGGTTTAACATATGGCATGGCATGAGGAAAGGTGTGCTGCTGGTGGGTTAAGGAAGTCTTTGAATAAGGACAGGCTTGGTTTGGAGTAGACCTTCTCCGGTAGCTTGCCTTTTGCAATCTCCCTCCTGATTTGTGTTGAACAGGGGGTGGGGACAAGGTTGATCGGGACTGGGATCCATTGGTCAGAGAGTACCTGTGATAATCCGCATTGTTGAGTTGAATTGCACATTGATAAGTTTGGTGTGGGCACATTGGTGCCTTATTGGGGTGCAGTATTCTGCAGTTGAGTATGTGATAGCAAGAGCAGAGGTCCTTGGGGTCTTGGCCTGCACTCCCTATGATGGACCAGCCAGTTTACTGAGGTGGTTGTTGCGGGTTTTAATTTTTTGTAGTCTTAATGAGGTGCACTCCATACGTAAGGGTTCTATCAAGGGTGACACCCAGATAAACAGAGTGGAGATCGTGTTTTAGTCTTTGGCCATCCAGGGTAATGTTCAGTTACCTGTTAGTGTTGGCATTGTGAAACTGGAATGTGCTACAGACTGTTTTACTGGTGCTCGGTTGTAGGTGCCATATTTTGCAGTAGTCAGCTAGCTTTGCAATATCTTCCAGTTCATGGAATGTTTGAGCCTGTAGGCCATAGCAGATGACATCTGCTTAGATAAACTTCCGGGATGGGGTTGGGGTAGGTCGATGGTGTACAAGTTGAACAGGATTGGGGCTAAGACAGACACCTGGGGTAGCACATTTGTCTGTTTCCTCCAGGTACTAGGCTTGTCACCCTTATGTACCCTGAACTATCTATCCAGGAGTAGCAGTTTAATAGTGTCAGTAAACCAGGGAGAGGCAGCTCTTGATATTTTGGTGAATATGATAGTGTGCCAGACTGTATCGTATGCTGCAGTGAGGTCAGGAAATAATTACCCCTGCTTTGAGATTCCTTTGAAAGCCATTTCAATGAAAGTGGTTAATGCGAGGACCTGATTACATGTGCTTCTTCCTTGTTGAAAGCCTACTTGGTCCTCACTCAGGAGGTTCTCCACTTCTAGCTTGATCTGCTGTAGGATAAGACTCTCCACTGCCTTGAAACAGACTGATAGCAGGGATATTGGCTGATAGTTTGATGGTAATTTTGGGTCTTTCCCCGGTTTTAGTAGACTTTAGGCTCTAGGCATGCGCCAGGATTTTGGCAGTCTTCCCTATCATATGACCCTTGTAAAGAATTCGGCCAACCAGGAGTGAGCCCTTAGGCCATGGTGTTTTAGGAACTCAGGGAAGATGTTGTCATAACTAGCTCCCAGTTTGATTTTTAAAAATTCATTCATGGGATGTGGTCTTCGCTGGCTAGACCAGCATTTATTGCCATCCCTAATTGCCCCTGAGAAGGTGGTGGTGAGCTGCCTTCTTGAACTGCTGCTGTCAATGTGGTGTAGGTATACCCACAGTGCTGTTAGGGAGGGAGTTCCAGGATTTTGACCCAGCGACAGTGAAGCAACGGTGATATATTTCCAAGTCAGGATGGTGAATGACTTGGAGGGAAACTTCTAGGTGGTGGTGTTCCCATGTATCTGCTGCCCTTGTCCTTCTAGATGGTAGTGGTCTTGGGTTTGGAAGGTGCTGTCTAAGGAGCCTTGGTGAGTTTCTACAGTGCATCTTGTAGATGGTACATACTGCTGCCACTGTGTGTCAGTGGTGGAGGGAGTGAATGCTTGTGGATGGGGTGCCAATCAAGCAGGCTGCTTTGTCCTGGACGGTGTCGAGCTTCTTGAGTGTTCTTGGAACTGCACTCGTCCAGGCAAGTGGGGAGTATTCCATCACACTCCTGACTTGTGCCTTGTAGATTGCGGACAGGCTTTGGGGAATCAGGAGGTGAGTTACTCACCACAGAATTCCTACCCTCTGACCTGCTCTTGTAGCCACAGTATTTATATGTCCAGTTCAGTTTCTGGTCAATGGGAGCACTCAGGACGCTGATAGTGGGGGATTCAGTGACGTTAATGCCATTGAATGTCAAGGGGTGATGGTTGGATTCTCTCTTGTTGGAGATGGTCATTGCCTGCCAATTGTGTAGCATGAATGCTACTTGCCACTTGTCAGCCCAAACCTGGATATTGTCCAGGTCTTGCTGCATTTGGACATGATCTGCTTCAGTGTCTGAGGAGTCACGAATGGTGCTGAACATTGTGGAATCATCAGCAAACATCCCTATTTCTGACCCTATGATGGAAGGAAGGTCATTGATGAAGAAGCCGAAGATGGTTGGGTCAAGTACACTTCCCTGAGGAACTCCTGCAGTGATGTCCTGGAGCTGAGATGACTGACCTCCAACAACCACAACCATCCTCCTTTGTGCTAGGTATGACTCCGACCAACAGAGAATTTTCCAACTGATTCCCATCGACTCCAGTTTTGCTAGGGCTCCTAGATGCCTCACTCAGTCAAATGCACCTTGAAGTCATGGGCAGTCACTCTCACCTAGTACTTTGTCCAACTCCACTAAAATGTTCAGATCTGGAGTTGTGCTGCTTATGGAAGGATCGCCACTCATTCTGGATTTGCATCTTTGCTCCTTTTCCAGTGGTGCCTTTCCATGCGTAGGAGAAGGCCCATCATCTGACTGGCCTTTTCAGGTGGATGGCTTAGTGTTAATGGCTGCTCTGGCTTGGTGTAGAATTCTCCCACGTTTCCAACTTGAGCGTGTGAAGTCCAGGTTCCTGGTTGTGTCTTCCCATCTGGCCTGGCGATCAAAATCCAGTATTTCAATCAGAGGATCTGCCACATCTGGGCCACTGGAGGACTCATAGCTTGCAGTAGGAAAGCCGACTCCTCTTCCAGGCAAGGTGTATACACAAGGCAGCATCCCCTTGGAATGGTCCTGCTGGCGGCTTTGTAGATGGCTCGGCAGAAGCGACTGCGTCCCAGCTGTGTGGGGATATTTCGGGACGGTATTGTTGTAACACTTCGGGTAGGATTTCCGGGTCTTCGGGCGGGCGCGTCGTACGCACCCGGGAGCAGCCAGGTTATGGCCCACTGCCTGCGATTGGCCCCCGACCGCGAGTTCGTGCTGGCTGGCCACTTAAAGGCCAGCCAGTGTGAAAGGCGCGCTAAAAGCTTCCTGAAGGCAGAGAGTTGCCTCAGGGAGCTGAAGAATTTTAAAATCAAAAATAAAGATTTTGAAAACCCGAAAATAATGTCCCCACATAGGACTCACTCTCATGAACAGAAACATAGGCCCGAATATAACTCTCGTTGGGCAGGCACGCGCCCGGCCAGACTGAGCGTAAAATGACTCGTGATGCCATTGGGCGAGTGTCCCGATGTCAATGTGCACTCATGCAATATTTCGGTCGGCGGGCACGCGCAGGAGTCGGCAGTGTGCCCGCTAACAATTAAAAGGCCTATTAAGGCCATTAAAGTTATAAGTGAATGAAATTTTTTGCTGCCCGTCCAACCTTAAGGTTGGTGGGCAGGCGCAAAGGCCAAAAGCGGCCTTTGCATTTTTTAAGGAAACCTCATCCACGGGCGGGATGAGGTTTCCAACAGCAAATAAAATTTAAATAAAAATTTTAACATTTCATTAATAACATGTCCCCTGCCCATGTGACAGAGTCACATGAGGGGACATGTTTTATAACATTTTAAAAATCTTTATTTTTAATGTTCAAAACTCTTCGTCTCCCTGAGGCAGCTCCGTGCCTCAGGGAGCTTTTCCAGCGCGCACTCACGCGCATGTGCAAAATTGCACTCTTGCCCTCCTCCCGCACCATCCCCCGCCCACACAGGCAACACTGAGCGCTGCTGCGCTCGTTTCACACTGGGTCCCCCCACAGTGTGAAATCGCGGCCCAGCCCCGATCGCAGTCAGCAATCGGCTAAGCCTGCCCAACGATGGAAAATCCTGGCCATCGTAAAAATGATGTCAAAACATTTTTATTTTGTTTTTGATGAATGTCGGAAACCTTATCCCGCCCTTGGATGAGGTTTCCTCAAAAATGCAAAGGCCGCCTGGCTGATTCACCTACCTACCAACCGTAAGGTTGGACAGACAGTAAAAAATCACTGTGAATTAATGCCTTAAGGGCCTTAATAGGCCTCTTAATTGTCGGCAGGTGCACTGTGGATTCTCACGCGCACCTTCTGATGAAATATTGCACGAGTGGGCAATGATGTCTAGACACATGCTCGACATTATTGCACGCTATTTTACGCCTGATTGGGTCGGGCGCGTGCCTGCCCGCCTGCGGGATGTAAAATTCTGCCCTTTGTTCCAATATCTTGCCCTAATTCCTCCCAATTGGCTTAGTGCAGGTTACAGTTCTGATTATTTGAGCTGGTTACGATCCGTAGTGAAGTCCAATGTGGATCAGAAATGGTCTGTGCTGGCTGTTGAAATTGGGCAGGACTTGGCATGATGCAGGAAGTGGATTGCTGATCCGCACTTATTTATGTTTATTAACCATTGCGCCTAACTAAAGTGGTAATGTATTAAATAATTGCTTTTACAAAATTTGCATATTGATACGAAAATAGCACAGAATTCGGGCCATTGCCATTTTATTAGAAATCAATGGGAAAAGTTCAGACCTGTTTCACTGGTTCCCTTGACATCACACACCCCTTTTCCGACACACACATTCCTTCATATTGAAAACCCATTGAGTGTTTTAGATAGGAGGTCATTGTTACAAAGCCTTCAGGAAATTTGATGGGTGGGGAAAGAAAGAGCAATCCAAACATGTGAGGGGGCAGGAATAAATGGTTAACCTTTTAGTGTCTCAGACCCATTCTGTTATGAGAGGTAGAGATGTGGCAATAAAAACTGCATGATTTTAAAAAAAAATCACAATGATTGCTTCCAAGGGCAGCATTTGTGATCCAAGTTTATTAGCTCTGATTGTCAGGGTGTGAAATGAGGATGTTGTACAGACTAATACCTGCAGTGATACTATATGACTTTTTTATAAGCTAATATTTTGCTTTTTACCGTGCTGAGAGTTAATTAGTTGGATAAATAGCTCACCCAAATCAAAATGTCTGCCACTCATATTATGAGGAGACCCATGATAAATAGTTCTAGATTGTAGATTCCTCTATGATTGTGGACAGTCCAGCAATAGGGCATTGGTCACACAGCAGGCTTCCCAGTAGACTGTGTTCAGTGTAGTGCTATGGAAAAGTCTTGACCAATGGCATCCAAATGCTTTGCCTTCATAGGTTATTTAGATGTGTACCGTGGAGCTTAGGGCTCTACGTATAAATTATCCATTAATCTGCATTATATATCAAACTGCTGTTACTGACAGATCTTCTAATTTAGGATTTAACCCCAATGTGGTATTATGCTATAATGGATGTTTCCAGACCACCAGTCCCACACAATTCAAAAAGGACAAACTAGTGAATAAGAAATATATAGTGGAGTAAACGTGTGCTACAGGGGCCAGGTTGCCCGGGCTTAAACCCATAAGGATGGACATTCTTGGTCAAGTCAGTAAGGTCCACTGTGATTGGACAATGTCGCACTATAGCACAGTTTATGCAAACTGACAAAAGTATCAGTATAGAGCAGTCTGTGCAGAGGAGCTCCTCAATAATTGCAGCGAATTCTCCATTGTAGAATAGTCTATATACAGGAACCCCTGAGTGATTGTAGCTATTACAGCACTATAGGACAATAGACGCCTCCATGTTGGTTAACGACACTGCTCTAAACGACAAGCGTGCCCAGTAACTGCCCAATGATGAGTGTACAGAAAGCATGAAGCTATACCAGTTTGTTTTTGTCCCTTGATGTTGCTGATATTTGACCATAGTGACATGCACCATCTAGTACCCAGGCAAGTGCTGAGAATATGCCTTCCCAACAGCAGCAGATGAGCTCAAGGTAGCCCTGGGACTTGAACCCATGGCCATCTGGTTAGGAGGCAGACGTTCTTTAGCATGTGCCAGCAGGCTGCCCCACATCGCTTCTATTCAAATCACAAAATGCTACCATCTGCCTCTTTTTTTGGTGTATTAGAGTTCACAGAAGGCGTGTTAACCCTTTCACTGCCTTCATTTAGATTTCAGCAATGCAGATTTTGGAGAGCTGCCCTGACTTTCTGTTTGCTCTGCAATTGTTATTTCAGTTTAAATCATGAGACTTTATGCTGGTTAATATGAAGATGGCAGAATATATGAAGACCGTTCTCAAAATGAAAAAAAAAACGATTGCCAGTAATAAATGAACAGTGACACTCGTTAAATGAATTAACCACCCTGAGAGCTTCTGTGAATCAACCAGTTCAATGAAGGGACAGTGGAATTGTCTGCTTAAAATGATTAGTTGTCCAGAAGTGTTAAGCTTGGTCTCCATACAACACCCACTGATTCCCCTCCCATTCCCTATGAGACCTCACCATGTCTGTGCTGAGTGTCTCCCCCTCAGAGGGAAAGAATACAAACTCACCCTGCTCTGTAGTACATTCAGCCAGCATGAGGTAATGATTTGTCCTTCACTTTCACTCATGTGAAGTAATGCCTTGACCTTAGCTGCATTGATCATATGGTTATGTGAAAGCGAGTTACAAGATTAAGTCTAATAATCAACATGAAACCTAAGGCAGGTGTTCAGATAACACCATAGAGAACCTCAAATTGTTTACACCTAACCAAACCACTGAATTGCTATTTTGACAGTGAAGCCTCACCCCGGGATTAATTCTTGTCCAGGTGCACCTTTAACCTGTTGCTGGGAACCGTCCATGAGGCTGTCAGCAGGGTCTACATACTTGATGTACAATGGTATGGGGCCGGACCTCGGCAAACGTGATCCTGAGGCAAAGTGCAGATTGGGGCTGGAGGGGGAGGAGTGTCTTTGATGGGGCGGTTGGTGGGTGTTGCGGGGGGTGCATAGAGAGAGGCTGCAATTCGCAGAAATGAGGCCCAAGACTGCCTTGAGGGGCCGGTGGAGCGCTCCTACTTCTCTACGCTCACCAAGAGTGCAATGGAAAGCACATGTCTTGTGGAGGTGACAGCTCCGGCCTTCTTTCACTGCTGGGTTTCCCAGCCCCTGGGAAACCCATGTAACAGCATTAAAATTTAAACCAGACTCCCAAATGCACAGTGTCGACCTCTTAATAAAGAGTCCCACCGTCCGAATTAAGATAGGGCATTCGCACAGCACGTCACCCACTACCACAAAAAGGACAATGGCTGCATATGAGGTGGATTGCGGAGGTGTTCCCCAGTCTTTAGGGTTTAACCTCCCTCCCCCTGAGCTCTTTCCACCTATCGTGGAGGGATTAATATAGGAGTCAATGTTTCAGATCGATAACTTAATGAAAGGCCATAAACCTAAATGTTAACTCTCTTTCTCTCTCTACAATTGATGCCTGGCTTGCTGAGAGGTCCTTAGCATTCACTGATTTTATTTAAGATTTCCAGCATCCGCTGTGTTTTGCTTTTCATAGGGCTGAATTTTCCCTTTGGCGTTTGGGGACGGGCCCTGCACGTCCGTGTGTAAAGTGACGCACGGTGACGTTGGGCGAGCGTCTCGGCGTCGCTGCGCGCCATTGCGATATTTCGCTGGGCGGGCGCACGATGATGTCCGACGTGCGCCCGCCATTAATTAATGGGCCACTTAAGGCCTTTGAGGTGCCAATCGATGCCGATTTTTTGGCGCCCATGTGATCTTCGGTTTGGCGCACAGGCGCAACAGGCAGGTGAGTAGGACACATTTGTATTAACCTCATCCACGGGAGGGATAAGAGGGCTCACTGAGGTCGCAAGTGCACAGTCAAGTGCTTATTTCTGAAAGTTTTTGAAACTTGCCTGTGTGATCTGCAGTACTTCAAACGCACACCAGCTGCTTTTTCTGGACTTTTAACCTTCAGGTCAGCACACCGTAGTGAGGAATCCTGCATGTTTCAGGAAGCCTCCCCTTAGCCTGGGAATGGGAGCTGAACTGTCCATTGGAGGCAGCTTCTCTGAGGAGGAAGGGAGGGATGAGGAGGAGGCCAGGAGTGCACATTCAGCCTCCAGGGGAGCCACCTTTGGGAGGACAGGCGCAGGCACAAGGGGCGCAGGGCCAAGAGGTAGTCCAAGGCAGAAGGGGCCGCAGAAGACACCATGATCCTGCTGCCAGGGTATACAGGCGGTGAAGCGGTTACCTCAATACCTCTGTTACCTTCAGGCCTTGCTGCTCACCGTGGATGGATGGGCACTGAGCTGGGAAAGTTGATGCCCAAACCATCTCCCATACTGGCACTGACCAACTGAGGCCATGCCGATGCGAGGGCTTGCTGGTCAGAGCATATCCCCAGGAAGGCCTGACTCTCTCCACGAGAGTCGCCACTCTCTCCATGGAGGGCGCATGGCACTCGGACATGTGGCTCATTGCTTTGGTGATCGTCTGTATAGGCTCCTCCACCATGGAGACTAAGCCAAGCATAACCTCACATGTCTCTCCCAGCTGCTCCTGCACACCCGGCCGCATTTCCTGCGCTTGCTGTGTCGTGGACGACTCCAGAGGCACATCATCAGGCACTGACTGAGCATGTGCCTGGTTCCCTACAGCCCTCCAACTGCTGGCACCATGGGCACTCTCTGTCTCTGCCAGCTCCTCCAGCAACTGTGAAGTGCCCTCACCACTGTGCCCCGGGACACTAGCCGATGTTCGAATTCCCACCGAGGTGCTAGTATCTGCGCTGGTGCCTGCCTCGCAGAAATGGTGTGACGCTGGTGAGACTTCAGGCCCCTCAGGTGTGAGAGGGGGCCTCTGCTGCTTCTCCTCCTGGCCCTGCTCTGATGATGCTAAAGGAAGAACAAGAACAGTGGCTCAATTAACGTGGAGACAATGTCACTGTGCATCCCTGTCCCCTGCATCATTATGCGCTCATCCTTCCATAACCAATGGTCAAGCCATGTTGCAAAATTAAATCATTTAACATTCAGCAGCGCTATGGCTGTTGTGAGGACAAGGCAAACATACCTGGCCGTGGCAGCCCAGCCTCACCGACACCAGTGGACCTGGGCACATGGCGCCTCTCCAGATCCAGGGCCTCCTGCTCGAGCCGGCTCAGAATGGCGATCTGCGTCTGGCCGCCGCCAGTCCTCGCACGGTCTGCCGCGTTATGAGTATTCTTCTCCTGAAAATGAGAGACGAGCATTGATTAGTGCAAATTACACATGGATTCTCTTCGTGCACGGCCCACCCCGACCAGAGTGGGGTGTATCAGGGCTCCAGAGCCTCCTCACCCCACTGCTGCTGAACACTCACACAAAGATTCTAGGCCTGCTCCACATCCCCCAGCGCACCCCACCCCCCCCTCAACACCTGCTGCCGACATCACATTAGGCACCACACGGTATATCCTTCCATAGCAAGGAGGCGCAAGCACGTGGAGCGCAGAGGACAGCAGAAGGTTCGTTGCCACGCCACCTTGAAGCTCCCCTCCCAGCATCTCATCACCCTGACTTGGACATGTCCTGGAGTTCCAGCACTGCGCCTAGGTGCAGCTCCTCCAGGCTGCCTCCAAACCAGTCATGTGGGTCTCAGTGTAACACATGCTGCGGGGGCAATACACATCTCTTCGTCGCCCTCTCAGGGTGACCTCGGCATGGGCAGTATCTGCTTGCCCACCCAGCGAAGGACAAATGCCGTCAAAGATTCAATGCAGTCACTACACTCAGACTGGGGAGATGCGGGGGTGCAGCAGGGGTGTAAGCCGACCTGCTGGGTTACATGACCAATGCCGACATGGTACTCAACCCGCCAGAGCGCAACAGGTTGTTGAAGCGCTTGTGACACTGGATCCAGGTGCGCCGCACCACGTCACTGGAGCTCACCACCTCCGCCACCTCCTCCCAGGCACATTTCATCATGTGGGGGTCCTCCTCCTCCCATCCTGGGGAACAGCAGCTCCTGCTATGCTGCTACCTTCTCGAGGAGGGCAGCAGTCATCTGAGAAATGAGGGGCACACTGGCTCCCCGCCCTACCCTCCAGCATGACCTGACCCGCTGGCCTACCCTCCGGAGTGGCCTGCTCACCAGAAGCCCTCTGGTGAGCCTTTCCACTTGACATTGTGAGCAGCCTTGCAAAGGCTGCCAACACTTCATATAAACAGGCCGCCGGGTCGCCATTGGACCCGGCGGACAATATACTCCTGCCGACGCCTGCCCACCCACTCCCGCTATCCTCGAGAGTTGCGCATTACGCTGGGTGGGCCTTAATTGGCCCACCCGGGTAAAATGGCAGCAAGGACCCGGTCGCAGGTAGCGTTCGGGTCTGCGGGTAGCGATCGGGTCTGTGGGTAGCGTTCGGGTCCGCGGGTAGCGTTCGGGTCCGCGGGTAGCGATCGGGTCCGCGGGTAGTGTTCGGGTCCGCGGGTAGCGATCGGGTCTGCGGGTAGCGATCGGGTCCGCGGGTAGCGATCGGGTCTGCGGGTAGCGATCGGGTCCGCGGGTAGCGTTCGGGTCCGCGGGTAGCGATCGGGTCCGCGGGTAGCGTTCGGGTCCGCGGGTAGCAATCGGGTCCGCGGGTAACGTTTGGTTCCGCGTGTAGCGATCGGGTCTGCGGGTAGCGATCGGGTCCGCAGGTAGCGATCGGGTCCGCGGGTAGCGATCGGGACCGCCCCCTCCCGCAAACAGAAAATTCAGCCCATAGAATCACATATGGCCCCATTTTAACCGACTTGAACTCACTCACTTGTGCAGTTAAATTCGGACCCTGTATAGAGTCATATACAATATATAAGAAGGCTATTCAGCCCATTGTGCTGGATCTTTGATAAAGTGATCCAATTAATTCTACTCCCCTGCTCTTTCCCAGTAACCCAGCATTTCTTCTCCCTTCAAGTATTTATTTACAGTAACTCATAGTTGCTTGTGAGTCTACAGAGGCATCAGCACCTTAATGGTAAATCGCTAAAATATGAAGCATTATGCATGAGTCTAGGCTTCCAACAGTAATGCTTGAAGTTTGGATGTAGTCTAATATTGAGACTAACAACCATGTGAAAGGGATATATGTTAATGTGTGAGATACAATTTTGTCAATACACTTTTTAAACATGAATAAAAGTAAACATCACATGATGATTATGAGTATGGTCAGATAGGTCACTAACCAGACGACACAATGACTCAACTGGGTCTCTCCTATGGTAAGCTCAATGTTTGGAGGGTTAAAAGTATGCACTGAAAATCAAAGATAAACCAAGTCCTCCCTAACAACTGAATACAACTGCAAATTAGCTGCCATATTTCCAATATTCCAATAGTGACTACACTTCAAAAAGTACTTAATGGATTGTAAAGCACTTTGGGTTGTCCAAATGTGAAAGGCACTTTTGAAATGCAAATTCTTTCTTCTGTTATCAAATGCTCCCTAATCATAAACCTGGAGATCTGGATCCCTGGGTTCCCCAGCTAAAGACTGGAATTCTCAGACTGTTTCAATCCCAGATCCCAATGCCCCTCAGTGCATGGTGACAGCCCAGCTGACTCAGTTGCTCCTTCCATATATCTCTGGGCTGGTGTCTGCGGGGTTAAGGTACCATAGTTGCTGAATTGGACAGAAATTGCAGTGGGTTGGCAGGAAGCACATTGAAAGAGGTGAGGATGGACATGGTCCTGGCTGGCCTCTAACTTGCTAACAGAAGGAGAATCCAGCCCAAGGTGTCAGACTATTGAACAGTGACAGGGATCATGGCTGAGCCCAATTCTGTTCTCTCCTCACGGCTCCAACTAGAGTCACTACACAATGATCAGGATCAAGCCGGTTCCCCCCAGTCCAGGGCTGCTGTGACTAATTGTAAAGCCTCTGCGGCAGATAACTCATTACACCCAGGAATCAAATTACAAACTTTGTTGGCTTGTATTGTTGAATTCCATACCGGCCCATGGCTTTATGAACTGAGCCATCAGGTCACCTTCAAAACTGTATAAATTTATAAAGTAGAAGTGCTGCCGTGTTTCAGCACTTTCATCATGTTATTATCAAATTCTAACTGTGCAATGTGATGCTTGTACCACTAATCTGTTTGACCAAACCCCCGTAACCTTGTCTCCTCATGTGTAATGGGGTCAGCTGCACTCATTGTATAAATTCCGTGTCACTGGAACTAACCCATGAACTATCTTGGATTTAATTATCCGAGTGATTGTATTTAGAGGAGGGTTGTGGCCACTTTCATGAATGAGAACTTCTAAAAGGTGGACACCAAAGTCTAGAAATGAGCGTTGGTAATATTAACAAGAAACACCCCCTCTGTTTGCTACTTTTAATCAGTAACCCATTTAAATAAAGAGGCTGAAGTCTGCATTAAAACTTGCAGACAGAGGAACTTTCAGTGCTACCCCCAGTAGGAGTACATTTTGCTGGCTGAGATTGTGCTGTACTACAGTTAGCTTACTTCATAGGGGCCAGTAACTTTCTAGTCATTGCCAGCTATGTGCAAGGTCCCACCAGGGGCATAGGGTCTCGTAAAATTCACTCAGAATGGCGGAGTAGTTTATGGCTCAAAAGTCATTTTCTCGTTTTGGCTCTTTGCTTCTGTGTATTTTGATGTTGCCTGTGATGCATTTTCGTTTGCAGCAAGATCAGGGCTCAGGTTTATCATTGCAGTGCCTGCCTTCCCCTTGTTCTGAACCAGCACCCTCCACACTACCACCCACAACGGCCCCAGCCCTGACAGGCCCCATTTGAAATGGCACACTCAAGACACTGGAATAAACCCTTCCATTTAAACTATTCCTGATTGCAAATGACAAGGGCAGCAGACATGTGGGAACACCACCAACTGGAAGTTCCCCTCCAAGCCACTCACCATCCTGACTTGTAAATATATCACTGGTCCTTCAGCGTCGCTGGGTCAAAATCCTGGAGCTCCCTTCCTAACAGCACTGTGGGTGTACCTACGCCACATAGACTGCAGCGGTTCAAGAAGACAGCTCACCACCATCTTCGATGAGCAATAAACACAGGCCTAGCCAATGACACCCACATCCCAGGCGTGAATTAAAAAGGTCATGAACTGCCAGCTGGGGGTTAAACTGTTTCCAGAATTAACCAAAGTGAAAAATTGTAGGCTATTTGGCTTTAGTACTGATGAAGAATGAAAAGACCAGGGATATATGAAATAGCATAACTGGAATGGAGCAGTTCCTTCTTAAACCATTTAATGGCTCCTGTCTTCCAGGCATTTAATACAGAGAGCTCTCTCAGGCAGCTCAATCCTTGCAGTAATTCATTTTAACCTCTAATCCACACAGTAAAGAGAAATAAACAAGTTTCAAAGTGAACCTTTTCCACTTACTCAGGGCAGCTATCGATCGCTGTGGAGAGATCATTAACAGACTTTCCTCGCCCAGAGCGTGATGTCATGCTGCCCAGTGTTGTCAGTTACCTGGATGTCTGATTGTGTGGCTTTGAAAATTTACCAGAGCAGCCATTAATAATAACTGGAGTTAGGCACTGTAAGTGCTAAGTAAATGCTACTCTTATCCATGTCCGATGCACACTCCTCAAGTGTTTCACATTCTGTAGAGTGCTCTTCGTTCCCAGCGGGAGTCTCTCTTTGACCCTCCCCCACTCCACATTGCAACTGAACATTCCAACTTGTTTTTACAGGTCCATTACTTTTTTTAAAAAAAATCTAAGAACAAAAGTGTAAGCTCCTCATCTTCCAGATTTTCCTCCCTTGGTTGACAATGAGCGGCGGTCAAAACAAATCATGTAGCGCAAGTGTTAGCTTCATGATGAATTTGGTTGCTGCATGCACATTGCAAAAAGAAAAGGTGCTATATAGCAGGTCTGATGTTCAGCTTTTAAAGAGCTTGCACATTTAGTGCTTCTGTGATTTCCAATGGCTGTGCACTGGCTTCTCACATTTGTATTGTTAAGGCTAGCTTCCACAGTCAGGCAGCAGAATCTGTCAAAGTGCGCCCTCGGGGTAAGGGAACTTTTTGGCAGCTATGTAAATGTGGAGCTTGGCTCCTGGGTGCCATTGTCCACATCATGCAGATTAAATTTTACATTAAGAAAAGCTGTAAGCCCCTTAAACATTTGAAATATACGGTCCCTTGTCACCTCCCTTCCACATTCTCATTTTACCACTTACTCAATGAAACATGAAAGTAGACATGCTTATATTCAGTCTGTTCTAAAATTGTTCTTTTCCCAGATCTCCAATGGACTTTTGCTGAAAATGGCAGAAAGCTGTCTGATGCCAGTATTTCCCGCAGAGCTGAACTCCTGATCCCATACGATCTCCATCTCTATCACCTACTTCCACCTCCATAGTACTGCCTCTCTCTCGACTCATCTGCCACTGAAGCTCTCATCCACGCCCTTGTTACCTCCAGATTGACTATCCCGAGGCTTTGCTGGCCTCCCAACTAGCACCTTCTGTAAATCTGATCTCAAACAAAGCTGCTGCCCGTGTCCTTACCCACACTGTGTCCTGCTCACCCATTACCCCTGTGCTTAGAGACCTACATTGCTCAACTGGCAATGCCTCAATTTTTAAATTTTCATCTGTGTTTTCAAATGCCTCCTTGGCGTTGCTCCTCCCTAACTCTGCAACTTCCTCAGCCTCACAGCACTCCTAGGTCTCTGTATTCCTGCAATTCTGGCCTCTTATACATCCCAGACTTTAATCACTCTTTCATTGGTGGACACACCTTCAGCCTTCTAGGCCCTAAACTCTGAAATTCCCTTTAAACCTCTCCACCTCCTCACCTCCCTCTCTTCCTTTAAGTCGCTTCTCAAAGCCAACCTCTTTGACCAAGCTTATGATCACCTGTGCTAATATCCCCTCATGTGATTTGGTGTTGAGCTTTGTTTGATTAGGCTCCTCTGAAGTCTCGAGATGTTTTAATTATGTTAAAAGCATTAAATAAATGCAACATGTTGGTTTTGTTGTACATAGGATTATCCATAAAGCATTTGGCCCCTTCGTCATACAGCTGTTAAGCTGGAAGTTGCCGTGAACTGAAGTCATTTTATATTCTTCCAGAGAGACACTGACTGCTGAGCATGGGTCTCAGGCAATCAGCAGCATTCTCGGCCTATATAAAGCTAAGACATCTGGAACAATCACTTGTTTAAGGGACCTGCATCTCTGCCATGTTGCTTTGCTGAATGTTACTGAGTTAGTGCAGATTCTGTTGTGACACAAAGTAAGATCATGACCTGAGCCCATTGATCCATGGCACTAGCTCAGCATCAATGACCTGCCTGTTCTATGTAAATGTGACCTGGCAGGACTACAGAGACCAGAACAAAGTAGCTCTACAGGCATGGGAGGGTGATGCAGGTGGATCGATATGTGGTCACCCCCTCTACATTTGAGTGTGCTGATTCCTTCAGGTAAAAGTACCTTCAAACACAATGGGAATCGCAGGTACCAGAGGGAATTTTGTTTGCACAGATAAAGCCTCCCTTTCTGCAGCTAGTCAAAGTCAATCCTCCATTAGTGGATGATCCAAAAATATGATAATTTTTAATGGAAATGAACAGTGAATGATAACTGGCAGTTATCAATGGACTATTAATGAGCTCAGTTGCACCAAATTGCAATGGTTCTAAAGTTCATTAGCGCTTGGTATTCAATAGTTAGTTGATCTGATCCAGTTCAATGGTGTGTAAGTTGACTAAACTAAGGCAGAAGAGAGACCAAACGTCCATAGCCTTCCACTACACCCTATCATAAATCTAGCAGGAATTTAGTAGAAGGCTGCATATTAGGTTGGAACCTGGCATATTCATGTCCTGGGCTGTCCTGGGAGTCTCTTGGGCCTTTTTTTAGGGATAGAGCCTTTGCCAACCTCAAACAAGGCCAGAATGGAACATAACAGAGATGTATGGGGCCTTACGGATTGGAGATCCTTGACCTGGCTAGACATCAACAGGCCTAAGTTCCAAATGGCCTGTTATCAGCCTATTAATTAATGGGTATGGGATTTCCTTTATGGTCCAGGCTTGATTTGTGGCCTAGACCCCTGAAGCAGTAAGGTACAAAGATTTATTTTTTAGCCCACTTATAAAGGGGTCTGATTGGGAAATGCAGGGATCTTTTTCAGGAGGGCTTTGAAGACAGGCTCAACCCTTTGGAGCTGGCACACCCTTCCACAGTTTGCATCCTCATTGAGCATTCAGGTAACTGAGGGATTTCCCAAATGACCTAGTGCTAAACCCATTGGTGAGATCAGTGCCTGAAGTCATGGGCAAACATATGGGACTGGATTTTTGTGGAGTCATGGAGACTCCACTGCATATTCAAAATGGCGGCAGGACTCTGGATCCAGAAGTCCACATCCCCCCAGCCCTCCCTGGCCCATATCTGGCAAAACCATTTTCACTGGGAGGGAAATGGGGGCAGGACATGACTCTCACATGTGGGAAACCCAAACTCAGCAGGGTCATTTGAACTCAGTGCTGAATTCAACCAGACTCCATTTTTACTGCAGCAAGGGCCTTAACCCTCTATGTGGGAGTTATTAAATCTTGAGATAAATTATAAATGCTTATGAAGAGCAGATAAGGTGTATAAAACTGTCAAGCTGTCAAGTTACTTAAATAGCTAGCCTAGCTGAAAAAACTGCTTATCTGTGTCTGTGAGGGTTGAAAAAAATCTCTACTGGTAGTTTCAATAGGTGTTTATTGATTTAACCCAAAGTGCTACCATTATAGCATTATTAATGCTTCCTTGCTTTCCTCAACCTATCATTATCACAGTAGGGGGCTATAAGTTCACAGTTTGATTGGCAGCTCAAAGGAATTATTGAAGGATTAGTTGTTTTTGTGTGGGGTTATGAATGCAAATGCTTGTTTTAGAAAGGATTAAGTACTTGAGATGATTTAAATGTATTGAATGGACTTTCATGAATGAGAATTTTTTATGTAGTGAAGGGAAAATGGTGGTTGGCATGGAGCATGAGTTAGCACTAAGTTGGCATGGGGCTATAAGGAGCCATGTGGGTAGGTGGGGGGCATGGGTTGGGATAGGGGGTATGTGAAGCCATTGGGGAGTATGAGTTGGCATATATGGGCAAGGGGAGTGGGTGGGGGTGTGAGGGATGAGAGTTAAAGGGCCTAAAGCTTAAGAAAAAACTGGGTTGAAGTCCCAGAGAACTGAGGCGGGCCTTTTAACCAATCTGCTTTGGCATTTGGCAGCCCCTGTGGTCTCCCCCGAACTGCGTCCAGGGATGGTGGGCGAGACTCTAATCCACACGCACTCCTCCTGGAATGAAGATCCCGCCCTTTGGGGCACTTTTTCCTGAGGTGGGTGTGGCAAGCTGGGAAATTTCCCAGCTCTGCACATTTGCCTCAGGAGCGAAAATCCAGCCCATCCTGTCATTCACATGGGGGTGCTGGAGCTGCAGATTTTCAGCTCCATGATGTTCAGTTTCGAAGTTTGTAAATGGCAGGGAGTCCAGATTCAATTCAATGCACTGTTAATTGCAGAGCAGATTGGATGTGGTTTAATTTTATGTTGTGCTTAGCACTGTAGATGCTTTTGACTCTTGGCATGCTAGCCTCAAGCAGGGATTGATAGCTCAAAATTAAACTTGGCAGATTCCAATGCAAAACAAGTTTCCCTGTGACCACCATCCTTGGTGAATTGAGCACCTTTATTTTGGCATTATTGGCAATACCACAGCAATGGAGCAATATAAAAACAGCTATAGTGTGAATGCTCAGATTCAATTCAGTTCTAAGCAGTGTATTAAGTGCAATGCATAAACTAGATTGGATGTAGTTCAATACAATGCACATAGTAGGTTTTTCAATTCAGCATGGTGTTAACAGTTGATAGATTCAGCTCAGCTTGGTATAATGGTATTAAGAGGTAGATCAGATAAGTAAATATAGGGTTAATAGTAGGCAGATTGCCAGAGTTCAACAAACAAATAATTATAGTTGTAACGATCAGCATGGTTTTAAACTTCTTGCACTCCTCAGAGGTCAAGACAAGAGCACTAGTACTCAGTTCTACACCACTGTGGCACAATTCATCTGTGCAGATGTTGCTATACTTGGCAGCATGGATTTTCTTCTAACAGGCAGAAATGTTGGAGTTCCAACTTGCTTGGTTGGCCAGTGAACAAGGCATTGCCTCACTTCTTGTTGCTAACCTGTTGGGGCTAGGAGCCCACCAGAAACAGTTCAGGGAGCATGGCCTGGGAAAATCCAGCAGGGAAAGTGCTCACCAAGCTGAGTGGACACAAAGCCTGCCAGCCACCAATCTGACTACATTCCCACCTGATCAGGAAATCTAACTCTATACCTCCTGCTTACTGTGTTTATATCTGCTTCAGAGATGACGAAATCCATTACTGCATACTTTCACATACTTTTCCTGCAATTTAAGCTTACAATATAAGTTGTGAGCAGCCCAAATCCTACATCATAGTTACATACTTTAAATACCCTTTAAATACACCCTATGGGTCAGGGTTTCAAGCTATCTGATTTTTGAGGGGTTGAAGTCAATTTTTAAAAAAAAAAGTTTTCTAGCTTGGCATGCATGGCAAAGATGATGATAAATGTTAATTAGGTTCCCAGCTCTCACCAGGAGCACAATAGATGGCATGATTCCCAATGGCAGGAAAGAAGCAATGAAAGACCCTTTTTCTTATGTGCCTGTCAATGAAAGCCCCAACAAATGAGTTTGATGGGAAGGTGTCAGCAAATGGTTGTGACATTGCTAAGTCACAGATATGTGACTCCTTTGTGATTGTTTTCTGCATACAGAGCAGATAGCATTCAAAGCAACCACAATGACATCTTGTTAACGGCAAGTTTGTTTTCTTTCTTTGGACGGTCTGAACCTAAGAAACTCCTTATGCTACAATTTCTACCACATCCACATTTGCTGTTCAATGACACCAAATGACCATGTGTAAATAAGGGTTGTTTCTTCACTTTTGTACTTTATCCCTCCCAGCAGTGGTTCAAAGCCCGAATATAAAAGCTCTCTGGCCTCTCAAGCTTGAAGTTTGCCTGGGCTGTGAAGCAGGATATTTGCAGCAGACTGTTGTAAAAGTAGAATGTGAATTTTATGTCCCCTTTTTTTTTTCAGGAGTGGAAATCTCAATGTCTGTGGAGCGCTGTTATTTTACACTGCTCAGTGGTGGCTGGGTTTCCACTTACTTCAGGGTTCAGTTTTGGAAGTCCAAACAGTTGAATGTCTGAAATGTCAAGAGGTGATGAGATGTCAAGTGGAATTTAATTCCATCTTTGGGAGCGGGTTGGCATGTATTGCGGGTGGCAGAATCAGGGGGGAAGGTGGGAAGTGGAATGCTTATCGCCTTCCCAGCACTCCCGGTTGAGTCTGAGATGGGGAAGGTTGAGGACAGCCTTCCCACCCAGGGCAGTTCAGGCCCCTAAATGATCAATCCTGCTGCTTCTGGTGGGGGGCGGTGGGGGGGGGACAGTTGTGGAAGACCCCCAGTAAATTCTGGTGACCATCTAGTGGGTTCAGGTAGGGGACCCCTCATAACTTGGCACCTTTTGACCCATAGGTGGACCCCCAGTGCCAAGAGTCATCCCCTTGTAAAGGACCTCCCCTTCCCTCAGAAATGACCCATTCCATCTCACCTGCCTGACTTTCCTCCAGCAAGCCCCACAAACTTACTTTCACTTCAGGGCCTCTTCCACCTTCACTGTTTGGGGCTGGTTGCAGTACAAGCAGTGGTCACTACCCTCAGTGGCACTGCTGGGATTGAACAGCTGATGTACACAGCTCATGTAGACTGGTCCTCCACCCTTAAAGGGATGGGAACCCTGATGCCGGGCAGTCATTGCATAATGGCCCTGCAATTTTGTTAAGGGCTTCCAATAATGGCTGTGGTGGTTGCCCCTGACTTTCCAGCCAGTGAACAGGGCCATTAAATTCAGCCAGTGAAGATATGGTTGGCAATGTTGTGAGACAGTTAGGAAATATGGAAGGAAACACCTTCCTGTAACCAGTATATTAAATGTATGCACCCACCTCAATGTGATCTTTCACACCACATGCACATTCCCATTACAAGACCGGTGCAACCCTCACTATCCTCTAGACACATGTCCAAGCCTCACCTGAGCATCACATATCAAATGTTTGAAAAGAGTTAACTATAAAGCTAACTGAAATATTTTTGGGACACTAACAGGTTAGTGTCCCTGGCATATCGTTGCAAGCACAAACTTGTAAACTCTAACCTTAATGGCATATTCTATTAGCTACTCTCATAGGATGTAGGAGACAGCAGCATTTATGCATGAAGGAGTATTTGGATCCTATGAATGGGACTTCTGGCACTTTAATAAATATTTTGTAGCACTCCTCTCTCAAGGGCCAGGATTTTATGGCCCTGCCACAGTGGGTTCCCCCACCACCCGGCAGATGCGGCGAGCCATTTAAATCTCCATTCAGTTTGGGCAGGATCGTAATATCCCGCCGGGTGAGAGGGGCTGTAAAATCCTGGCCAAGGCGTTAGTTTTGCGGACGGCATGGTTGCTCAAAGTATTAAACGACCAATATGCATTGCTGTGGAACAGTGATCCCTACCTTCCTGAACTATTGATCTACCCCATCGGGAAACCAATTAATGCCCAAGAACCTTCCCTCAGATCAAATATAATCACAGGGCATGCACCATTTTTCACACACACATCGGCCTTCATAACTGCAGCAGCTTTGAGACCCAGGTAGATAAGAGAAGAAAACCATTGGAGGATAACTTATTTTCAAGAGGAGCTGCTGCATTTCTGGGACTTCAAAATCAAGTATTGATGAAGAGTAGATCCACAGTAACTAAATTCAGGTCAGTTTGCTCAGTGATCATCCCTCAAAGTGTGAACACTGGAAAAACTAAGACCCATTTGTTCTTTTTGATCTTTTTCCCTTCCATTTTTTCCCTCTTCTCCCACCTCTTCTTGAGGCAGATTCTCCTTTTGGGGCAATGTCCCATAGGCACCAGCAAAACCCTAGGTACCGCTGTTTCTGAGATCAGTTGAGCACCTTTAGCAAAGGTGCTGTATGGTGCGGGGCTGCTCTCACTGCCTGCAAAGCATTGCTTTCACCGTCAATGTTGTTTTCCAGCTGCTTGACACATTGTCAGTTATCACGGGGATCAGGTAAAGACTGGGGCTGTTCATTCGAACCATGGGCAGGGGAACAGAGGTAAATTCTTTAAAACCACTTTTGAACTGTATCAAATTTACTGCGCAAGTTTCAAATATATAGGTGATGTTTAATTAAGGAAGCCATGTCATTTTTTACTTATTAAATAATTGATTTGCAATAGACAATTGCGTGAATAGAGTGGAACATAACTGTGAGCTTTGAGGTTTCTCTTTACTAAGTTTATTACGCAACGAATAGGTCAAATTAATTAAGCAGCAAATAATTACGTATTAAATGAGCCATCTTGATTGTAAGTAGTACAGTAGATTAAATATAATGCAACTGTCTTAACACTTTGAATTGCATCAAACAAGGAAGTTAACATTGCATAACTACAGTAAGAAATAGGAAGTGAATTTTTCTTGGTTCCTCAGCCTCCTGATTAAGAGAGTCCCTAAGGACCTTCCCAGCAAAAGTACTTAAAAGTAATTCAATTGTACAGTGAGTCGCATTCTGATGCATTATCATCTCTTCCTCCTGCTACTTTATGTCAACAACACTAATTGCACAACCGGTATAATTGGCATTACCTCAGCCTCATATGTCACTTGCACTGATGGATGTGCGGCTATCGGTTTGACAATAGGCAATAACCCGAGGGTGAGCTGCTGTGCACCCTTTGACCAGTATACCCTGGATGATCCAAAATGAAACACAGCTGGTACATTCGAAACGAATGAAGAAGAAAGAAAGACTTGCATTTATATACTGTCCTTCATGACCTCGGGATTTTACAAAGTGCTTTTGAAGTGTAATCACTTTTGTAATGCAGGAAAGGTGGCAGCCAAATTACGCACAACAAGGTCACTCAAACAGCAATGTGATAATGACCAGATAATTTGTTTTAGTTAATTTGGCTCATCATACCCATTCTGGCTCTTTGAAAAAAGATATCCATTAACCTCATTCCCCTGCTCTTTCTCCATAGCCCTGCAATTTTTCTTTTTCAAGTAGTTATCCAATCCCCTTTTGAAAGAAACTATTGAATCTTATTCCACTACCCTTTTAAGTAATGCTTTCCTGGTTGTAACTACTGCATTAAAATATTTCCCTCCTTCTCCCCACTGGTTCTTTTTGCCAATTATCTTAAATCTGTGCCCTTTCGTTACTATCCTTCATTCCACAGGAAGGCAATCAAAACCCCTCATCGTTTTGAACATCTTTTTGATTCAACTATGAGGCAAAGCAGTCTCAATTTAAAAATTGCAATCTGAACTATCCAACTGATAGCAAAGAACTGACACAACTCTGCGACATTAATGTAGGCCCTGCCAACAAAAAAATCACGTTTAAGTTATGAGAAGCTGAAGGTGTTGAGGAGTCGGCAACATATTTCTGCTTGGGCTGAAGTTTGCTTGTGGCGTTTGCTGTTCATTAGACTAAATTAGACAGAAATGAGGAAGACACAGCTCGCTGCAGAGAATTTCCTGCAGTTTTTAAGAAGCTTTAATCTGTTTTTACTTGTGCTGTTACTGAAGTCTGTTGTTCAGTGATTCACCACAGCACGGGGTGATTGATCTGCCACATTTTAGCAGCCGTCTTCCTGCCGTTTTCATCATGCTAATTACATTGATTTATTCCGTGGGCGTGATTGGTAAATTTACTGGCCACAGGATTGTTATTTCATATGTGTGAAATACTCCTTAATAGTCTGCAGGCACTCTGAAGGTTTTACCAGGGACTGAGTGCCTGTAGCCGAACAGAATTTATAACATAGCTATTTCATTATTATAATTGGCGAAAACAAAGCCGCCAAGACTCACAGGGGCCAATAGTGTAAAACAGACACAAATGGAAATAAAAAATTGAGAGAGAAGTATAATAGGTAGCTAAAGCAATATTGCCCGTTTTATCCTGTTGTCAAAGTCAAAATTATCTCTCGTGAGTCTTCCCGTTTTTTATTTTACCCACTGTCCCTGTTGAGCTGTGTGCTTCATTTCCATTGTTAAAGACATTGGGCCAGTCTCCTAACAACTTGAACTCAAGTGGGAAAATGTGGCAGGCCTTTTGATACTGAGTCTAGGAAGATGCAGTGCTTGAGCCTGGTCTCGTACTGTGTTAGCTAAACTCAGCTGAGGCAGCAGTTAAGGATGTGACAATTGACCTCAGTACTCCTAGACAATGGGAAAGGGAAATCAGGAGTCTTCCTTCTGACCATTATCACAGTTGTCAGTGCAAATATGGATATCGGGAGTGGACTAGATTGGACCAAGGTGCCTTTTTGGGGTGTCTAGCCTGCTGCCATGAATTAACTAGAATCACACATGAGGATTGGCAAAGTAAATGAGATATTGAAGGGCAACAGATAGTGCCCCAGAATGAAACACTGGCAGCAAAATTCGGCTCTCTAGCGCTGCCAGTGCCAATGCGACAGACGCTTGGAGCTTGTAAAATGGCAGCTGAAGCGCTTTCAGCCACTCCTGGGTGCCAAAGGAGACTGAAGGCCTGTCAGCAGCATAATATGCCATTAAGGGATAGCAGCATGACATCACCTGAAGGGAAATGGTTCCTGTGATGCAGTCTTAATTTTACTTTTGCTTTGAGCAGACCATATCACACAGCTATGATGTCTTCAAGTTTTATACCTATGTATAACTGTTATCATGTACCAAGTCTTAATAAATGAACCCGCTGCATGTTTACCCAATCCCTTACGAGCGATTGGTGCCTTGTGTCTTGTACAGTAAATGAGCCCAAGGTATTATATCATTATAATAACAAGGCATGGTGATCAACAGTGATAAAGACAGGTGGCAACAAGATTAAGTACAAGTATGAACAGCCTTAGATTGTGCTACATGATATGAAATAACCCTTGAAGTTTTGGATCAGACAGCAATGAAGTTGCAGCATCAGAGTGTTGAAGACTCAGTGTCATGACTGTGAAGAGAAGCTTTGGAAACATAGTGTTGAGCTAGTGCTCAGATCAAGAGCTGGTAAGCAGACGGATCCCTCGTGGTGAGATTGCAGAACATAGTCTGCCAGTTCCTTGAGTAGGACAGTGCATCGAGATGACCTGTCCCGGGTTAGCCCTAATGGGAAAGGTGAGTGATTAGCCTGTGGGCCGGATCAATAATGAGCAAGGGAGGGTAAAACAAAAAAGCAAAAAAAAAGTCATTAAATCGGGCTGGAGAAGATTGTGATTATAACGGGTGCCTTAGGGTGTTGTGGAACAATAAACTGAATAAGAATCAAAGGAGCCATTACTCAAGAGTCATACGGACTCGAAACGTTAACTGTGTTCCTCTCCGCAGATGCTGTCAGGCCTGCTGAGTTTTTCCAGGTATTTTTATTTTTGTTTTTGTTTTGGATTTCCAGCATCCGGCAGTTTTTTGCTTTTATGCCATTACTCCATGTTGCATTATTGTCAGAATGTCCACGAAATCCCTCAGTTTGAATTGGGATGCAGCTGACCTACTATCCAAATTCACAATGTTTAAACAACGGACAGAACTGTGGTTTCTTGGTTCAGGTGTGTCTGAACCGGACCAACAAGCCATAAAAATTCACCTAGCGATTGGAAATGAAGATCTACACAAGCTGAACATATCAGGATGAACAGAAGAGCTAAAGGATCCCCAAAAGATATGGACTGAGGTTATGGATATAAGGAGTAGCCACTTGAACCCTTGAGCCTGCTCCAACATGGCTGATCTGATTGTAACCTCAAATCCACATTCCTGCCGACCTCTGAGAACCTTTCACCCCCTTGCATATCAAGAATCTATCTACCTACCTATCTTTCTCTTTCTCTCTCTCTGCCTTAAAAATATTCAAAGGCTCTACTTCCACTGCCTTTTGAGGAAGAGGGTTCCAAAGACTCATGACCCTCTGGGAGAAAAAAATTCTCATCTGTCATAAATAGGTGACCCCTTATTATTAAAAAGTGACCTTTAGTTCAAGATTCTGCAAGAGGAAACATCGTCTCCATATCCACCCTGTCAAGATCCCTCAGGATCTTATATGTTTCAATCAAGTTGTCTCTTACTCTTCTAAACTCCAGCGGATACAAGCCTAGTCTATCCAACTTTTCCTCATAAGACAACCCACCCATTCCAGTATCCAGTATTAGTCCAGTAAACCTTCTCTGAACTGTTTCCAATGCATTTACATCCTTCCTTAAATAAGGTGATTAAACTGTACACAGTACACCAGATGTGGTCTCACCAGTGCCCTGTATAACTGAAGCATAACCTCTCTACTTTTTTATTCAATGCCCCTTGCAATAAATGATAACATTCTATTAGCTTTTCTAATTTCTTACTGTACTTGCATACTAACCTTTTGCAATTCACGCACCAGGACAACCAGATCCCTCTGCATCTCAGAGCTCTGCAATTTCTCTCCGTTTATATAATGCCTTTGTTATTCTTCCTGCCAAAATGGACAATTTCACATTTCCCCACATTATACTTTATTTGCATGATCTTTGCCCACTCACTTAAGCTATCTATATCTCTTTATAATCTCCTTATGTCCTCTTCACAGCTTACTTTCCTACCTAACTTTATGCATCAGCAAATTTAGCAACCATATCTTCTGTCCCTTCATCCAAGTCATTTATAGAAATTGTACAAAGTTGTGGCCCCAGCATTGATCCCTGTAGCACACCACATGTTACATCTTGCCAGCCAGAAAATGACACACTTATGCCTACTCTGTTTCCTGTTAGTTAGCCAATCTCTTATTCATGCCAATATGTTACCCTCTATACCATGAGCATTAGTGTGTGGAATCATGCATTGTCATACCAATCTATTTGGCAAAAGATTTGTGGTAGAGACTGAACACAAGCCACTGGAGTTGATTTGGTGAAAACCACTGACCAGTGCACCGCCAAGATTGAAATGTCTCTTTAGAAAGATTCAAGGTTACAAATGTGAGATGAAGTGCAAGCCAGGTAGCTTGAGGATCACATTGGGTACCCTTAGCAGATTGCCTAACCCAGCAAAAACTTAAGATATATCCTTAGATGTACAAGTTGATTTCATTGACATCAAACTTGGAAGATGTTCTCCAAATTAATGTAGGACATTTTGTGCATCATATATGTCAGCAACTACAAGAAGAAATGGCAAAAGGTTCTACACTACAGAAACTGTGGAAAATCATCGTCAAAGAATGACCTGATTCAATTCAGCATGCCCACGAACACTTGAGACAATTTTGGCTTTATTGGGATGAGCTGAGCATCTCCCGGGGAGTCATTTTTAAAGTTAGGCAAGTCATCATACCGGAATTTTTGTGACCTGATGTTCTTCAACAACTTCATCATTCACACAGGGGTGTTGATTGGATGAGAAGACTCAAAAAAGTGACAGGCTATTGGCTGGGTATGAACAATGACATTGAAGCCATTGTCAAAAGGTGCGAGGCATGTCAAGACCATATGTCAAGTCAGCATAAAGCAGCAGTGATTCCACATGAAGTTCCTAACCACCCTTGGTCCAAAATTGCATCTGGCCTCTTTCATGTCCGTGGCACTGACTTCATC
Source organism: Cetorhinus maximus (assembly GCF_964194155.1). Classification (NCBI taxonomy): domain Eukaryota; kingdom Metazoa; phylum Chordata; class Chondrichthyes; order Lamniformes; family Cetorhinidae; genus Cetorhinus; species Cetorhinus maximus. The sequence continues at coordinate 31,801,675 of NC_135883.1, forward strand.
ATCATCAACTACTTTACCAAGTACCCCATTATTTGACACTTGCATAATATGTCAAGGGCTACTGTCATGCACACTCCAAGTGCTATTTTCAGTCCATTTGTTGTGCCTAGAGAGATCATTATGGATAACAATCCGCAATTTATTAGAAAGCCATTTCAGGATATGCGTGAAAAATGGAATATCAGTCACACTACCTCTTCTCCTCACCGCCCAAGAGCTAATAGCCTAGCTGAATGAATGATCCGCATGGTGAAATCCCTAATTCTCAAATGTAGACAGGCCAAGTAAGACCTACACCAAGCTAGCTCAACCCATGGCCTGAAGGCTGCATTGTCCCTCTATGTGGCTCTCGAAACATTGTTTAAAATTCTGGTAAGGGGGGCCAGTGAGTTCGAATATTTCTGCATGGGACTGCTCCTCCAATCACAGTCAGTTTCTCTCCCGCAATAGTGAGTCGATCAGCAGCAAACATGGGAGAGAAACAGGCTGTGATTGGAGGAGCAGCAAACACTGCCAACTGCGAGTTTGCCACTTTCCCCCAGCTCCTGGTGTTCTGGCCCGCCTGTGACCGTGTTTCCCCGGCTGTCCTCAGTTCTCCCGGTGTTCTCCAGCTGTTCTCCATGTTCCCCAGCTGTCCCCCGTGTTCTCCTGGCTGTTCCTCAGTTCTTCCCACATTCCACCAGTTCTCGGCCTTCTCCTCGGGCACCTGCGTTTGGATGCTGTCAGGCTTCTTGCTTCACTCCAGGTCTCTCCTCCACACTCACCCTCACCCCGGTTGACTTATCGAGGGTGAGTGAGTAAGTGTGTGCGGGGGCGGCTGAGTGAGTGTGAGGGTAGCTGAGTGAGTGTGAAGGTGGCTGAGTGAGCAAGTGTGAGAGTGGCTGGGTGAGTGTGTGAGTATGAGGGTGGCTGAGTGAAGGTGGGAGGGTGGCTGAGTGAGGGAGGGAGCGTGGCTGAGTGAGCCAGGGAAGGTGGCTGAGTGAAGGAGGGTGGCTGAGTGAGAATGGCTTACTGAGGGTGTGTGGGTGGTGTGTTTGTGGTGTGTGTGTGTGTGTGAGAGAAAGAGTGGGGTGAGAGGGAGGGGAGTGTGTGTCTGGCTCACTCCCAGTCTCAGGGTTCTCATTCACCCTCACCCCCACACACTAACAGGCACTCTCACCCACTCTCACAGAGGGTGAGGGCGAATGAGTGAGCATCCTGAGACTGGGAGTGAGCTGGACAAACACACTCTCACCCTCTCACACTCTAATGGTAGTCTTTATTTGTTTTTTAAATTATCAATTTATTGTTGTGACATTTTTTTGCTCAGCAATTTGTTTCTTTTCACACATCAGTTTTTTTTTTTGAAATTCACATTTAATGTTGTGTCAAACCTTATCTTTCTGAAATTTTCTCATCGGCCCCATGAGTGTGAGAAAAATTGAAATGTGGCCCCCCACCCCACGCAAATAGGTTTCACGAACCTGACCTATACATTGCAATGTTACATCTGAGAGCGACACCTTTATGTACAACTATTCCATTACTAGCAGAGCCCATGTTTGGTAGACCAATGTGTACCAACTTACCTACTCTTACCCATCCTACTCAGAAACTAGAGAGCAACTTATAAAACTACAAGTGAAGATGACCAACGTGCATGATAAAAATGCAGGTACTGAATTGCCAAGTTTACAGTTCGGACAACGAGTTTGCATCCCAGATCCCACCAAAAATACATGGCAACCAGCCCAGGTGGCAAGGATTTGTTCCAAACCTAGGTTCTATGAAGTCATTGTGCACAAATGTGCAATGTGAGGCATAGCCGAGGACAAATCAGATCTATTCCGACTCTTCAACCACCAGACAGTTCTATTGCATTGAGAACAAGATCCCAAATGCAATCAGGGACAAACATCCAAGAATGACAATCCCGCAGATTACTGTGAGCCATTAAAGAAACCCCTAGACAAGGTTACCATTACAAGATTTGGGTGTACCAGCAGATTACCTCTATGCTTTAGAGACTCATAGGGATGAATTTTACATTCTGTGGACAAAAAAATCACGCAAGATGATGTCAGCTGAGCGTCTTGACGTCATCGTGCACTTGTGTGATATTTCACTCGGCAGGCACGTGCGGCACTCAGGAGTGCGCCCGCCGATCTGTGAGATTGCCGTTCTTGGATGTTTGTCCCTGATTGCATTTGGGATCTTGTCCTCAATGCAGTAGAACTGTCTGGTGGTTGAAGAGTCGGAATGGATCTGATTTGTCCTCGGCTATGCTTCACATTGCACATTTGTGTGCAATAACAGGCAATTAAGCCCATTAACAGTGCAATTGTCAGCGATTTTTCGTGGCCCGTCTAACCTTATGGTTGGCGGACGGGCCAATCAGCCGGGGGGCCTTTACGTTTTTGAAGAAACCTCATCCAAGGGTGGGGTGAAATCTCCGTTAGAAAATAAAATAAAACAAAATATCTGGAGACAGCATTTTTATGGGATATGCTTTCAAGTGCTTGACTGTGCTGCATGGACATTTAGTGGCATCTTTTTTTTGTGCTTCGTTTTATTATTTGCAGGTCTGCAGCTCCCTGAGGATCTGTCTGCCTTCAGGGAGCTCAATGGAAATGCACACCCGCACCCGTGGTGGCGTCGTCGCGCGTCCTCTTCCCACCCCCACCTCGGCAGCGCTGAGCCTTTCAGCGCGCGTTTCACATTGCCTAGCCGTTCCCTAGCCAGTGGGAAATCACGATCAGGGGCCAATCGCAGTAGGGGGCCGTTTCCTGACCACTCTCAGGCCGGCCGATCGTGCATGCCTGACGAGGGAAAAATTCACGCCGTAGATTCACCAGTCCTACATACTTACGTAATGGTAACTAAACATTAAAATGTATTGTAAATAGGTATACTTCTTAGGAAGGTGGGAAAGCATCTTTAAAAAGAAAGAGGTATGTTGAAATATGCCTCTAAGGGATATAAGCATGCCAGCACTCGAAAGGAAATGTGCCCTATGATTCCAGTCTTGGTTTCAGTTCTGCTTTGAGCAGAGCACAGTTTTGATATCTTCAAACTTTATACATAATATATAACTGTTCTCATGTGCCTAGTCTTAATATATGAACCCACATTGCATTTACCCAATCCCTTATGAGCGATTGGTGCCTTGCGCCTTGTAAAGTAAATAAGCCCAAGATTGAGTGTCTCAGCAGAAGGCCCATACTCACCAAGGGCCTTCGGGACAACTTCTCCTTCCTCCACCTTAGCTAGGAGCAGTGTCTGAGGCAGGTACAATTCATCAAGGATGTAGTCACTGAGCAGAAGTGGCTTCCTACAACTGATCCTGTAGTTACAGAGCAGGGCAAGGACAGCATTGCTAGTGGCTGTGAAGATCACCATGGCCCTCAATTTCTATGTCAGCAGGTCCTTCCAGACAGGAGCAAGTAACACAGCCAATTTATCACAGTTTCCTGTACATCACTGCATCAGGGAGTTCACAAAGGCCTGTACACCAGATGAGAGGGCCTCATGGTCTCTGTTAACAGAGAGAGGCAGCAGGAACGTGCACCTGGGTTTGCCGGGCTAGTGAGATTCCAAATGGTACTGGGAACCTTCAACTGAACTCCTGTGGCCTTGTGGATCCCACATATTTTCGGGGCACCTCAACTGCAATGGCTACTATTTCTTCAACACACAGTTGATGTTCAAACATATCCAAAAGATCCCTTCTGTGAATGTTTGGTATCCTGTCAGCCATGACACTTTCATCCTGTGGCAGTCTGCCATATACATACTTCACAACCCTTCAAATGACACATATAGAATTGAACTAATCGCTCTTGTGCATTTTCTTGGTATCTGTCTCATGGCTGCCTTTGCTGGATTAGTGTTCTTACACTACCTCAGTGGCTGCACCGTGGCTGGGAAATCTTTCACTAGAGGAGACTGCAGGGCCTGCAAGACATCCTCAAGCAGCTCACAGCTAAGGGCCTAGCTTCAGATTGCACCACCTTAGCATGGGCAACAGTAGTCTGAGCTGGCTGACAGACAACAGTAACAGCACTAGTGGAGTGGCAGTGGCGGAGCTATCATTCTGAGAGAGGACAGCAGGTACATGCTTTATGGGGCCACTTCTACTCCTCACAGCGCAGCACCTCAGCAATACTCACTGGACTATATATATGGAAAACTCATACCTCGTTATCTCTGAGGAGCCACTAACAATCACTTGGGGACTGCACAGCCCAACTTCAAAGAGAGCTATATAAAGGCCATTTGCATTTGATAACTTAGGCTTGCCATCAGGAGACAGAGGGTCTACTAAGACAAAAGGCCCCTCAAGCATACCTTTCAACTCATCATGGCTGGGACGTATAGCAGTCTTTGAGACACAGCTGAATTCCAGACGATGGGTACACATCCTTTGTTGAAGACATAGTGGAGAGGTGGGGGGTCATGTGGTCTAGGCCTCTGGCTTATGCAACAAGTGATATTGCCTTGCTGAACTGTATAACTCAGTCTGCTCTTTAACATCTGACTAGCAGCCACACAGAAAGGAGCTCTGTCCAAGCTGAACACCTGGCCCCATCTAAACTGTTCTGTTGGAAGTTCTGTGCCACTGCCTACAAGAATGATTCATCTTTGCATGCTTCTCTCATCTTGTGAAGTCAGCGCCACTGGAAAAGTGAATTCTACAACATTGGTTTTCAGCCTGGCAACCTCCATGAAGGAATTCCTCATTGTTCTTTGATTCTGGACTATGGAACTCATGAAAACCTATATTTAGTCTCTGTGCTCTGTACTGTAAAACTTTCTTTTCTCTATCCCTCTCTTTGCTGCCTGGGTGTGGAGATGATGTTGCAAACCCTTCTTCCTGCGTTTTGAGTGTTTGCAAGTAAACTAACCCTTTGAGTTCATCTTGTCTTGAGTTTGCTGTGGAGTTATTAATAGAAACTTGAATTGCACAAAAATCGAGGGGTTGGGGTAATACGCCACTGCTTATAAAGAGGGAAACAAATCAAAATACCTTTCTGTTTACAGACGCATGGTGAGGAGAAATTAGTGCTGTTTAAATTAACCCCCCTACCTGTCTATAACAATGGTCTCATGGCCTCAGTATGAGCTTTTACTGTCTCACTCAGGCTTTGAGAGGATTCTGCTGGTGCTGCAGTGGAAGCTGAGATATCAGCTACCAGACACCTTATCATGGCTGGGTCTGGAAATGCTGTCATGGAATTGACTGCCACTTTCACACTGAATAGGATGGGCTCCAAACTCTAATAAAGCCCTGTGCCAAGTTGGAACTGGGCTCCTCCTCCTTGACATTGACAACAGGCACAATGGCAGGCCTACCAATGCACCAAGCATCTCTGCATGCATCCCCATCAGCATTTCCATGTATGCTGCCCCATCGATAATTTTACCTGTGTCCTCTGCCACATAATTTGGCTGTGCCTTCACGCTCTGTAGAACTGCCACACATGCTATCTATTCCACATCATGGCTACAGCCCACCCATGCCTAATGGCTCATCACGTGCTGATCCTGACTCTGCACTAGCCTCTAAGTGCACACAGTGGCAGTATCTGAGCTGGTGACTGTGACCTTGCGCTACCAAGGTGCTATCTTTTCCTGCAAGAGAGGGGGAAGAATATCAGTGAATGTGTCACAATGCGTTTTGGCAATGTGCTTCCATAGCTGACTAGCTGGAGGTATGTGAAAGCTGAGAGAGATCCATGCGAGGTTGACAGCATTGGTAAGCATGTGAATGCTGGACATGATCTCTGATTACTGATGGGTGAGTAATGGGGTATTGGTGCATTGAACATTATGAGAAGTTGGTGATGCAATGGGTTCGAGTTATCACGTGAAGATGTATTCACTGACCTTGTGTGAGGTCATTGAACTTCTTTCAGCACTGCAGCCTGGTCCTTGGAGCCAGACTTTGGGAATTCACCTCCCTGGCCACTTGCTCTCATTCCCTAGAGTGTGCCTTGAGGGCATCCTGACGCCCTGCGGAAATAAGAGCTCTCTCTCCTCCTCTCAGTCTTCTGCATTAAGGTCTTGCAGATAGGGGGGAATGTAGGGGGCTCTTTCCTGCTAAGACTTCCTGACACAGCTGTACAGCATGAGTGCACCTTCCCTTAAGAAGTGCAGGCCAGCTCTATTTCATGGTAGCTGTTGTGCACATCCTTGCCCTTCTGCTGAGTGTACTGCCAGCCAGCATCATGTTTCCCTCTAGGCTGCATGCTACAATCATTGATGTGAACAGGCAGTATGAAGTTTGCATTCCATCTGTTTCAACTCGACTGGACACAGGGTAATTACACAACACAATTCCCACTCCCACAAACAAACCTAATTGAACTTCGACTTTAATTGAAAAGCTTGAGCAAAAATAAAACGACGGCGTAGAGAAGGATTTAGCATTTCAGTTCGATAACTTTTCATCGTGTTCTGACGAAGTTAACTCTGTTTCTCCATCTCCACTGATGCCGCCTGGCCTGCTCAGTATTTCCAGCATTTTCTTTTTTTATTTCAGGTGTCCAGCATCTGCAGTATTCTGCTTTTGGAACAAAATTAAATTGCATTTATTTTTCCTTTCACTATTGAAGTGCCAGTGCCCCGCGTTACTCATTTTTATCAGTGCAAGAATGCTTAAATGTGACTGGTTCAAAATTTACACATCGATATCAATGACATTAGGAGATGGTTAGGGCCTGTGAATTTGATCATTCAATGAAGCTCACCTGAAAGATTTTTAAAGTGGCTGCTCCAAAAATGCAGCTCAGGGGAACATTATGAGCTCATTCTAGCTCTGGGTGTGTTCTATAAATGTGATTGTGTATCATGTGTATGCTCTGTATTATCAGCTGGTATTTTTTATGTGCCAACAAAAGCTCTGGTGAATCAGAACTAAAATTAACTGGCACAAAACAGGATATTAAATTGGGTCCCTTGGGGTGCTTTCATCCCCCTTAATGATTTTTCTGATTCTGGCACCTTTAAGATGACAAATTCTTTCCATAAACATCTATGAGCACACAGCTCCTGTTTTAACACAGCAGACTGGAATCCTAGAAATGAATCAGGAAGATTTGAAGTAAACGTTTTAAAGGGTGTGAAACATGTGCACAATCCCCAACACCAGAAAGAAGCAGAGAATGTAGAGGCAAAACGAAACCCCACAATCATCAGGATATTGAAATGAGCCCAGAATTTCTCAAAATCAAAGATCATACCCAAACCACAAGCCTCTCTTGCTGCTTATTTCCAGCATCAGCTTTACTTTAAAAGCAAAAAAAAAATCTTTGCACCTCAACAGAAAACGGTGATTTAAAGAAAGTCTCCAATGCCAGCCATTGATATTGGAAATGCCGCCTGTGCCATCGCCCCCACCCACCCGCCCTCCTTCAGTGTGATTGGCAGGGTGAAAATCTGTTCCAACAGGGTGTGCCTTAAAATCTATCCCGAAAGCGTTTCTACTCCGCTGGTACTGGGGGCTGTTGGAAACCTTGTTAAAGTGTAATAAAACAAACAAGCAAAAAAAGGTCAAATCTTTACGGTGAAAGGATACCCACATTCTGAACTGTTTTGCCAGTGGGGCAAAGCACATGCCAATCAAGAGAGAGCGATGTCAGACCCTGCCATTTAGAGCAATTCCACAGCATAGCAGTGTTATAAAGCTGACTGGTGGGTTGAAGGGATTTATTTCGCTTTCATTTCTCCTCATCTTGAACACGTTTTCTCCTGAATGTATTCTAATGTTTCCAGCTGGACACTGCAGAATATCAGTAACTTTCCTCCCCAGCTGGAAGGTCATAAACCCTCATTTGGTTGGGCATTCATTAAGGTGGTTGGAAAGGGCGTCCACTGGGGACCCACGAACTGGAATACTTCAACATAAAACATGCAAAGGGATTCAGATTTATGGATGAAGTGTTAATGCAATATCATGTGCAGGAGCCTAGGATATCAAAGCAAGCAGGAAAGCGGACTACTTCACATTTAAAATGAAAAATAGGCCTTGTGTGAAGACAAGATGGTGTAATGGAGTACAGATGTAGTCCGATATTTCTGACTTGTAATGTTTGTCTGAAACTGTGCAGCTACAGCCACCACGCTGTTTTACCAGTTAGCCATGGCTGTCGTGTTACTGGCTGGGGTGAGCTTTGGTCTGCTTTATAAACAGCAACTCTTGTTCGATTCCCCCAAACAATCCGTTCACTGCAAGCTGTTCTTTAGTATCTGATGCAGCTATCTGAATACATAGAGCAGCTGCGGGACTCAGATTTGACAACTGGCGTGCAGCAGAATGCCTGTCAAAAGCTAATAAAATGTCAGGCCGACTGATGGTCTCTGATAAACTGGATTTTGCTTTCAACAACAGCTTGACAAATACATAAGTCTGAGCTGTGCTTCCAGAAATGAAAGAAACATCACAGAACAAAAAGCGCTTGCCAGCTTTTTCTGATGTATGAAAAAGGAGAACGAATGACAGCTGCCTGATGGAAATTTGTTGCATAATCCTAGCTACAAGATATTGATGCAAATCCAATTCTAGAGAAAAAGTCATTGTGCTTGTGATCTTGTAAAATGCCCTGGATTCAAATTCCTCACCTTGTAATGCATTATGTAGCAGTCAGCATGGTTTACCACGTTCCAGTTATTATACTGCATTAATACATGATGTGTGCTCAGGCCCCAGAACTGGAACCAGCGAAACAAAACTCCCCCTGCGCAGTTACAAGTTGACATTGCTTCCTTTAAAAATGAAACTAAAATGTATCTTGCCCTTTGGAATACTCCCTTTATCTTAGGGTAAATTTTCTGAGTTTGTGTTCCTGATATTCAGCCTCGCTCAATAAGAAATGAGATTGGACCATCAGGCATGGAGATCAGTGCACACAATTTATAGCCCTCCAGATTGCCAGGTTATTAATTTTAATGACTGAAAATTTGTGACACTCCCAGACAACTCCACCAGTGACTTGTGTCTAATTGACAAGGAACACATTCCAGTTATCTCTTCAAAACTTTGAACACCGGTAAGGATGGCCCATCAGACAGTATGTAAAGCGCACAGAATATAAACTGCATTCCAATTCGGTTGTACTCTGCTCTGGAGCGCTTAAACGTAGAATTTACCTTTATCTTGATTTTCATTATGTGAGTAGTGTTTATCTTGATTTTCATTGTGTGAGAAGTGTGGCACACCCCATCTAGCTTACCTTGTTTCTGGATTGAGCACTGTGTGAGATGAACTGCGGACAATCATGTCTACTGTTGGAGCCTATCACTGTGGCACATGCCTCTCCTGTATTGTAGCGTCATGTTGAATAGAGATGTGAATGTGCAGCTGCAGTTGACTCACATCAATGTTTTGAATAGTGAGCCTGCTGGAATTACACAAACACTATTCAAATTCAAAATCCTTTCTTATAAATATATGGAGACAATTTTTACCCGCCCACCACTTTCTTGGATTACATAGGGTGGACGGCACAGAAACAGGTCATTTCGTTCAATCAGTCCATGTTGGTGTTTATGCTACACTTGAGCTTTCTCCCATTTTTTCTCATCTAAATCTACCATCGTAGCCATTCCCTTCTCCCTCAAATGCTATTTTTTTTCTTGCACCCCATGCAGCTGCTGATAGCAATGTTGGTGACCTGCTCAGCCACCTTTCTTTAAGCCTGCTGATTAGTTTGGCCTTGCAGGCATCTGCCATCTGAAGGAAAGAGGACCTTCTCCTTGCACCTCAGTTGGTTCACAAGCAGAGCCATAGGAGTATCTTCACATCTGAGTACCCTGGCAGCGGTCATTGTGCCTGATGCCTTACAAATATGCCATTCATTCACTGCCACTCAAATGTCCTTTGTCCTTACGAGGTGCAGCTTGGCTTTGAAAAGCATCAGGCCCAACAGATGTCCTACTATATCCAATAGTCAGCTGCCTATAAGCAGCATACTTCATGCTGGTAGCTCATCCACCACAGTCAAATGAGGCCTGTCTACCAAAATTGATCCATCTTTCTGTCAACATCGTCTGACAACTCTTCCCCACTTGCTTAAACTGAACAGGACACACAAGTGCGCCTTTACATTTTCAATTAGCAGAGTATTTTTTTTAAAATTCATTTATGGGATGTGGGCATCACTGGCTGGGTCAGCATTTATTGCTCATCCCTAATTGCCCTTGAGAAGGTGGTGGCAAGCTGTCTTCTTAAACTGCTGCAGTGCAGTGTAGGTGCACCCACAGTGCTGTTAGAGAGGGAGCAGTCCTCAAGAACATTTTCCTGTTTTTCCCAGGGCTAACTTCTCTTTTTACACTTTGATCCACTGAAATACCTGATGCTATTCTTGCCGTGGAATGTTTCATACCAAACTCCTGTCAGATCCGCTGGTGAAGTCAATCATTCTGCTATGCCCGGTAAAAAAATAAACCTTCTTGATCAATCCTGAGCCAACTTAACCCAAGCACTGAATTCCTGTAAATCCATTGCCAGATGCAACCTTCTTGAAAGAAAACATCAGCCACTGTCTTCCCTCTACAAGCAACTATTCTATCTGGCCCCATGCCAGATCATACATCTCATAACTTCTCTAATTCCCTATTTCTATCTCTCCCCTGCCTTGAAGTGCAGTTGTTTCTTCTCCTACAGAGGGAACCAATCCTTTTGGCATGCTTTTCTCCTTCAATTCCAATCTCAATGATTTGTGGTGAAATAACATAGGGTGGATATTCCTGTTGGCTGTGGCAGCAACAGCAGCAGCAACACCAGCTGATGGGGCAGGGCTTGTTCAATTCTTGGGGTCAGGGCAGTTAAATTAAATGTGCTTGTTTGTGGTGTGTCAGGTCACCTGCTACTGTGGCAGACATTTCAAAAACATAAAAAGCTTAAAACTCCAAAATATGTTGCCTTGCCAATATAATAAGATCGATCTTCATTGTGGGGTTTTGGGGCTGGCCAGTTGGCTTCCAAAATGGACATTGTATGTCTTCACCTGTATATGTTTTTAGCTTGGCAGCTGTTTCTTCTAAACTCAATTGATATTCACCATTATTCAAATATCCGAAGGTATGTTCCCCAATTACTGTAGTAGAAGCTCCCGTGTCCACTTCCATTCTAACAAGTTTGCCATTTACTTTCACTGTGACAAATATTAGTTCTGTCTTTCCAACTTTCAGGTTAAACAATGGAGTGAATGTCTGAATTTGTTGTTTCAGGCTCATCTACATTGTGGATTTCATTGAGCTTCTTCTTTTGTTTACAAGCCTCCTTGAATCTCTCCCTGTATTGCTTCATCATATGTCCATTTCTATGACAAGTTGAGCTGAAAGTCTGGCCAACCATGAGGTCAAAAAGAAGGCCAAGATTAAAGCCCGTGCTAGAAAGAAGAAGGCAAATAGAAAGAAGATACAAAAATATTAATAGGGCTTTAATTCTGGCAGCATACGAATACACTTTCATACATAGGCCTGGCAATCAAATCACAGACACCGATGCCCTTAGTCGTTTGCCTTTACAAGAAAATAATGAGCACATCCCAGTTCCACAGGAACCTGTTTTACTGTTAAACTTCCTACATTCCTCGCCGGTAAGTGCTCGACAGATCAGAGGCTAAACAAGTTGGGACCCAGTCCTATCTCAAGTGCAAGAATAAGTGCTACGTGGTTGGTCACAGGAGCCCATGTCTGATGGAATGAAACCCCACTTCAACAGAAGACATGAAAATACCAGCCAGGATGGCATCTTATTGTGGGGAGCATGAGTGCTAGTTTCTACAAAGGGAAGGGAGACACTTTTAATTGAACTACACGGTGCCCACCCAGGAATTTCCTGAATGAAGACCATAGCTCGCAGCTATCTATGGTGGCCTGGGATGGATGGTGAAATAGAGAGTTTAGTAAAGTGCTGTGAGCAATGTCAGCAACTGCAAAAGTTGCCAGTGACAGCTCCGTTACACCCATGGGACTGGCCAGATAGACCCTGGGTGTGGTTACACATTGACTACGTTGGACCTGTGCTGGGAACAATGAGCAAGATTTTGCCCTCGTTGGGCGGGCTTGGTGGGGGCAGGCAGGAGCAGTCGGGGCTGGACTGCGATTTCACGCTGGTGCACCAATTAATTGCCCACCCAGCGTGAAATGCATGCTGCAGCGATCAGTGCTACCTGTGTTGGGGGGAGGGGCAAGCATGCAAGTTTACGCTTGCGCACAGGAAAAACTCCCTGAGGCACAGAGCTCAAAAAATCTAAAATAAAGATTTTAAAAATGTTACAAAACATGTCCCCTCATGTGACTCTGTCACACGGAGCAGGGACATGTTATTAATGAAAAGTTAAAATTTTTATTTTATTTTCAATTGCTGTTGGAAACCGCATCCAGCCTGTGGATATGGTTGGCGCCCGCCCGATGAGATAAAAATTCTGGCCAATGTTTCAGCTCATTGTCGATGCACATTCAAAATATTTGGACATATACGAGGTGAAGTCACCAATGTCGGCTGCTACAATTGAGAAACTGCGCCAGAGTTTTGCCATTCACGGGCTACCAGGAGTAGTCATTTCTTATAATGGCAAGGTATTTACGAGTGCAGAGTTTCAATGGTTTATCAGCCTCAACATTATCGCTCATGTGAAAACTGCTCTGTACCACCCTTCCTCAAACAGACTGGCCAAAAGAGTGGTTCAAACGTTCAAGGCAGGCATGGAAAAGCTAACTGGCAATCCCCTGGCAACCAAACTAGCATTCTTTATCATTACAGGACTACCCCTCATACAACAACAGGCGTCACTCACATCCGTGGAGTTATTGTTGAAACGCCGTCTCAGGGCGAGATTGAGCTTCATAATGCCGAATTTAGAGGGGAAGATGGAAAGGAGTCAGGAAAGCCACAGAACTAACATGACTGGCCTAGTCGTGGGTGGAAATTTACCATGGGGGAGTCAGTATACATGAAGAACTTCGGGGAAGGGCCAAAGCGGTTACCGGGTGAAATAAGTGCAGTGACTGGACCCCTAATTTACCACATGGAGGTGAAAGGCCAGATCATCTGGAAACATGTGGACCATTTAAGGAAGAGAGAGACAAATCGCCAAGATTTGGTTCCATCATTGATCATGACAAGTTCTGCATTTCCTGTCGAGGATACTCAACCCAGGACAGACATGTTTGATGTTCCTGTAAGAGTTGAGGATACAGAACTGCAAGTACCCACCGAAGCACCTGATGTTCAGGCAACTCCGGGAAAGGAGGTTCCTGACAATTAATCTGAAGTTGTGGAGCTGCGATGTTCCACACGTACCAGGAAACCAACTGAAAGACGGAACTTTTAAATTCCTTACCCAGTGTAAATATTATGTTGTCTTGAAAAATAAGTACTTGTAAATATAATATGTATGGCCGAGTTAAAGGGGGAGGATTGTAGTAATTATGGTTTTATTTAGTGTGTAATGTACCTTTAAGAATAATACGCATTAAGAAAGATCTGTAGTAGCCAATAGGAGAGTAGCATGGGCTACCTCAGAAGTCAGTGTAGAGATAGAGTTGGAGTTGAAAGCACACATGTAGTTGCCTGGGAGTATATTGTAAATAAACTTAATGTTTCCACCCAAGAAGTGTCTGCGGATCAACTCTATCATTAATAGCACAACTCAGCCACCCGACAACACTTTCCCTATACTTCCTCTCTCCCCAACTTCTAAACTCTGCTCAAAGCCTACCTCCTCAAACTCCTCCCTAGCTGCACAGTGTACATCTCTCCTCTGTGAACCACCTTGAACATTCATTACATTGAACGTGTTGTACAGAATTATGCAAAAAAGGTGATGTTAATATAAAGTTACCTCTAAGAACTCTTCACTCCCTTTAAAGCTCAAGCCTTACCAAGACTGAAATATTACTTTTATACTTGGGAGAGTTCTTCTAACATTCCTCTTATATTCCTGAACAACATAGAAAAATTTTTTACCTGACGGGCGATCTCTCTCTCACTCCACTCTTTCTATCATCCTTCCCTCATCACAATCTTTCATGTCTCATTTTTATGAATACTATTCGTGCACATCTGAATCATGGAATCCTAGAATCTTAAAATCATACAATGGTTACAGAAGGAGGCCATTCGATTCGCTGTTTCCATGCCAGATCTGTGCAAGAGCAACTCACCTCATTGCACTCTCCACTCTTTCCCTGTAGCCCTCCATTTTTTTTCTTTTCAGGTAATTATCCAATTCTCTTTGAAGGCCTCGATTGAGTCAGCTTCTCTCAAGCAACACATTTCAGATCCTAACCACTCACTGTGAAAAAGCATTTTTCCTCATGTTGCCGTTGCTTCTTTTGCCAATCACCCTAAATCAGTGACATCAGGTTCTTGCTTTTTCTGTCCATGGGAACAGTTTATCCTTATCTACTCTGTCTAGACCCCTCTTGATTTTGAACACCTCGATCAAATCTCTTCATACTTCTTTCATCCCCAAGAAGAACAGCCCCAGCTTCTCCAATCTATCCATGTAACTGAAGTTCCTCATGTCTGGAACCATTCTCATGATTTTTTTTCTGTTCTCTCTCTCTCATACTTTAACATCTTTTCTAAAGTGCAGTGCCCAGAACTGGACACAGTATACCAGTTAAGGCCAAACCAAGGTTTTATACAGATTTATGATTGAACTCTATGCCTCTATTGATAAAGGCCAGGTTGCAATATGCTTTCTTAACTGTTTTCTCAATCTGCCCTGCCACCTTCAATGATTTATGCACATACACACCCAGGTCCCTCTGCTCCTGCACCCCCTTTAAAATTGTACCCTTTAGTTTATATTGCCTCCGCATTCTTTCCACCAAAATGAACCACTTCACATTTCTCTGCATTAAATTTCATCTGCCACTTGTTCGTCCATTCCACCAACCTATGTCTGCTTGAAGTCTAAGGCTATCCGCCTGATAGTTTACAATGCTTCCAAGTTTAGTGTCATCTGCAAATTTTGAAATTATATCCTGTACATCCAAGTCTAAGTCATTACTATATATCAAGAAAAGAAGGGGTCCTAACACTGATCCCTGGAGAACTCCACTATATAGCTTTCTCCAGTCCAATAAACAATTGTTCACCACTACTCTCCGTTTCCTGTCATTCAGCCAATTTTGCATCCAGGTTGCTATTGTCCCTTTTATTCGATGAGCTCTAACTTAGATGACAAATCTGTCATGTGATATTTTATCAAATGCCTTTGGAAAACCATGTACACCATATCAACTACACGGCCCTCATCACCCCTCTCTTATCAAAAAGAAACTCAAGCAAGTTAGTTAAACACGATTTTCCTTTAATGAATCCATACTGGTTTTCCTTAGTTAATCCACATTTGTCCAAGTGATTTTAATTTTTCCCATATTATCATTTCTAAAGCTTGTCCCACCACCAAGGTTAAATTGACTAGCCAGTAGTTGCTGGGCTTATCCTTACCCCCTTTTTTGAACAAGCATGTAGCATTTGCAATTCTCCAGTCCTCTGGCAGAACCTCTATACTGAAGGAGGATTGGAAGATTATGGTCAGTGCCTCCGCAATTTAGACCCTTACTTCCCTCAGTATCCTTTGATGCATCTCATCTGGTCCTGGTAACTTATCAAGAGTGATCCTTTCTTGTTTCTTTTGAGTTGATAAAATGGCATTCAACAGATTCTCTCTCCTCACTGTCTTCAAATCAAATTTCATTATTTTCTCAGTCTTCAAAACTGTGAAACACCCCATCGCTCTCAGTTCTGCATTCAAATCCCACTCCACAGACTTGAGCACAGGATATAGGCTGATACTTCAGTGCAATACTGAGGGAGTTCTGTATTGCTACAGGTGCTGTCTTTCAGATGAAATGCTAAACCTAATCTCTATGTGCCCCCTCAGATGGGTATTAAAGATCCCAGTGCACTTTTTGAGGAAAACCAGATGAATGGTCCCAATATTTATTTATTAATCAACATCACTAAGACAGGTTATCTATAAAAACAGTCACAACCAACAACTTCTATTTAACATGGTAAAACATTACAAGACGCTTCACAGGATTAGTGAAATATGTCACCATGGCACAGAACCTGATGTTAGAATGAGATGAGTAAGTTTTAAGGAGCATCTTAAAGGAAGAAAGAGAGCAAGAGAGGCAGAAAGGATTAGGGAAGGAATTCAAGAGCTTAGGGCCCAGGCAGCTGAAGGCATGGCCGATGATGGTAGAGCAATTAAAATCAAGGATGCTCCAATGACCAGAATTGAAGGAGCACATATAGCTTGGCTGGTTATAGGACTGGAGGAGTTTTGTATAGCAAGATCCCAGAAAATGCAGCATAATAATACCTTCCATGAGCTTTAATTCATCCAAATTCTGCTGCCTGTATCCTAATGCAAAACACGTCTTATTCACTCACCACCACTGTATTTGCTGCCACCCATTGGTTCCTAGTTAAGCAACAACTTAAATGATGGGGTAAAGGAAGAGGCCAGAATTGGAGGAAGAGATCTTGGAAGATTGCAGAGCTGGAGGAGGTTACAGGCCACAGGGAGGATTTGAAAACAAGAATAAGAATTTGAAAGTTGAGACATTGTCAGATTGGACACCAATGTAGGTCAACAAGTGGAGGGCTGATGGGTTAATGGGACTTTGTGCTTTTTAGGATACAGGCAACAGATGAATTCAGGTTTATGGAAGGTGTCGTCATTATACTGTTGTTTCTGGGATCTAGCTGTGCACAACTTGGCTTGCTTACATTACACCAGTGACTGCAGTTCTTAAGCGTTTCATTGACTGTGAAGTGCTTTGACAGGTCTTGAGGCTGTGAAAGGCACGATATAGATGCAAGGGGCCAGATTTTCGCTACTGAGGTGAGTAGCTCAAGTTGGGAAATTTCCAAACTCAGCAGACCTTCCTCAGTTTAAAGGGCCCCATTAGACACAATTTTCATTGAGGGGAGGTGGGGTGGGGAGAAGGGTCAAAGTGGGCCTGCTGACCCCGGAAGCAGACCTTATCTGCTCATGGAGGTGGGTTAGTTACAAGGCCCACCTTGGTACTCTGGGACTTTGTCTCTGTTGATTCAGAAGCTGTTAGGCCCTCCAGCCATCACCTCTTATCTCTCAGCCACCCACCCAGTAGCCAGACCTCACAAACCATGAGGAGATGAAAAAAAAACTTTTAACAGTCTAATACAGCTTTCACTGCTACATACTTGATAGTGAAAAAAAACTCATGCATGAAAACCATTCAGAACATTTAAGTCTCAAGTTGCTAATTTCTCATAAAAAACAAACATATTTCTATTCAGACCGCACATGAAAGACAGCTAATCTTTTAATAGCCTATTTAAACTGTCAATCAAGCTATGAACTCAGAACCACACCCCCTCCCTTCATTTTTTCAAATTATTTGTTCACAGGATGTGGGCGTCACATTTATTGCCCATCAATAATTACCCTTGAGAAGATGATAGTGAACCAGCTTCTTAAATGCTGCAGTCCATGTGGTGTAGGCTTTGAATGTGCTGTTGAAAAGGTCTTGATCAGTTGCTCCAGTGCATCTTGTAGATGGTACACACTGCTACCACTGTGCGTCGGTGGTGGAGGAAGTGAATGTTTAAGGTGGTGGATGGGTTTGTCTTGGATAGTGTTGAACTTCTTGATTGTTTTTGGAGCTGCACTTATCCAGGCAAGTGGAGAGTATTCCATCACACTCCTGACTTGTGTCTTGTAGATGGTGGACAGGATTTGGGGAGTCAGGAGGTGAGTTATTCACCGTAGAATTTCCAGCCTCTGATCTGCTCTTGTAGCCACAGTATTTCTGTGGCTGGGCCAGTTCAGTTTCTGGTCAATGGTAACACCAGGATGTTGATTGTGGGAGATTCGGTGATGGTAAGGCCATTGAATGCCAAGGGGAAATGGTTAGATTGTCTCTTGTTGGTGATGGTCATTGCTTGGCACTTGTGTGTCCAGATGTTACTGGGCAATTATCAAACCAAACTTGAATATTGCTGCTGCATATGGACACAGACTGTTTCAGTACCTGAGGAGTTGTGAATGGTCCTGAACATTGTGCAATCATCAACGAACATCAATGAACATTCCCACTTCTGACCTTATGTTGTACAGAAGGTCATTGATGAAGCAGCTGAAGATGGTTGAGCCTAGGATACTGAGATAATTGTAGATTTTGAAACTCATCCAAGCATTCATAATGGCATAAGAGTAGCCATTGGGGAAATGTCAACAAGGGGCCCTATTGGAACTGTGTGCACAGATGGTACTTTTTTTCTAAGCTACATCAGATGGCCTGTCAATCAGAGCAATCCAGCAGAGGGTTTTTAAAACTCTTACTGACAGCTTCAGCCTGTTTTTTCATGTTTAAAGAGATCAGGATTTTAAAAACTTCCATTCATGACGCTCAAACAAATCTTATCCAGCCTTCAAGAGCATTTACATCTAGTACGTAAGTTTAAGACACTCATACCACAGGTCAAGGCTTTTGCACCAGCCAAATGGGGTCTTTTTGAACTCAGCACTAAGTTCAAATGGCTCTGCTGAGTTCCTGTTTGCTGCTTATGTGAGTCGTACCCTGCCCCCTTCCCCTAGCAATCAAAAATTAGATCTGAGGAAAATTGGGCCAAGACTTCTGCATCTGAGTCCCACCTGCCAATTTTAATGGCAGACTCTGTGAAAATCCAACCCAAGGTCATTCTTTTCAATCAGAAATAAGCTGTATTCTGAAATATCAAGGCAGCCATGGCTGATAACATCTGGGCATTTTCCTGGGATACCAGTTGAGAACCTGTGAAAGAACATTCAATCAATATCTAAAATTACCTTTAAACTGAAACTTGGTACACTGAAGCTATGCTTCATTTAGCTGTTTTTGTGGTGCTTCTGCAATTTCAAACACTTCAATTCTTGAAGATCCTGTTCTAGCATTGCATGCTGCATGATTACTTGCAAAGAGGCCTTGTCAATGATGCCCCAGAGGAGGTAGGGGTTGTTTAGACCATAAGACCATAAGACATAGGAGCAGAAATTAGGCCAGTTGGCCCATCGAGTCTGCTCCGCCATTCAATCATGGCTGATAAGTTTCTCAACCCCATTCTCCCGCCTTCTCCCTGTAACCTTTGATCCCATTACCAATCAAGAACCTATCTATCTCGCTCTTAAATACACTCAATGACCTGGCCTCCACAGCCCTCTGTGGCAATGAATTTCATAAATTCACCACTCTCTGGCTAAAGAAGTTTCTCCTCATCTCTGTTCTAAAAGGTCTTCCCTTTACTCTGAGGCTGTGCCCTCGGGTCCTAGTCTCCCCTACTAATGGAAACATCTTCCCCACATCCACTCTATCCAGGCCTTTCAGTATTCTGTAAGTTTCAATCAGATCCCCCCCTCATCCTTCTAAACTCCATTGAGTATAGACCCAGACTCCTCAAACGTTCCTCATATGTTAAGCCTTTCATTCCTGGGAGCGTTCTCGTGAACCTCCTCTGGACCCTCTCCAGGGCCAGCACATCCTTCCTGAGATACGGGGCCCAAAATTGCTCACAATATTCTAAACGTGGTCTGACCAGAGCCTTATAAAGCCTCAGCAGCACATCCCTGCTTTTATATTCTAGTCCTCTCAAAATAAATGCCAACATTGCATTTGCCTTCCCAACTACCGACTCAACCTTCAAGTTAACCTTAAGAGAATCCTGGACTAGGACTCCCAAGTCCCTTTGCACTCCAGATTTCTGAATTCTCTCCCCATTTAGGAAATAGTCTATGCCTCTATTCTTCCTACCAAAGTGCATGACCTCACACTTCCCCACGTTGTATTCCATCTGCCACTTCTTTGCCCTTTCGCCTAACCTGTCCAAATCCTTCCACAGCCTCCCCGCCTCCTCAATACTACCTGTCCCTCTACCTATCTTTGTATCATCTGCAAACTTAGCCAGGATGCCCTCAGTTCCTTCATCTAGATCATTAATGTATAAAGTGAAAAGTTGTGGTCCCAACAGTGACCCTTGTGGAACTCCACTAGTCACCGGCCGCCATCCTGAGAAGGACCCCCTTATCCCCACTCTCTGCCTCCTTCCAGACAGCCAATCTTCTATCCATGCTAGTACCTTGCCTCTAACACCATGGGCTCTTATCTTACTGAGCAGCCTCCTGTGCGGCACCTTGTCAAAGGCCTTCTGGAAGTCCAAGTAGATAACATCCATTGGCTCTCCTTTGTCTAACCTACTCGTTACCTCCTCAAAGAATTCTAACAGATTTGTCAGGCATGACCTCCCCTTGATGAAACCATGCTGACTTTGTCTGATTTTACCATGCACTTCCAAGTATTCTGAAATCTCATCCTTAATAATGGACTCTAAAATCTTACCAACGACCGAGGTCAGGCTAATCGGCCTGTAATTTGCCATCTTTTGCCTCACTCCCTTCTTAAACAGGGGGGTTACATTAGCGATTTTCCAGTCCTCTGGGACCCTCCCTGACTCGAGTGATTCTTGAAAGATCACCACTAATGCCTCCACTATCTCTTCAGCTATCTCCTTCAGAACTTTAGGGTGTAATCCATCTGGTTCAGATGATTTATCCACCTTCAGACCTTTCAGTTTTCCTAGCATCTTCTCCTTGGTAATGGCCACCATACTCACCTCTGCCCCCCGACTCTCTTGAACTTTGAGGATGTTACTCGTGTCTTCCACCGTGAAAACTGATGCAAAGTACCTATTCAGTTCCTCCGCCATTTCTTTGTTCCTCACTACTACTTCTCGAGCGCCATTTTCCAGCGGCCCAATGTCCACTTTTGCCTCTCTCTTACCCTTTATATATCTAAAAAAACTCTTGCAATCTTCTTTTATATTACTGGCTAGTTTACCATCATATTTAATCTTATCTCTCCTTATTTCTTTTTTAGTTGTCCTCTGTTGGTCTTTGTAGCCTTCCCAATCTCCTGGTTTCCCATTGCTCTTCGCTGCATTGTATGCTTTCTCTTTAGCTTTTATGCTGTCCCTGACTTCCCTTGTCAGCCATGGTTGCCTCGTCCTCCCTTTAGTATGCTTCTTCTTCCTAGGGATGAATTTTTGCTGTGTCTCCCAAATTACTCCCATAAACTCCTGCCATTGCTGTTTCACTGTCTTTCCTGCTAGGCTCATCTCCCAGTCAATTCTGGCCAGCTCCTCCCTCATGCCTCTGTAGTTGCCTTTATTCAACTGTAATATCGTTACATCTGATTCCAGCTTTTTCCTCTCAAATTGCAGTTTCTGGGGAGCTGAAGCACAAGTGGGGCTTTTAACTCTCTGGATCTCCCTTGCTGCTGGAAGAGCAGCCTGTCCCTGCAACTTCCTTTCAGCTGTTCAACCGGTGGGAATGCTCTCCTGAGAAATGGCATAGTCATGGGGGTATATGCGTATCAAGGCACTAGTATTAGGCTCTGGCTCTGCACAGCTGGTAATCTATAAGAAAGCAAACTGAATGGTATCAATATGATCAATGGTGCCATGAGGGATCCTTGAATGTACTCCAGCTCCTTGCATTGCACCCAAGGCTTCTATGGCTGCAGTCATAATTTCAGCCAACAGTAACTGCCTCCTCATTTTCCAACCTGACACTACATTCCCACTTGCTCCCCGTGTGTCATCTTGTGTACTCCCACTGGCTCACTAACCACCCCCCATCCCCAGCTGCTGAAGTTCATTTATGAGTGAGGAGATGCTGACGGGGCCCAAAAGCAGAGGGTTCAGGTGACCATGCTTCTTAATGTAGTATAGCTTGGAAGCACACAAAAAAAGGAATAAGCATGTGTAGACGCCTAGTGCCAAATTTTACCCTGCATTTTCATTACTAAGGATAAGGGTTTCATAATCTATTGAAATGACAGCTAACAGGGATGAAATTAGTTTTTGGCATTGCCCAGTGTTCTTTCACGTTGAAGGCAATGGAAAAGAAAATCAGGCACAGTGTAAAATAGGCAGGAAGTTCACTATCACCCAGGAGGATGTTTCCACTTGTGGAGGAAACTAGAACCCGGGGACAGGGTTTAAGAGTAAGAGGTCTCCCTTTTAAGACTGAGATAAGGAGGTTTTTTTTAATCTCAGATGGTCATTAGTATGTGGAATTCTCTTCCCCAGAGAGCAGTGGAGGCTGGGTCAGTGAATTTATTCAAGACAGAGTTGGACAGATTTTTGATAGGCAAGGGAGTTAAGGGTTAAGGAAGGGCCAGACAGTAAAGTAGAGTTGGGACCACAACCTGATCAGCCATGATCTTATTGATTGGCAGAGCAGGCTCGAAGGGCTGAATGGCCTACTCCTGTTCCAATGTTCCTATGTACACCTGACACCTGAATAGCTTTGTGAATGCAATGTCATCACTCAATTATAATGCAGGAGCTCTAAACATACAAACTTGGCCAACTCAGGGAGACTATATTTTTTCTTTGTCTGCCAAGAATCTAAGAATAAAGTTATAAAGCTCCTTTCACTTTACAAACCTTACTGAAAATTATGCCTTCACTATGTTTGATGTTAAAAATGTTTCAGTTCCCTTGAAAGGATTGATAAATCAGGACACGCATATTATTCTTGTGCTGATCTTATCATGCCATTTGTTAGCTATGTCCATTTGAAGTAACTAGCCCCACCGGGTCAATACATTTACAGCTTGTTAACTGGCTGCATCCTGAGGTACTGACCTGTGAAAGACTCAATGAAATGAGTTTTGTACTTGAATGTGCCAGAGGTGTGATTTTTAGTAAATGACTTTAATGTTGGGCTTTAAAACCACATCAAGCAGTTTGTGGGGAATTGCAGCTTTAATGTTGTCGACAGATGTTGATTTGAAGCATCCAAATACACTGAGACCAGCAGCAGTAAGATTTAGCAAACGTTGATGGAATGTGGCCTGAACTGATGCCAATTGTATAACAGAAGTACAGTTATACATTGCCGTTTTATAGTTTTCTGTGCTGCTTTGATCACTTTTTAAATCAGCTCACCACAGGTTTTTTTTATTGGGATCTCTGAAGTAATAGATATTTATTAGCACTATGCCTTACATAGTTAAAATAGTAACTTACCATAAAATAACAGGTATCTAGCTATGATCCATTTATTTAATTTAGATCTCCATAGTCTATTGAGTTGATTGCCAAGCTTAAAATTTTCTTAAAACCAAAATATTCCTTCCACCATGACAGTAAGGCAGGTGTAAACAGCCCCATTTACTGTCTATATCTTAGTGGCCAGCCACTATTTCCACTCGGCATACCTGCCCGTTGAGGCTTTGTCAGGCTGGAAACGTGGGAGTTCTGGCCTGGGAGACTCTTCCCTTGGCCAGGGCCTCTGGTACGATTGTTGCAGAGGCCAGAGGCTCTGCGCTCCCTTCTCAGGCTCCAGGGAAACTGTTGGAAAAGGACGGACCTAATGAATCAGGTTCTTGGCCTAAAATTCTGGCCTTCCACCAAACCTATGTCAGAGGGAGGGCAGCAATGTGTTGGAAGGGTTGTGGATTTTCAGCCCCACCAAGTGACATCCTGTAAAATCTAGATGCTAAATTGGACAACTAGAATATTGATCATTAAAATGGCCATTCCTGCTCAACTCATGTTTAAGTGTCATGAATGGAAGTTTTGAAAACCCTGATCTTTTTAAACAGACTGAAGCTATCAATAAGAGTTTAAAAAACTGTGCTGGATTGCTTTGACTGACATGCCATCTGATGTAGTTTAGAAGAAAAATACTATCCGTATTAGTCTCCTATTGAGGAATGAATAGATTGATTTGATCAACAAACTGCAGTTCCTATTGAGATAAATTAGCTGCTGATAAAATAACTTTTATCTTTTAAGACAAAAACAGAAAATGCTGGAAAAACTCAGCAGGTCTGACAGCACCTGTGGGGAGAGAAACAGAGTTGACATTTCGAGTCTGCATGACCCTTCTTCAGAGCTGAAGAAGAGTCACAAAGACTCAAAACATTAACTCTGTTTCTCTCTCCACAGATGCTGTCAGACCTGCTGAGTTTTTCCAGCATTTTCTGTTTTTGTTTCAGATTTCCAGCATCTGCAGTATTTTGCTTTTATTTTATCTTTTAAGCTTATTTTCCTTCTGGTTTTGGGTGCATCTATTGCCTGTAGAGTTGGCAACCAGCCGTCAGGCACAGTTTACCTCTGGTGCAGCATGGCCTGCTTGGCATTTCTCAATTTCTCTCCTTCTTCCCCAAAATATAAGGGGAGATTCCCATTTGGAAACCTGTTGTCCCAGCATTCACCAGGAGAATGGCATGGCCAACACACTTGGCAAAATGCAGCTGGAAACAGGAAAGAAACAGACAGCAAAAGATAATTTAAAAGGTTCTAAAATAACCACAAAATGCTGCAACAAATAATATCCTAGGACGTATGAAATGCATTCCTACATCCAGAACACCCCACTGGCCCTAGACACTCCATATTATTTGGATGGATGAACATCTAGATAATATCATTGAGGTCTAACTTAAATACAATTATCTGCAAATTGGCAGGCGCCAGTTCAAAACCTGAACAGAAAATTGGATCGTGTGCTGTGGGTAAATAAGAATGAGCTCAAAGGCAACAATGGAAATTCTGGGCTCCTACAGCCTCCAGCTAAGAACTGACATGGTTCGTATGGCTGACAAATTGTAGGGCTGGTCATTGCTCAGACTCAAACTTGTGGCTGAAGTGGTACAACATAAATGAGCACTGTACAGGCAAGACGCGTGTCAAAATAAAGTCTGTGTCTGGGTTAAGGTGTTGGAGAAAGCTGACAGTTTAATTAACTTTTGCACTACTTACCTGAGCTCAAACCTATTTCCAGAGTTCATTTCTTTGTTGATAATATCAATAAGTGCTCACCAGCTTTCCTTGGTCTATTGACATGAAAGGGTTCAGGATACTCTGTTCCGGCTGACACTCTGAATCCATAGAAGCAACCCAGCTGATGTTCAAGTCAGTACAGACTATGCTCTTGGCCAGTTTGTAGCACTCTTACATCTGAGTCAGGAGGCCATGGGATCAAGTCCCACTCCAGAAGCTTCAGCACATAACCTAGACTAACACTTCAGTACAGTACTGAGGGAGTGCTGCATTGTCGTACAAGAGCAAAATACCAGAGATGCTGGAAATAAAAACAGAAAATGCTGGAAATTTTCAGCTGGCCTGGCAGTATCAGTGGAGAGAAAACAGTTCCAATGAAGGATCATCAACTCGAAACCTTAACTCTGTTTCTCTCTCCCTTGATGCTGCCAGGCCGGCTGCATTGTCATAGTTGCTCTCGTTCGAATGAGACATTAAACCAAAGTTGTGTGGATTAAAAGATCCCATGCGCTATTTGAAGAAAAGCAGGACAGTTCTCCCTAGTACCCCTAGTCAATGTTTATCCCTCTACCAACACCTAAAACAAATTATCTTGTCACTGATTTTCTTGTTATTTGTGATGCATTGTGAATTGCTTCCTGTGTTACCCACAGTACGATACTTCAAAAGTACTTCATTGGCTGTCTTTGGGGCATCCTGTGCTCATGACAGGCGCTATGCAAATTCACGCTTTTCTTTCATTTAAAACATTAAGAGATATGATGTAAATCTTACTGATTGGCCATCCTTGCAGCATCGTGCTCCACCACTAGGGTCAGGATTCCGAATAAACTATTTAATTTCTTATAGTGTTTCCAGGAATAGAACAGCCACTTCCTTGCGTCCATATTACAATCAAATAGTTCTCGAGGAACAGGCCGCATTACTCCTCCAAAGGGAGAAGACTGACATGTATAAAATTGATGACACTGCCAACTGGCCCGGAGTCTATCTCAACTGATGTAGCAACTCATGCTGGTGTGTGATTACTTGGATGCAAGCTTCAATCCAGGGACTAAATTTTGGATACGACCCATTTGCCAGTGTGGGGGTTGTGATGCACAATTACCCAATATCTAGCAGTGCACATAGTGAGGCACTGGAAGGCTTTTGGTGCCAATGGACCTTCACCCCAGCAAGAGTCAGCACATTCAGTCGAAGAGGGAAAGAATTGGCAACAGGAATTGTCAGTTGGGTTCCATGCTGTGGGAAGCACTATTTTAGACTTATTGATGTCAGCCAGCAGACTTTGTCAGCACCCTTCTGGCATTGACATAGTTGTCACCCCTTATGTCGGAGTTTTTTTTAGCAAACCCCCTAAAGAGTCAACATATGTTGACAAAACCTTGATGCAAGTCAATAGCAGCACACAGCTCTGAGACACAGCAGTTTTGAATACATCAGTAAATTTCCTCAAAATCATACAAAGAACAAGTTAAAATCCAACTGAATTTGACATGACCTGAGCCAAACTGGGCCACCAGGGTGGAACCACCTGAAGGGAGATAATGCAACCTAACATACAGGTTGCAGAACAACGTGAACATGTTGATCCTGACAGGATTTAGTTGCAGCAAAGGATCATTTGGTTGAGCATCATTTCAGCAAACTGTTAATTCCACACAGCATAAAACCTTAACTGTCCCACGTGACCCAGGAATTTTGTTTTTGGTGCATTAGTTATGGATGGAAATGGTAGATAATTCTAGGTAACATTACAATCTAAAAATCGATCACAAACTGCATTGAATGACAATATAATTTACTTTATTTTCGGGTCAAAGAGCCATTACTGATTCCACATATTGCTTCATAGCCGCTTATCCTGAACAAGACTAAAGTTTACTCAGATTATTAAACATTAAGGGAAAACAGGATGAATTGAGCCATTATACCTCACATTGAAAGAAAATGTTTTCTTTAATTTTCTATTTTGTTCTGGAGTACTTGTCCTTGTGTAATCTGTTTCCTCTGCTGAAGCCAAAAGCTCTGTGCTATTAAATGCAAATCTGTAGGTAAAGGAACCAGAAGCAGAAATCCCCATAAAAGATATGCATCAAAGTTGAGGAGTATTCTGGCCACATGGACACTTAAAAGTCAATACACCGCCGTCAAACTAGAAGTTTCCTGTCTCCTTCATCTTATTTTAAGTCTCTCGGAAATGAAGGGTTAACCCTTGACCAAGGTAGTTATCTTTACTTAGTTCACAGATTGTTGTTTACTAGCACAAAGATGTCTAGTTGAAGCAACCCCATCGAGGCTCCAGTTGCAAGAAGTTTCTTCAAAATCCTAACTGACCATGATACCATCAGGGATGATATTGTTTCATTTAGCACTAGCTGTTGGCATCAGGGAAAAAACTATTCAAGAGGCAAATTGGAATCTTACTATAAAGAGCAAAGTCAAAGCCTTATTAAAGAGCCTTATTCAATGTTGATTCTCTGGATGACTCAGGGGATAAATTCAGTGTGTGGCCAGGTATCTGTCACAAGGAATTGGAAAGCTCAATTCCTGACCTCTGAGACGCTAACCTATCTCAGCTAGGCTGGTGATAAGGGTTCTGCCATTGGCATCAACAGCTTGCTAGGGATAGGAAAAATCAGCCAGGTTCAAATTCCTGATTGTTACATAGTTAGCCCTGCTGGGAAGTGCAAGTATGGGCGCCAGCTGACAGTGGGATCAAGCTCAGCTATGATGTCCCCAGTGTATTGGCGCACAAAGAAAGTTATTAATGTTCTTGGTGCTCTTATCTTTTGTTTAACATTTTTACGTTGGTATAACCAGATGCTGTTGAGCCAATTCTATAACTATGTGAAGAATTGTGGGGAGACACCTACAATTTCTTGGTATGGGGAATGCACTGTGAGCATAAACCAGGAAGCTGAGAGTGCAAAATTCTCCACACTATCATAAAATCAGCCTTTTTTGTATAAAAGCTCTCCTTTAGGCATAACATGAAGCAGAAGAAAGACGTTAAGTGCAGAGTAGACAACTAATAAAGTCTTTGAAGTCACTTTCTGTGGGTTGACCCCAGGCCAAGGATGCAAAATAATGGGTGATTCAGCATTCCCAATGGGGATGCAATGCTCACAGAAAGAGAATCTTAAGAAATTGCAGATGTAAAATTATGGGCAGCACAGTTCCCCACTGTGAGTGCTGGTTCATTGAATCGCCCCTGTATAGCATTGCAATTCAATAATTCAACAGGTTTACAATTGAGTTTCGACCAAAAATTGTTTGTACTACCTGCCTAGTAGAAAACCTAACCCAATGACATATAATGGATATCACAGAGCTTGCCATGTATTACAAGGCTGCTTCAAGGAGCCAAGAGATCATGAGCTGCATGAGTAAAGTTTATCCATGTGATCCAACCACGCGATGTATTACTGTCTTGGAAAGTGTTCCAGGATGTGTTTTTTTTTAGATATATTAAAAATCTTGTCCGTACATTCTCATTGCCTGTTAAACATTTCAACCCATTGTCACGTTTTTATCACTTTTTTTGTGTCAGCTTTTCCCTTGTCCACATTTATAATGGGAGCTGCCTATGTAAACTTGTAATTAAATGCTCCAGTCAGCAGCGACATTTTAATGCTATAGTTTTGAGTATTTAAACTCCTCTGCCTTTACTTCAATTAGCCTTCCGGCCACAGAATTGGTCTCCATGGAGAAACTGGTTTTGACACCACAGTAGCCTGGCGGGACTAAAAATGTCAAATCTTCCGGCACTTGCGACAGAACTCGCACTGATATGCATGTTTGAAAGGGAACGGGCACAGGCATTCCATGCCTGAAGCATTCAAAGTGGACAAATCATTATGTCAATCAGCACCTAACTACCTGCCATTTTGGACCTCACGGGTCCTGTTAAAGACTTCTCTTAAAGACATACGGGGACTCAGTTCCCCCTCTTCACCACCTACCGCACCCCCACCCCCCCACCTGCTAATGTTATTTAAAGGCATCATGATGGGACTTTTCGGGTGAAGCACTTTTGACTTTCTTTTACTACTGCAGAGTTACTGGAAGTACTATGTTCAGTGTTGGCGGAGCTCACATGAGTAGTTAGAGTCAGGAGGGAGTGATACTGGATGTTTGCAAAGAGTAGAGTGGATTTAGAAGGCACTTGAGCAGAAAGCCTTCTCTTTCTCATGAGTGCTATAGTTAAAGTGCGACTTGGGCTGCAGCATGGCAGGGAGATGGAGCACAGGCAGCAAAGAGAGAAAGCTGTGTGCAGGAGAATAAGGGGAAAGGCTGTCAACAGAAGAACATACCCACCTGGGATTTGCAGACAACACTTCTACCTCCACCTCAGCCAGGCACAGTGCCTGAGGCAGCTACAATTCTCCAAAATGGTGGTGTCAGAGCTGTAAAAACTCCTCGAACCACACCCACATCTGCAGAGCAGAAAGAGGACGGTGCTGCCAATGGCCATCAAGGTCAATCTTGCCTTCAATTATATGCCTCAGGATCCTTCCAGACTGGAGCCAGTGACAGTCACAACCTCTCTCAGTTCACCATGCATTGCTGCAAAAGGGAGGTTACTAAGGCCCTGTACACAAACAGCAAGGCCTTCAATGTAGTAGAGGAGGACTAGACATGTGGTTTTGCCAGGATAGCAGGATTGCCAGGTGAAGCTGCATATGGAGCTAGCAACAGCACCCATGTACTGTAACAGCAAAGGGTTCCACTCCCTTAATATGCCATTGGTTTGCACACAGCATAATGTTGGTGAATACCCACTATCCTGGAAGTAGCCACAATATTTTCACCCTGTGCCAATCAACCATTCCTCCCATCTTCAAGCCACCATGTTGAACCAGAGGGTGGCAGCTTAGTGGCAAGGGCTATCTGCTCTGTAGGTAGCTTGTGACTCCCTTCTGCTGCCATCTGACTACATGTGGATAGCACTTGTACAAGAATAGCCATGCTGCACTGTGGAGTAAACAATTGGCACTCTAAAATAATGATTCCACTGCTAGGACTGCTCAGGGAAGCCCTCTGCTACTCACCGCCCTGTGTCTCACTTGTCATGTCTGCTGTGTCCTGTACAACCTGGCTATTGTGAGGTTGCTGCCCTTGCCACCAGGTCTTTGGCATGCACCTTGGGAGGAGGAAGAGGAGGAGGCATCTGGGATATCAGCGCTCTAAACAGGCTGTTCATGAGAGTCTCGTCACACTCCCTTTCCCCTGAAAACATGCCCACATCACCATTGCTCCACGATTCCCCATCTTTCCATCCCTCTGTTAAGAATGATCACAGTGTTTTCTTGACCAAAATCATGATATAAAATACAGCACAAAAAATTTACTCCGTAACAATTTATGCAACACTTCCAATTGCTTTTCTCTCTTTTGCTTTCTCTTTGTGCCTGTGTTGTGAGTGCCTGTCCTTGTGTTCCTACACATTGCTACTCAGTGGCTGCAACATGTCTGATGGAAAGCTGCTGACGTTCACTGGAGGGGGCTGCACGTTGTCCCTGCATGATGTCCTTGGGCAGCCCTGAGCCTTGAGCGCTCCAGCTTAGGACTGCACTACCTCAGCATGGCTGGCACAAGTCTGAGCTGGCTGGCTGGCTGAGAGGCATCAGTGGGGCACCACTGGACTGTTGGTGGTGGAAACAGGGATGCTGGTATCCTGAGAGCGAGCAGCAGGTTCACGCACGATTGAACCAACGTCACTCCCCCAGGGCAGTTCCTCAGCAATCCGAGTAATCTTTGAGCCCTGGCATCTGCCGCAGCCATAATGGCAGATGTCTGAGCCTATATGACACTAAGGTGAGGTTGCATGGCAACAACAATAACAACAACAACTTGTTGGGTAATAAAATCTCCCAAAGTGCTTCACAGGAGCTTTATAAAACAAAATTTGACACCGAGTCGCATATGGCAATATTAGTCAGATGGAAAAAGCTTGGTCAAAAAGGTAAGATTTAAGGAATGGCTTAAAGGGGAAAAGAGAGGTGGAGAGGTGGAAAGGTCCAGGGGGGGAATTTCAAAGTTTAGGGCTTAGACAACTGAAAACATGGTCACCAGTAGTGGAGCAATTAAAATTAGAGAAGCTCAAGAGGTCAGAATTAAAGAGGCACAGACATCTCCGAGGGTTGTGAAAGCTGGTGCTGTATTTTCGGATGAAGCAGCATGCAAATAAGAAATAGGAGGCAGATATGAGAAACAAGTGTAAACCTCATCACCTCAGGCTGAGTTTGCACAGCAGTATTCAGATATTGGGTGGCTTCTGCCTGAGCTGCAGTGGGATCTGAGACATTGGCCTGCATCACTGTTGAGACTGCAAATGCTGCCATGGAGTTGGCCGCCATTTATACCCTGGAAAGGATATGCTACAAGCTCTGTGCAAAGCCCTGGGCAACTTGGAGCCAGCCTTCCCCATTCCCTTTGACAATGGCAACAGGCACCGGGTCAGGCCTACCAATGCACATAGGTATCAGCCTTTTCCTGTACGCCGTCCCATTGAAGTTCGCATCACAGTTCTCTGCGGCAGGACTCATCAGACACCTTGATCTCCGGGAAGCTCACACATGCTATGCCTTCCTCCTGCCCTGATTCATCACATGCTGATCCTGTCCTCTATCCTACCCTCTAAAGTATGCATAGTGTTAATATCTGATCTGATGGCTGTGAGTGTCAGAGTGAGTGATGGTGCTTCAGAGGTTGCTCTTACATGTGCCCCCCACTGTGAGGCTGCTCTGGCCGGTGAGGTGGCAGTTTTTGGGTATCTGTAGGTATAAAAGCAGAATGGGAGGGTTGGGGTGAGGGAAGGGGGTGTGGAAAGCAGACATAGTGTGGTACAAGCCAGGAGTGTGATGGAATACTCCCCACTTGCCTGGATGAGTGCAGCTCCAACAACACTCAGGAAGCTTGACACCATCCAGGACAAAGCAGCCCGCTTGATTGGCACCACATCCACAAACATTCACTCCCTCCACCACCGATGTACAGTAGCAGTGGTGTGTACCATCTACAAGATGCACTGCAGGAATTCACCAAGGCTCCTTAGGCAGCCCCTTCCAAACCCACGACCACTACCGTCTAGAAGGACAAGGGAAGCAGATAGATGGGAACAACATCACCTGGAAGTTCCCCTCCAAACCTCTCATAATCCTGACTTGGAAATATATTGCCATTCCTTCACTGTCACTGGGTCAAAATCCTGGAACTCCCTACCTAGCAGCACTGTGGGTGTACCTACACCACACGGACGGCAGCGGTTCAAGAAGGCAGCTCACCACCACCTTCTCAAGAGCAATTAGGGATCGACAGTAAATGCTGGCCTAGCCAGTGAAGCCCACATCCCGTGAATGAATGACAAAAAAAGACAAAGGCTCAAAGTGGGACTGCGGCTGCATTCAGCAGAAGATTCTGCTGCTGAAGGTGGGAGAGTTTCCCAGTGGTTTAACTTTGATTTATCTTGGCTTTCAACCTGCATTAGGATATTTTCTCAGGGAAGGTTGTACAGATAAGATCAGCAATTAGAGACCAGTCAGATTAACTTCAGTGGTGGGCAAGATTCTAGAAACAATTATTCGGGATAGAATTAGTAGTCACATGGAAAAATATGGGTTGATAAGGAAGAGCCAGCATGGATTTCTAAAGGGGAAATCGTGTTTAACTAACTTGCTGGAATTTTTTGAAGAGGTAACAGAAAAAGTCGATAAGCGGTAATGCTGCTGATGTGGTGTACATGGACTTTCAAAAGGCATTTGATATGGTGCCACACAACAGACTTGTGAGAAAAGTTATTGCTTATGGAATAAAAGGGACATTAGCAACATGGATACAAAATTGGCTGAAAAATAGGAAGCAGAGAGTAATGGTCAATGGGTATTTTTCGAGTGGGAGGAAGGTTTGTAGTGGAGTTCCCCAGGGGTCGGTATTGGGACCCTTGCTTTTCCTGATATATATTAATGATCTCGATCTTGGTGTGCAGGGGACAATTTCAAAGTTTGCGGATGATACGGAGCTCTGGAGAGTTGTGAACTGCGAGGAGGATGGTGTGGAACTTCATGAGGACACAGAAAAGTTGGTGGAGTGGGGCAG
This sequence comes from Cetorhinus maximus, assembly GCF_964194155.1. Taxonomy (NCBI): domain Eukaryota; kingdom Metazoa; phylum Chordata; class Chondrichthyes; order Lamniformes; family Cetorhinidae; genus Cetorhinus; species Cetorhinus maximus. The sequence goes on from NC_135883.1 coordinate 31,834,598, forward strand.
ACAGCTGGCAAATGAAGTTCAATGTGGAGAAGTGTGATGCATTTTGGTAGGAAGAACATGGACAGGCAATATAAAATAAGGGGTAGAATTTTGAAGGGGGTGCAGGAGCAGAAAGACTTGGGTATATATACATAGATCATTGAAGGTGGCAGGGCAGGCGGAGAGCAGTTAATGAAGCATATGGCGCCCTGGGCTTTATTAGTAGGGGCATAGAATACAGGAGCAGGGGGGTTATGCTGAATTTATATAAGACCCTCGTTAGACCTCAGCTGGAATATTGTGTGCAGTTCTGGGCACCATATTATAGGAAGGATGTGAACACATTGGAGAGAGTGCAGAAGAGCTTTACAAGAATGGTCCCAGAGACGAGAAACTTCAGTTATGAGGGCAGATTGGAGAGGTTGGGACTGTTTTCCTTGGACAGAAGAAGGCTGAGAGAAGACTTGATAGAAGTTTTCAAAGTCATGAGGAGACTGGACAGAGTAGATAGGGAGAAGCTGTTCCCACTCGTAAAAGGATCAAGAATGAGAGGGCACAGAAGCAAAAGAAGCAAATCTGACATGAGAAAAAACTTTTTCGCACAGCGAGTGGATCGGGTCTGGAATGCACTGCCTGGAAGGGTGGTGGCGGTGGGTTCAATCGCCGCATTCAAGAGGGCATTAGATGATTATTTGAATAGAAAACAAGGTGCAGGGGTACAGCGAAAAGGCAGGGCAATGGCATTAGGCCATAATACTCATTGGAGAGTTGGTGCAGACACAGTGGGCAGAATGGCCTCCTTCTGTGCCATTACGATTCCGTGATTCTGTGATAGAAAGTGCTATAATCAAGTTTGTGCACTCCAGCATTGGTCCTGTAGATTGTTGCCCCCAATGGGAATTGTGCATTCTGTAGGAGGCTCCTGCTCCTATGAAGAGGAGAAGGAAAAGGAAGAGGGCAGCTGGCCAGGGACACGTGCGCACTGTGTCCAGCAAGGTATGCAACCAGCTTCTGTGCAAGGATATGCAGAGGTCAGAGAGCAAGCACAGGCAGGGAGAGGTAGGTGAAGGCACTACCCTGCCAACTGTGTCTACAGAGTGAGGATGACATGCCTCCAGATGTCCGAATGTCAGTGTCTCGGAAGACTGTGTCTCTTAAGGGATGCAGTCATATCCCTGTGTGACTTGCTGTCTGGAGAGGTTGCCTCCAATTGTGTTGGTAGCCAAATGATGCCTGTGGTAGCCACATGATGCCTGTGGCATTGAAAGTAACTGTGGCCCTGAATTCCTTCATCTCTGGGTCATACCGAGAATTATATGGAGACCTTAGCAGAATTTCACAGCCTGCAGCCCATCACTGTATAAAGGTTTTTATAGATGCCATATTCAGGCCTGCCCATGAGTTTGTCTCATTTACCAGTGACATCACCAGTCAAACAGACAGAGCCAGAGGCTTTGTTGCCATAGCTAAATTTCAGAAGGTCATCGATTGTACACATGGGGCAATAAAATCTCCATCTAGACAGCCAGGGGCATTTGTCAATATAAAAGGATATCTCTCCATCAATGTGCAGATTGTGTGTGACCACAGACAAAGGATAACGCAGTTGTGTGTACAGTATCCAGGGAGCAGTCACGGTTCATTAAGCACTTTGACGTTCCAGGGATGTTCATTGGTCCGGAACCTTTAGAGGGCTGGCTTCTGGGAGATAAAATTTACCCTCTAAAGAGATTAGTCTGCTCAAGGTGAGATTTCGATGTTTGGACCAATCAGGTGGCACTCTGAAATATTCTCCTGTTTGAGTATGATTGATGGTCATGGTCTTGCACAACCTGGTGCACCAGAGAGGGGAAACCTTGGCTGAGGGGGATCTGATGGAGAGAGCCACATCCTCTGATGATGATTCTGATGAAGAGAAGGGTGATCCATGCCAGCCAGCTGTGTAAGGCAGTGCACAGGAGGCCTTGGATGCCAGAAGGGCGTGAGATTCTGATAAAGTGAAGATTTCAATAGCAATATGTCATTCGATCAATGAGAATATCTTGGCCTTTCCCTGAATCTCGCATGCATCTACACCAGGGACGCCTGTACATGTGCCAATGGAGAGGTACCAAATGAGGCCGATTAGAGGGACTCACATGAGCACAAACTCCCTTAACAGCATTCAGTTAACCCAAATCAAAGCCATCACATCACACACATGATGCAATAATGCAGCCAGAGCATCAAGGGTAAAGAACAATCACATAATAACACAATGAATCAACAAATTTCATAACTCTACAAACTGAACAATCACCCTTGTGAACCCAGATGTAACTTGTGGTGTTTTCTTAAGTGGTTTATGAGGGTTACGGCCTGGTGCTCTCCCCTTGCTGCCAGCTGTGCTGGAGACAGGTTGCTGACCTTATGTCCCTTTGCCTGAAATGACTTTAGCAGGCATCCTCCACGAGGGCCCCGGCCTGGTGGGAGTCTCCTGCACAGTGGAAGGAGGCTCAACTATCGGTGGGGCACTCTGAGGCGTTTCTGTCAATGGCAGAGGAGAAGCTGTCCCAAGCACCCTGAGAACTGCCCCCTGATGGCCACAGCAGCTGCTTATCCACCACTGCCTGTATCGCCTTGATTGTGTGGGGGTTGTGTGGAGGGGGGGGGTGGTGGTGGGGCAGTGTTGATGGAAGGATAATCACGCATCGTCATCCTCATCCCCTTACCCGTGCACCATCCCCCCACCCCACAAAACTGGCCAAATTGAACTTGTGACCCTCTATGTCCAAACAACTCCATTTCCTAAATTGCTATTACTTTTGCTATTTAATGCTAAATAATCATTTAAATTACAAAAAGTTGCCATATATTAGTTACATTATGCTAATCAAATTAAGGGCAGAATGTATAACTTTGAATTTTCAGAGTTCTCCTGATTTCCCCACTGACATTGGCAGAGGACAAGTGGAAACTTGCAAATGGACTTTTTTTTTGCTGCTGCTTACATCACTCCTTCTGCTAGAAATTCCAGGCATGTGGCTTTAAAATGGGGACTGAATTATGGCTGCAGAGGTCTAGTTATCCTTCATAGTCTAACCCTGCTTCAGTTGAAGACTACCCTTGGTCTGGTTTCCCCACGCAGGCACAGAGGGGAATCACAAAAGGTTAGTATGCAGGTACAGCAGGTCATTAGGAAAAGTAACAGAATGTTATTATTTATTGTGAGGGGAATTGAATACATAAGTCGGGAGGTTATGCTTCAGTTACACAGGACACTGGTGAGACCACATCTGGAATGCTGCGTACAGTATTGGTCTCCTTCCTTATGGAAGGATGTAAATGCATTAGAAGCAGCTCGGAGAAGGTTTACTAAACTAATACCTGGAATGGGCAGGTTGGCTTATGAGGAAAGGTCGGGCAGGCGAGGCTTGTAACCGCTGGAGTTTAGAAGAGTAAGAGGAGACTTGATTGTGGGGTCTTGATAGAGTGGATGTGGAGAAGATGTTTCCTCTTGTGGGAGAATCTAGGACTAGGGGTCACTGTTTAAAAATAAGAGGTCGCCCATTTAAGACAGAGATGATAAGAATTTTTTTCTCTCAGAGGCAACTGAGTCTTTGGAACTTCCTTCCTCAATAGGCAGTGGAAGCAGAGTCTTTGAATGATTTCAAGGCAGATGTAGATAGATTCTTGATAAACAATGGGGTGAAAGGTTACTGGGGCAGATGGGCGGTTACAGTCAGATCAGCCAAGAACTTATTGAATGGCGGAGCAGGCTCGAAGGGCCAAGTGGCCTGCTCCTGTTCCTAGTTCATATGTTTGTATGACTAGTAGGCTAAGTAAACTATATAAAGACTTGCATACACTGTACACTTCCTGTCACACCATCAGCTTTCTGATGTCACACTTTAATGAATTCTCTGAATCACCATAAGTGATGCCATGAGAGATCTGCTACTAAGCTTTGGAATTCGGCATGGGCTTTGAATACAATCATGTTCCCATTACTCTAGTAATTTAATGGTGGCAATAACTCATTAAAAAACGAATTAGATGAAAGACTTCATTAAAACAGCAGTCTGAGGAGTGTCATTCAAATGTCTAACACTGAAAGCAATAATTCCTAGGCTCCACAACTTAACATTAATTGTCACTTTAATTTTTGTTTGTGGTCTTTTTGTTTCCTATGGTCGCATGATTAGCATCAAACAGCAATATATTGCAGGTTACTTCACTGCATTGTTCTAATTAGAGCTTACATGAGTAATAACAGTGAGTATCACGTATTACTGCTGTGCTTCAGGGTCACCATTAAACCCACCTCATTTCTGGCCACTGCTTAGATGAAAGACACTGACAACGTCTTCTTTTAAAAAAAATCATGTGAGGGACATCAGTTTTACAATCAACTTAACCAGCATAAAAGACAGGGGATTTATAAACATAAGATACATCCAAAACAACGAATGCTTGTGTTTTCTGCAATCTTTTAGACTGGTCCAACATTCTATTCACCTGGGTCAGGCTTTGCCCACAAAACTGGCATGTCCCCCGGTCAGCTTAGTGAGATTCTGCTAGTTGCACTGGTTCAGGTAGGCTCTTCGAATTACATTCATGTTCTTAGGTGCACAGGGATGAGTAGGGATACTTTAAAAGATCTTTTGTGTTAAGAAATACTTAATTTACTAACAAATTGACTCGTGCATGATAACTAAACTATTAATTAGCTCAGTACAGTTTTTTTGTTTCATTTTTCAGGGCTTTTAACCTCAGGTGGAACACTGGGCACCCATATTAAAAATGCTTATTTTTTTTGCTGATAAACCATTTATTTTGCCAAATTAATAACGCTGCAGCAGGTAACTACTCTTAAATGCATCAAGGAATAATTTTTAATAGAGAAAAGAACAGTTATGTTCTATTACATTCCCTGTGTGTGCTGATTCGTAGAAGGTACAATGTTTGCGAACATGCAAATTAATTTTAGTGGAAACTTGAACTGTAACCGAACTGCGTAATTTCAAGCGCAATTTGAATACAATTTCCCGATTGTGCACAAAGCAGAAATTCTACCCCATAAAACAGTTGTAAATCAGTCACTCAGACTCTGTTCTCTCAAGCTACAATCCGATCTGAACAATCTCTTCCAACTGAATCAGACTTGAAACTTTGCTGCCAGCTATCCATATCAACTCTGCTGACAAGTGAAAACAAAATCATATTGACAAAGCTAACGGTGATTCATTGCGTTACAAATAGCCCACGAACACTGACATTTGTCCTATTGAGAAGCCAAGGTGAAAGAACAATGCAAGACTACAGCAAAGGTTATAAACGAGTAAAAAAGAATAAGGTAGGTCAGGAAGTAGTGATTAAGCCAATATTGGCTTTTAAACGCGTGAAGATTATCGGAGAAAGAAGACTGGAAAATGGAAGGATATCCACAGTTTTGAGATAAACGAGCAATTAGCTGACAACATCCTTCTTATTGAAGAAATATAAAACCTGCATCGTGTTGTGATTTTCTTTCCTCACCGGCTCCAGACAATGACACAATAGGAAGTAACCCCTCAGGGGAGCTTGCCTGTGAGGTATTATCTCTCAAATGGCCTTTGCTTCTATACTTCATCACTTTCGACCATGAGGAAGTGATAAACAAACTTTTGTCATTTACAGCAGGAACTCAGAGTGACACTAACAACCCAGGCAGAAAAATTAATTAAGCACAGCATTTTATTTTCTCAATCTCCTGTGTGCTGTCAATCAGCAGGGAAAAGAAAAGTATAGTTCACTCCGTATGCACATGAATCATTTTGTTTTGCCTTCATTCATGGACTGTGCCATGAGAAGTTGTTGCTGAGAAAACTGAACAGCTTCATTGAGTACAATTTGCACATCTCCTAACATTTCCTACCATGAGTAGTTGCTCAGGTATCAGAGGTCGCTCACTGCGCCTCAAGCACTGTAACAAGTTAACATATGGCAAATGTTTTTCAATGCTTATACAGCTATTCTTGTAAATATTAATACACCAGCCATACACGGGAGATGGTAATCTTCCTTTCCACATCTTGGCAAATGAAAACTTCATTGACACCAGGGGTGAAAGACTTTAGTTAGGAGAAGAGATTAGAGAAGCGGCCTCCTTTCAATAGAACAGAGATTAAAGGGAAAACTGATAGAAGTTCACAAAGTTAAAGAATTGTTTTGATAAGTTAAGTGGGGAAAAGCTATTTCTAAAGCACATTGACCCAGTAACTAGCAGGCAGAAATTGAGGATCAGTACCAATGCCAGAGGTTAGGAAAAGTGCTTTTAGGTAGACAATCGCTTGGGCAGGGAATGGAATGAAACCGGGAAAAATGGCGAACCAGGATTCATAATCATTTCTGAATTCAAAGTGGACGTTGGGAGGTGTGGATAAATGTTCGAAAAAGACAAAAAAAGCAGAAAAAAATTGGGGAAAGATCAGGGAATAAGGCTAAGCTGACAGCTTTTGCAGAGAGCCAGTTCAGTCACTGTGAGCTAGATTGTCTTATTCTGTGCTGTAAAATTCAATGGTCCTATGTTTGATTTTATATATCATGCACATCATCTGAAAAATTATAATATACATTCAAACATAAGAAGGCTGAAAATGAGAAATGACAATTCAGCCCAATCAGCCTCAGTCCATCTACAAAGCATGTACAATCTGCTCCATCAAAGGCTCTATCCAGACCATTTAATCTTCTGAAGGAAGGTTTTGGATAAGTATTTCCTGATCCCCACATTAATCAAGCAAAATCACAGAATACTCATTCATCTCACATCTCCACTTTTGAGCGTTGGTTGCTGTGCCTCAGACAATGTTGCATTAAACTGAATTGTACTCAGGAATTCCATGCTGGTCTGAGAAGTGGCAATATCTTGCTAGTTCAGTTGTGCTTTCTGAGTTTGGAGTTACGGCTTGTTCTTAGGGCAGAGTAAGATGTTTTGCTCCACGATTAACCCATACTCTACTTGTAGTAGAAATGCTTAATCCTAATCTATGGTGATTGAAGTGGAAATATTTTTCATTCCCTATCACAAGTTGCCTTGATCTTAATAATGGCAAACAGTTCTCAGAAAAAGCCCCTTATGCTTTGAAATTATGCCATGGGTTGCAGACATGAGTGTAACTGGCTGAAACCTGTTTCTCTGCCATTTTGATAGAAACATTTGTCCCAATATTTATGGGGAGTTGGGAAGGGTGTGGAGAAGTGCAACAGTGGAGGAAAGCATAGCTGTGCTAGGGTCTCAGGCATTTAATTATAGTTTTTCTTCCTCTTCCCATCTGACAGCTAGCCAAATTTGCAGGCTGGTTGGCAGCCAGATGAGAAAACCAATGACACCCAGGCACACTTGCAGATTGTTCTCGTCAATCAGGAGGGGGAAGGAAGCTAAAAAGCACAGTTTGGGAGGTTGGCTTATGAAGTAAGCATATAGTGGCTTATGAAGCAAGTATATAGAGGGGCCACGATTGACAGGGAGGAGGCCGAAATCTTCCTTGAGAAGCTGATGAGAGCACTCCTGCACCCCCCGACCCACAAGGAGTGCTGTAAAAAAAGCACTTGCCTTCCTGGCAGCTTCCACCTTCCTTTCACTTCTGGGTTTTACAAGACCTTGAAAACCTGCGTTGCAGCAGTTCAAGTTAAATCAATTTCCCAACTGCGCTGTGGAAACCTAATTTAAACACGTTATAAAGTTATGAAGTATCCTGTTTCTCCACTGAGACGGGACACTCACAAGCCACAAACCCACTGCCGTGAAAACAAGAGTGAGCACATACATGATGGGCTGGTGACAAGTTCCCTGTTTGAAATCTTTAACTCCCACTGGATCCTCTTTTGCACATTGAGGAGGGGTTAGTCTCAAGTCCTTAAATCGGTTTAAAATAAAGGATTAATGCCACTTCTAAAACACCAGGCAAAGAAACTTCAAATGAGCATAAGAAACACTCATAAATTCCTATTAAATTCTATTATTCAACCATCATCCATAGAATCTTAGAACATGCAAGGAAGCTTTTCAGCCCATCGTGTCTGCCAGCTGTTTAAAGAAACTATCCAATTTGTCCCACTCCCATGCTCTTTCCTCATAACCCTGCAAATTTTTCCTTTTCAAGTATATCCAATTCCTTTTGAAACTTGCTACTGAATCTGCTCCCACCAACCCTTTCGGGCCGTACATTTCAAATCCTAACAACCCACTGATGGTACTATGACCGCAAGAACACTGAACAAACATTTTACTTGATGAATACTCAACAGTTTTTTCAGGCGAAAGCTAAACAAACCGATGTGTTTAGTTAAGTGAATTGCAGACAATATTAGCAACAAATCTCTGTCTGCCTTTTTAACAATGGCATTTACCTGTTTAAAAAATTTCTCCTTAAAATGCTAAACAAAAGAAATTGCATCTGAACACCGTTAAGATATTTGTTATTAATATCATACAGCACAGTTTGAGGCCAGTCGCTTGGACACAATTCCTCCTCCGTCGTCTAACAGAGATCCACTGTTTCATTTTTTTTTGGTAACAGAATGCCATGACCTCCATCAGCAGTTTCAGACACAAGTTTATATTGTTAAGATTGTCTTTACAAATGGCAGCCTCAGGCATCCTGGCTCCATACTTTTTTGTAACAGAATAATTATTTATTGATGAAGTTTATGTAAACCAGATAAACCCATGAATGCTTTTGAGATTTCAGAGTCCAGATTACCAGGGGCCCACAATCTTTGTTGTTGCCTTCAATAAATGGTCATGGAGGTTCGCTTGTCTCATTATTCCAAGTTAGCTCTGTGTCTTTAGTGCTTTCTTTATTTGGGTCTCAGTGTGTGACACATTTTTTTCCTGCTATTTAGATGTCGCTGTATATTTTTGTATACATTCCTGAACTGTATGTGACTGTACTTGGAGTAATCAAATTTAATCTGATAGGAAACAGGATTTTGGCAAGATATAGTTGGGATGTCTCAAGTCCAAACACTAACTCTGTCAGGGAGGAGCGTGGCTTGAATTTTATGCTTGGCACAGGAGCGCAATTGGCAGGCCCAGAAGCAGATGTGGTGTCCGCATCCGGCCACGATCGACTCCCGACCCTGATATCACACTGATTGGCCAATTAACGGCCAGCCAGCGTTGAGTGCGCTGAGGCTGGCTCAGTGTTGCTGGTGGGGGCAGGAGCAGAGCGGGCGCCGGGTCCAATGGGTTCTGGGGTGGGGTATGGGATTTAAAAGTGGACAGGGAGCTTCCTGAAGGCTGCCAAGAGGTGGTCCGAAGCCTCAGGAAGCTGTATGTGAATCTATCAGTGCCTGGAAGGATATTTTCTGTTCGACCTGTAATCATGGCCTCAGGACCTGCATCCTATGCCAGGCAGGAAGACAATATCCGTGGACATTCTGCTCCCCATTTTATCAATGAATGCCTATGCTTTCTTCTGGAGGCAATGAGTGCTTGGATGATGTATTGTTCCTGCGGGACAGTAAGAGAAGGCCACCTCAAGAAACCATGAAGGAGCGGATGGAGTTGGCTGCCCAGGTGAGTGGCCATGATGTATGCTGCACTTGGCTCCAGTGCAGGAAAAATCTCACTGACCTTCTGCGCTCTGCCAGAGTAAATACTGAGTCTGTTTGGAAATGTGTATAGATGTCTTAATGGGTGGTAGGAGTTGTTGATGCTCACGGATGTGAAATGCAGAGTGCCAAATGACACATACCCCTGTGCCTTGAGAGATTGAAAAATGTGCTTGGTTGGCTTAGATGTGTGAAGTGTGCCAGTGTGATGGGCACATGCACCTCTGCCTCTTTGGGGGGGCATGGGGGAGGGGGATAGGGGGGCAGGGGGCTGGTATGGTCTGACATGTAGAGAGGCGACTCATGAAATCATTTTCGGCCTTACAGGAGAAGAGGAATCATAATGCCCAGCACCATTTATGATGCAGATGGAGGAAGAAGCTTTGGAGGTGGCCTGCGAGCGTGGAGCCTCATCCATGTATCACACCCTCCACATTTTGTGGAGGCAGGGGTCTCAGAGGAAGGTAAGAATCCAGTGGATAAGGAAGAGACAGGGGGAGGGTGTGATATATGGATGAGGCACCTAGTAACCCTGCTAGCTTCCCATCCACCGCTGTGGCAGATGAGCTGCAGCTCGCGTCTGCAACCTCCTCTCAGGGAGATGTGAATGTTGGCAGCAGCTCCTCCGCCCCTCCACCCCTCCGCTAGTGGTTCTCGATCTGAGGAGACCGCGACAACTGAGGAATGCCCGGCCATAGCACTGGACTCTCGCACCCAGGTGGGGCCTGGACAGGCTTTGCTGGCTAGAGGACAGCCACCAAGGTCACCAAGGCTGACCGGGCATCAGAGTCAACAGGTTGCCTCCAATCCAGCTGCCAGCGAGATGGGGCGGGGAGTGGGATGGTGGTTGTGGGCACCAAGAAGTGGCACTCGTAAACAGAAGTTTAAATCGCTATGATCACAAAAAGGGGTTGTCATATGTTTCCTTGGCTCGTGTGCACTGGCTCATTTGTATATGTGGCTTCATTATAATAATGTCTCATTTTGTGCAATGGTGTTAGTGTACTTTATGCTTTGGAAAGGGAATAGGCCTGGGAGTCTTGTGTGACACAGAGGAGGGATGCAAACTCTATATCAGAGCTCGGACCTTGACCTAAGGGCGACAGGATTGTCTCATCAGGAAAGATCATTAAAGTGGTGTAACCCTTGCCATTGCCTTGACTCCTTGCATTGGATGACTCCTTCTTGAAAGTTCTCAGAATCAAGGCCTCCCTGGTCTCCCTGCTTCCCGTAGAGATCCTCACATTGGCCTCTGCCTTCTTAACCAGACGTTCCTCTGGCTCCTCCTCAGACCCAACACTTGAGTCGGCCTCTGTGGAATGTGGAGCAGGATCGCTGTCCTCATCCTCCAATTGGTCCCCCCCTTGACAAATCCAGATTTTGCAGAGCGCAACAGACAATGACAATAAGTGAGATGCATTCTGGAGGATATTGAAGTGCTCCCCCAATTGGTCCAGGCAGCAGAACCTTATCTTGAGCAGCCCAATGGGCCTCTCAATTACCACCCTTATAGAGGCATGACTTTGATTGAACCTCTCCTCTGCTTCTGCCCTTGGATATCTGAGTGACGTCATGAGCCACCTTTTCAGGGAATAGTCTTCATCTCTCAGGAGCCAACCATCCAATGGAGCTGGAGTGACAAATAGCCTTGGCACCTGGGAGTGTCACAGGATGTACGCATCATGGCAGCAGACCTGCAATGCCTGAGTATTGTAGTTGTACACAAGCTGGATGTTCAGGGAGTGGAACCCTTTTCTGTTGATGAAGGCACCCAGCTCACCCGTTGGTGCCTTTATGGCATCCAAACGTTTAAATGCATTCAATCCATGGCTCGTTGCATGCAGGGAAACCCAGCAATTGCAATGAAACCTGTGGCTTGCTCAGCCTGGCTGGCTTTGTCGATTCAGAAATGAATGAAGTTGCTGAGCAGAGTGTCAGTGACCAGCTTGACACAGCTGTGGGTAGCAGATTGGGAAACGTCACATAGATTGCCCACTGAGCCCTGGAGGAAACTTCAAGGCCACTGCAACCTTAAGAGCCACTGGCACAGGGTGACCACCTATACAGTTTGAGGAGATCTCTGGGCTAATCATCTGGAAAACAGCGGTCACAGTGTCCCCAGAGAGGCGGAGTCTCCTATAGGGCAGGGCCGCAGACATGTCCAGGTACCAAGAGCGCTGCTGTTAAACTCTGGCTGCAGGATAATGGTGACCTCTGAGGTCCCTTCTGCCGTGCACTCCGTGCTGGCCCTGCACTGCCTCGGGCTGCACCTCTCTTTCCACAGGTCGCACTCTGGGGCACTGCCTGCTGGCACCTGGCCTCCTCTCCCTTCTGGCCCTCTCCCCCTCCTCTGAGGAGGTCCCTCCAGCAGAATAGGCAATCTCCATTTGCTGAAAAACAGGCTGCACAGGAAAATGCACTGAGGGGGGCTCTCAGCAGAAAGCTTCTGAAATTGCTGGCAGACCGAAGACTCCTCCAGAACACAGGGAAAATGCAATGAACTGTCTGAAAACCACCTCCAGCCAACTCACAGCCAAATACCTACCTGCTCAACTTACCAAAATCCTGTTTGCTCTGGATCGAATTTTAATTACAAATGTGGCGGCTGCCTGGCTGAGTGGCCCATGCGCCAAGCGTGAAATCAGGCCGGCTGCATAAAATCCTGGTAATCCCCTGTAATCGGCCTAATTGCTCCTTTAATTGTCAGTGGACTTCTGAGGTCTGTGTGCGCCCGCCTACTGTAATATCACACGATGGCGCGATGATGCCAGGATGCACCCCCACCATGGGACCACCGTATGCCCACCCTGACACCATAAAATTCAGGACCAAGTTTTCCTTCCCTGTTCTGTTTAAACTGAGCCACAGGGCAAAATTTTTGGCTCAGCGGCCGGGTGCGCGCCCGACCTGCTCTGGTGTAACATGACGTGTATTGACATCGGGCGATATTTCGTTCGGTGGCTGCGTGGCGGAATCGGCGGCGCGCCCGCCGACATTTAAAAGGCCTGTTAACGCCATGAACACGGCTGTCACCGTTGGCTAAGAGCTGTTAACCTTACAGTCGACGGGCAGGCGAAAAAGCCAAAGGCCAAGCGGCCTTTCCATTTTAGGAAACCTTATCCACGGACGGGATGAGGTTTCCTAAAGCAAATAAAATTTAAATTAAAAATTGAACATTTTATTAATAACATGGCCCTACTCATGTGACAGAGTCACATGTGGGGACATGATTTATTACATTATTTATTCCTTCTTTTTTATTGAAAATGCTTCATTTAATGCCAATTAAAGCCCGCCCAGCGTGAAATTGCCTTCCGGTCCCGATCGCAGGTGGCGGTCGGCTTCCCGACTGCCTCCGTCTGTCCCCACCGAGCCCGCCTGACAAGGGGAAGATTCTGCCCACAACCTGCTTTAATGTAATATAGTGCTATTGCTTTTAAAGAAATACGAACTGATTATTGGGTGGGGTTTTCCCAAATTTGCACTAAGCGTGGTAGCGGGCGGGCAAAATGGTGTTCCACCCGCCGACGGCGACGGGTTTTCACGCCATACCATCCCGAGCACGTCACATTACTTATGCATTCCCGAGAAACACGCCGCTTCCATGGCGGGTGGGCTCTCATTTGCCCGGCCGCCATCCCCCTGTCGTTGAATCATGCTGGCCGTCATGTTCCAATGGCAGCCGCCAGCTCACCACCACTGCCCAGGAGACATGGCCAACCAAAGGAAGAAAGACCACAGCCTCCCACTTCAACAACGGGTCCCTCGAGCGACTGCTGCATGCCACGGAGGTCCACTGGGATGTCCTGTACCCCTGCTCTGGCCGCAGGGTGGGCAGCAACGTGTCCAATCCAGCTAGGGAGGCGGTGGCAGCGGTGGTCAGCGCCAACGCCCTTGAGAAGAGGACAGCCACTCAGGGCTGCAAGAGGATGAACGATCTCTTCCGTTCTGCCAGAGTAAGTCACTCTTCTCATCACTCACACACTCACAAACCCATCACACGTCCACATCACTCACTGCTAGTTGGAGAGACATCACCATTCACTTCTCAAACTTACCGTCATTGTCCTCATCCTGTTCATGGGACCACTCACCACCCACACCTGCCAGGCATACTTATCACCTGGCCTGGCAGGTGTCCTGCTTACACTTTCTCCATCTCTATTCATGCAGGACAAGCTGACACACAACAAGAGAGAGAGGTCGCAGACCGGTGGAGGAATGCCCAAAATCAGGGCCACCATGGAGACCTTGATCCAGGACTTTGCTCCTGCACTTTTGCACGGGCTCAACTCCATTGCTGATGCCATAGTTGACCTCCAACAGCATGTACGCAAGAGGGGTGCCAGGCAGCTCGATCTCACTCCAGCTACCCCTGCTCCTCAAGATGTCAGCCTCAGGCCCCCAGGCACCCATAGGGAGGAGGATCAGCAGGTGCACACTCTGGGTCCATCCATCCAGGTGACTCCGATAGTGTCTGGCCCATCCGGCTCCTCTCTTCCTGTGACTTCAGCAGTTCCAGCTCCACATGACGAGGAGGGAGCATGACCCCAAAAGCAGGCCGGGGCCCTCCAAGTCTCGGCCCTCCAGAGGACGACCGCCAGTGCAAGGGCCTCAACCCCGTCATCATCTCCTCCAAGGACCCCCTCACCTTCATCCACGTCGGCATCCTCTTCATCAGGGGAGATGTGCAGCTCCTCCACCTCCTCCTCAGCCAGCTCCTCACCCCGTTGCAGCTCCAGGTTGTAAAGGGTGTAGCAGACGACGACGATGCGTGACACCCTCTGTGGACTGTATTGCAGGGCTCCACCAGACCACTGCAGGCACCAAAACCTCACCTTCAGCATCCCAATGGTCTGCCCCACCAAGGTGCGAGCTGCTGCATGAGCCTCATTATAGCGTCGCTCTGCTGCAGTCTGAGGCCGCCGCATGGGTGTCATCAGCCACGGCATCTGTGGGTAGCACTTGACCCTGAGGATCCATCCCTGCAGCCTCTGTGGACCCTGGAAGACATCAGGGATCTATGACCAACTGAGGATATAGGCATCGTGCACACTCCCTGGAAACCGTGCGCACACCTGCAGGGTGCGTTTCTGGTGGTCGCACTCCAGCTGCACATTCAGTGAGTGGAATCCCTTGTGATTGATATAGTCCACTGTGTGTAGTGACGGAGACCTGAGTGCCACGTGGGTGCAATCAATCGCACCCTGCGCCTGTGGGAATCCTGAGATCCGGGAGAATCCAATGGCCCTTGCATACTGGCTGTCCTGGTCCTGGATGAAATGTACAAAGTTGTGTGCCCTCGAGAACATGGCATCCGTGACCTCATGGATGCATTTGTGTGTGGCAGATTGTGAAATCTCACAGAGGTCACCTGTGGAGCCCTGAAAGGAGCCACTGGCATCGAAATTGAGCGCCACGGTCACTTTCACAGCCACTGGCAGTGGATGCCCTCCTTGTCCTCTTGGCGCCAAGTCTTACAGTGAGGGGCAGATGTGAGCGACCAGGTACCTAGGCATGCACAGTCATCGGCGACACTGGTTCTCAGTCATCTGCCGGAATTCCGGGCGGCATCTATAGACTCTGAGTGTCGCTAGGCGCCGACCAGCCATGGCTCGCTGTCACTCCTGGGCAGTGTGTGTGGGATCTCCTGCTGCCCCTTCTTCACGAGGTTGCTGCTCCTGACTTTGCAAAGCCAGGTGTCTCAGTCGCTCCCTCCTCTGTCTTCTACGGTCTCTGTAGGCCATCAGCCTTACAGCTAGGTCACCAGGATCCATGACCCTGATGTGGCCCTCCTGCAACATGAAAGAGAGAGGGAGAGACGTGGTTATTATGGCTGTACTTAGCACTTTTCCTGGCCCTGTGTGACCGCCCCTTAATGCTCCCCGGAGAGTGCTGGTCACCCCTCGGATGGCCAGAGATGAGTGCGCTGCATGGCTGCTCTGTCAACCTGTGACATGGGGGAGACCACTCCTAACCAGGATGCTGAGATTGCAAAGGGCTGTGAGCGCCTCCAGCAGTGACCGCTACATGGCCAGCGTTGGCGAGGAGATTGTACAATGTGTGCAGTCCAACTGCTCCGTGGTCCAATAAAGTGGCGATGGACTCGCAGTCTGTGCAGGGGGGGTGGGGAGGAGGGGGAGAGCGCGCAAAGGGGTGTAAGTTCTGGAGCGTTGGTGCCCTTTGGTGTCTCTGCATTGCGTTTGTGGGTGGGCAGGCTAGGAGCCCGTCTCCAATCATATCACTGTGTCTACGCCTGAACTGCCTCAGTTGCAGAGGAATGGTCAGTATATACAGTTGTCCCCATTGCATGGCCACTTCCCTCGCCTACCCTGCCCCCCATCTCCATTTCTTGTGTGGGGGACCCAATGCCAGGGCAGCTGTTGCCTCCCCTCCCACAACCCCACAACAGTCACCTCCAAGGCTGGGCGACAGTTGCCCCCAGACACCCCCCTGACATCAGTGGCCTCTGCGGCAGGACGGCACTTCATCCCGGCCCCGCGGCACCCCTGAAGCCTGCAAAGCAACAGGTGACCCTGGTGAGCTCGGCAGAGCGATGCTGTTCAGTCATCTCCAGTTGCCCCAAAGTGAAGGCTGCCAAGTGCATGTCACCTGTGTGCTGTTGTGAAACACATTGATGTGCTTTCCTGCCAATGTGGACGGACAATCCACAAGGGATCCAAGAGCCTGGCTGAATGGCCTGCTAATGATATGCTGATGTATTACAATGAGCTCCCCAACGACCATTGGCGGGAAACGTGGCCCGCTGTTGGCACGCTGAGTGGACGACCGTGACCTGCTTTCCCACCATCGTGAACCAGATTGCGCCATATTGTCTGCGCATGCCGCCTATCATACCCGCCGCCAGCGGGCATAGAAAATTCCCCCCATTATGTGAATATATTATATATACACATATATAATATATATCCCAGGATGCCAAATTTTGCTGCTACACTGCTGGAGTCACGTGCCAAGTAACAATGTATCAGTCTATCTGTCCATCAGCCGCACAAAGAAATGAAATTGATACACTTGATGAAGCTCCAGTCTTTTGAGTCTAAAGTGCAAATGTTTCTAATTTATAGCAACCATAAGACATAACATGATGGCAGCGGGTGTCTGTGAGTAAAAACCCAAACATTTTAAAGGAATTTTATACCGAATTATATTGAAAAATCACCCCAAATTAGTGCCAGAGAGAGAGAAACTAAGTGAACTGTGTAAAAATGAAATGTCTGCTGCTGCAGCAATAAAGGCACAGTTCCAGCCTATGATGATTTGGGTGGTTGATGATATTGTAGAGGCCTTTGAGAAGTTTAAATAAAAATATGGACTGACATTTGGGAGCTTCTGAAAGGCAATAATGAAGAGGGAAGTGTCAACTACATCCTTTTGCAGGCAGGAACGAAACAGTTTAACAGTTGGAGACTGAGTGAAGATTGCAGCAGAAACCCGGACAATTTTTTTGAAAAATGCAGCACACATCTCCAGCCAAAGTCAAATCATCAGATCTACTGATATGAATTTCAAGGCCTGAGGCAGGAAGCAGGTGAGCCAGTTGGCAATTTCATAACAAAATTGAAAAATGAATCCAGAAAATGTAAATTTAAGGACACAGGTGAAAGATTGCTAGATCAGCTCATTTGGGGCTCTGCACACCCTGAAGTCCAAAAAGATTTAATTGGAAAGGGCAAGCTCACAATATTGCACATGAAACCATGAGCAGACAGGTGAAAATGCTGACTGCCCAAACCACTAGCTTTAAGTTAAGGCAAGAGAAAGGCATCGGGGCTGATGTAGTGAAACAGCAACAAAGGAATGCACACCAGACATAAATATCTACAAGAGCTTTGGACAACCACATGAGTTCACAGACAGAGAAAATGTCCCTCATATGGATCAAACTGTAGAGCATGTGGAAAGCCAAATCACTGGGAAAAAATGTGCAGAACAAGGAAAGAAAATGATACATGATTTGTCAGAAACACGGAGAATGAGAAGCAAAAGAAACTAAATATCCATACCCTGGAAGATGATGATGAGTTTGAGGACATAATAAGCATAGGAATCATGTAACCACATGAAACATTTGGATGTGACAGTTCCCAGAGAAAAGAAATTCACACAACCATTCAGATCAGGAAGAGGGTGAGAAGTAAGCCCACAGCCATAAATCTGAAGCTGGAGCTTGATAACAGAGCACAGGGTAATACCATCCCACTCAAACTATATCAGAAGATCTTTCCTGAAAATTTAAAGAAAATGGTCACCTTATGGAAAGATGCTCTGAAATCAAGCAAAGTCTTGCCAATGGCATATGGGGGAAACTGAGAATCAACAGTTAAGGGACAAGCCAAATCAGGGAGGCACAGAAAGTAAAAGATGTTAACTGTATGTTCCATGTCCCTGAAACAAATGGTCCTGCTAATCTGCGGTTGAGCAGTTGGGAAGAGCTGCAGCTTATTTCAGTGAGCATTGAGACAAAAGATCTAAGCATAATGATCCATCGCCTAGTAAACACCACCGAAATTGAGATGTGACCAACAAGAGACAAAGAGTTTTCCTTTATTCATTGGATTTGGGCATCACTGGCTAGGCCAGCATTTATTGCTCATCCCTAATTGTCCTTGTTCAGACAGCATTGAAGAGTCAGCTGTATTGCTGTGGGTCTGGAGTCACAGACCAGGTAAGGACAGCAGGTTTCCTTCCCTAAAGGACATTAGTGAACCAGATGGGTTTTTACAACAATCAACAATGGCTTCATGGTCATCATTAGACTTTTTAAATTCCGGATATTTATTAAATTCAAATTCCACCATCTGATGTAGCAGGATTCAAACCCAGGTCCCCAGAGTATTACCCTGGGTTGCTGGATCACTATTCCAGCGACAATACCACTAGCCTTTCTGCAAGTTCTTTCAGCAAGTGACCCAGAGATGGCCTGATAAGAGGCAACAAGCATAGCCAGCAATGTAGCAGTAATGGTCTATCAGAAATTACATCACATGAGAAGATGGTGTTTTATTAGTTGGGATCCAAAGTAGCCATACCAAAAATGATGCAGAAAGAACATCAGAAGATACATGAAGACCTCATGGTAATGAAGAAGTGTAAGTTCAGTGCCAGGTCAGCTGTGTACTGGATAGGCATCTACAAAGATATTGAAGATATGATGTCCACATGTAATGCATGCCAGAAGTACAGAAATACACAGCAGAAAAAGCAGATGATAGCTACTGAAGTACCACCCAGAGCATGGCATACTGTGGGAGCTGAGTTATTCACACATAACGAAATCGGTATCTCATAGTTGCAGACAACTACTCAAAGTTCCCTTTTATTTAAAAGGAGAAAGATTTGAGAGCTACAACAATTACCCTAGCAGTATGACTGCCTCGGGGTCCCATGTGCATCATGGGTCATGCGTCTTGTCTCCAACGATCTGGAGACCGGAAAATCTGGGCCATTGTGTCAGTCTATCCATCTACTAGCCACATGGAGAGATGCAAGAAGTACACTCAGTGAAGCTTCAGCATTTTGAGCTAAAGTGTGATTATTTCTAACCTATGATAACCAGAAGGCTATAACACCATCAATAGTTCCAGGGCACACTGAGAATATGTTTGTCCTCACCCATAAAAAGTGTAAAACAGAAGTCACTTATTTGTCTGACTGCATCGGAGTGATCACTTGAGTAATCCTTTCAGTTCGTCCCTGACAGAGAGCAAGTGAGACCAATAGATGCAGGTTTGCGGGGACGGGGTGTGGGGAAGGTGAGGGGGGTGGTGATGGTGCAGAGGAGGGATTAACTAAAGGAATAAGCCTTTTCTCATCTCTTCTGACTTTCAAAACAAGAACCAATATGGAGCTTGGCTGTGGTGAGAAGGGCCTTTCAGTGTCAAACCCTTCATGCACGCCCAGAATCTCATCATCTTTGCATATTGTTCCTGAGAGTGCTATGGTGAATATCATGACAGTGGACCACAGACCAAATTACTTACTTTTTGAGGAATACATGGGGCAGAATCTTGCCCTTGGATGGTGTGCGGGCCCCACCGGCTCGGCGGTGGGCCAGCAGCCGACCCCTGCCACTGAAACGGGGCCCACTGCCATTTTGAGTGGGTGGGCCACTTAAGGCCCGCCCAGCGGCGTCCCCGACGGGAAGCACTATGCGCTTCCTGTGCAGGGGTGGGGGGGGGGGCGGATTCCCCATCTGTCAAAGTGCGCTCTTTCGCGCTTTCTTCCTGAGACAAAGTCCTGTCTCAGGGAGACCAGTGACAGACCGAAAAACTTTAAAAATGCAAAAATAAAAAAATTATTAACATGTCCCCCTCATGTGACAACGTCACACGAGATGGGACATGTTAATAAAGACCATATTAACTTTATTAATTTTTAAAAATACGGACATGAAACTTCATCCTGCCAGTGGATGAAGTTTCATGAATAATCTGGAGCCCGCTGGGGCTCCTGGCCTGCCCGCCAGCCTTAAGCTTGGACGGGCAGGTCTCTAATTATCTTAATGAGCCTGTCAATGGCCTCAATTGGCCATTGACAAGTCGGCGGGCAGACAGCTGATTTCGCTGTCCTCCCGCCTTCCTAAAAATTTAAATGGACCGGAATGACGTCGGGGATTCTTCCCGATGTCATCCTGCGTCATTTTCCCCTTGGCGACCGGGCCCCGCCCCCAAATCGCCGAGGGGAAAATCCTGGTCATTTTTTTTTTAAAAGGGACATACAAGCAAAGGCTTACTGAGACTGTAAAGTAACCGCTTTCTGGAAAATTCCTGTGTAGCGCATACTTGACCAACTAGTCCAGAGAGGCCCTGGAATGTTGCGCTTAAAAAGGTGTTAAAGCCCACTTCAGACAGAGACACTTAAAAGGGAGAGATGCAATGCAAAAGACTGAACTCTAATCTCCTGTGGTTGCAGAGACAATGGAGACTGATTACCATCTCAGCAGAAACCATCTCCTGTTGAATTATATCCCAGAATGTGGGAATGGTCTGAGTTGAAAGAAAGCAGATCCTGGGCAAAAAAAAAATGTTTGTTTCTCCCTTCCAGGAATACACAAGAGAAGGGGTTAAAAAGCCAGCTGCAAACCTGATCGGTGTGTTCTAGTTCTGGTGTGCTAGCGTGTGCTGTGAAGTTCACAGCAGAGGAACAGCAACTAGGCATCCCTGCAGTTTGCAGGTAAAATTCTCTCTCTGTTGCTGGAGACAAGTCACAAGTCAGTAAAGCCACAGTCAAAAAGGAAACAGGACAATTCCTTCAGCTAACCTGCAGAACCAAGACTCTCTAAACCAACTGTTCAATTGCCAATGGCAATTCTACTGAAATCACCCAACTTAATGGCCGCCACATTTTGCCATCCACTCCTCACAGACAAGACAAAGACTAATTTGTATATCGTTTTTAACTTTTACTTTTGGATTCAACTTCTCATTTCTGATCTGTGTGTGTGTGTGTGTGTGTATTGCATTTTTATTATTTTTTCTCACGTTTTTAGTAACTAATAAACTTACTCTTTCTTTGACTCAAGAAAGCCTGGTTAAATTGGCTCCTTCTAAAACATAAATACATTTGGGCTAGGAAAAGGTATCCATGAGGGAAGGGGTCCTTTTTAAATTAATCTTGTTGCAACCAGCCAAGGGGGTTGAATAAAGGAAGGGAGCCAGTTCATCCCTCCTCACCCAGGAGCATAACAATTTGGGGTACCTCGCCCGGGGACCCATCGTAACAAATTAGGGACTTGGTGCCAGCATAGTTCCCACAGATGAAACAAAAGAATTTGAATAGGGAAAGTAAATTGCGCCCTTGAAACTAATTTTTAAAAACTGCAAAAAGGTTTTCTTGAGCCAGTACTATTAAAGTGTAGAAATGTTCACATTTGATGCCAGTGTTTTTCTATGAGAATTAGGGGATGTTAATTTTGAGGATTTAAAAGTTCTGTTCCTCGAACAGTTACTATGTGTTGAGGGAAGCAATAAAGCTTGGGGCAGCCATCACAAGGGTGCAAAGGCGTAAGGTTTTTGTCTGAGGCCTTTCACCCATGGTGCACCAGGGGCTGGAAACTGGCTAAAACCCCTCAGGCTGTCTGTTTGACATGTAATGAATCCTGCAAATAATAACTTTTATTGTAAATGTAGTGAGTAACACAGAGTATTAGAAGAACTGATTTGGTTTGCACCTTATGTAATGTCAAATTTGAACGATCATGCTTTTATAAATTTCATGAATAAAGTCTATTTTTGGGAGAAAAAAATCCTCTGGCTTTGCATGAATTAGAGCCACAATGGCTTTAAAGTGAAGGGAATATGCACCAAGCACTCTGGCTTAGTAATGGTCTCAGGTTACTATCTAATCACTAACTAGAGGTGCACTCCTGACCTAACTAATACACAGAGATGAAGACGAAGTCATGCAGCATTTGAAGTACAGGATTCTTGAGGAAAGGCCCAAAAAGCTTAGATCCCTGTCTGGTTGTTTAAAAATGCTTTCTGAGAGCAGGATGTTTTCTACAAGACTTTTGCTTCTCCTATTAAAATAGCTCTGACAACGACAGAGAAATATATAAACATTAGCCACTTAGAGAAAGTATTTATTATATGTGGAGGGAATCTGAATGTTTACTTTCCTTAAGATTTTGACCTCTTGATACCCCCGTTCCAACAGAAGCAGGATAAAGGTTGCCTTTGATTGTTTGAGAACTGAATACCATTTGTAGTTTGCCCATTTGTAACTCAACAATTACATTATTGTTAGGAACTAATTAAAAACATAGAGAAATACATATTTCAGGTTATCACAGATATATTATTCTTAAATGTTGGATTAGGATCCATTTACATTATAAAAGTATGCTGCACATCATACTAAAGCTGCAGGGGTAATATTTCCATACATGAAATGAGGCTGATGAAGGCAAGTACTAACAAATAGTGAAATAATTAATCTCTGAATTTACTGGAGCGTTCAGTTCCATGTAAGAGCGTCAGATCATAATCTACCATAGTCTTTCCTGGGGTTAATAGACAAGACGTTTGCCTTGCTAGACATTACATCAGAATGATGCAATACACCAAGGATAGGATTAGATGTCAGGTACAGATGGTGATGCAGGGTTCATTATAGTAGAAAGACAGCATTATTAAACAGAGCCCTGGGTAAGATATTTTTGTTGTTTATTTAAGTTATTATTATGCAGTACCTGCATTCTGACTTCAACCTGCTGCATCTAAGTTAAATGTTATTTAAAATTCAATGGGGGTGAAACAATGCGTTAAATGGGAATCACAGTGCATCAAGTAGGAGGAACAGCTGGTGCCCATTTTTGGCCTATCACTAGGAGCATACAACTTCACACTGTTTATTTTTTGGAAGCTCAAGTGTGTTGGGATATACTAAAGGTTATGCAGAACTGAACAGCCAATCTGAAAGCATGAAATATAACGGCAAGTGCTGGAAATATGCAGGACGTCTGGCAGCACCTGTGGAGAGAGAAATACAGTTAACGTGTTGAGTTCAATATGACTTCTTCAGAACTCAATCTGCAAGCATAGTGATCAATCAAAAAAATGGACATTCAACTGTTTCAACCAACGTTTTCAGGTTGAAGTAGAAAGACATGTAGAAGCTATGCATGTGCATTACCAACCAAAAGGATCCATCTGTAATTTGATTCTGTAATCAAATCCTCCTATAAGTAGATACAGAACCATTCCTAGGCTAGGATTTTTCAGTTGGCGTGCGGGGGCGGGCCCAAAACACTGGCATGTAAAATGACATGTGATGACATCGGGTGTGCGTCCCGACGTCATTGTGCTGACTCGCGATGTTTCATTTGGCGGGTGCACACCCGGCGATAACTGACAGGCCTATTAAGGCCAATAATGAATTAATTAATGTCATTGTTTAAGCTGCCTGTCCAACCTAACTGTTGGAACTAGATCTCAAAGGAAATAGTCCCAGCCCCATCACTTGAAATCTTCCAGGCCTATCTTTAGATTATTTCCATTTATAAGATTTCATTATCAGGACTAACATTGCAGCAGGGCTCAAAACGTTAACTCTGTTTCTCTCTCCACAGATGCTGTCAGACCTGCTGAGTTTTTCCAGCATTCTCTGTTTCTATTGCAGCAGGTCATGGCTGGTTTAGCTAGCGCTACTCACATAAATGTTGGCGGATTGCTTTATGGATATTAGTCTGTGATTACAACACAACTAAGTCAGAAGTAGAAGGAGAAGCTGACAGCATGTCTAAGCACTAGATGGGCAGCTGGAAGATGAGGAAGAGGAAGTAGCTAAGTCCAGATTTTTAGAGTAATCTGGAGGCAATATTGGAAGGGTGGGAAGAAAAACCATTGCAGGAGAGGCTCTGGCTACAAACAGATCAGAATGGAATGATGTGAGGGTAGTCCTATGGAGCTGAACAACAGAGGAGAGTTGTTGAGGATAAAGTGTGGATTATCCTATCAGAGGCAGAGAGGTTGAGGAGGGTCAGGACAGATAGTGCACCATGGCCACAGACACAGAGAATGCCATCCAGAACTTAATATCGAGTTGTTTAGAGCTTGGTCAGGGATGAAAACCTGATGACAGAGATTCATACATGGAAGTGCAAGAAAATGGCACAGATTTGGGAGGTGAGAACATGTTCAGGGCATTGGAGAGGAATGGTCACATTTAGATAGGGTGATAGTTTGCAAGGAGAGATGTGGTTTTAGAGAAGCTAGATGATGATGGCAAGTTTGAAGAGAAAGTGGACTGTACCTGAAGAGAGGGAAACGGCAACAATATCAGCTTCCCAGGAAGGGAAGTTGGGTGGTCAGCAGTTTGATGGAAATGGGGATAAGGGAACGGGATAGAAATGGTGCACAGTGACGCCCTTTGAAATTACCAAAGCTGAAATATACCATTAAGCACCCTTTTGGTTCAAACAGCAGGAGAGTAATGGAAAGGTTAAAGGGGCATTCCCACCAGAAAAAAATGTATTTCTTGTGCCCGACATCAGGACAGTCCTAATGATGAATTTCCTCCTGGAGGAGTGGGGAGGAGGGGTTCCTTTGGGATCATACTGGCTGCAAGAGGACACACCTGGTCAAACCTTTGGGGCATTGCTGATAAATTATTGCCTAACCCAGACACATCAGCAGTATTCCATGATGTGTTTGATGACTGACCATGTGGCCTAGCTCATTCATGAGTCTTGGAAGTGCAAACCTATTGCTGGAGTTGGGATTATTCCCACCTGTGAACCAATGAGGTTAACTGGTCTAAGCTAGATATTCATCAGGAAACTCAACAATGCTGTGTGAAGCACATCCATCAGTGCCCCTTCACATGCTTAAGGGCAACCGATGGGTGTCTACCAGCTAAAACCATACTGTACACAGCACTGCTGCCATAATGACATCAGATGGAAGTGACATATGAAAAGTCTCAGGAAGATTTTCTGCATTGCTCTACATGCACATAGACAAGTCGGAAAACGTGCCAAAGGCCATGTATATTGCCACAGACAGAATTTGTGTGTTTTATTGTTGCCCATGATCAAAGTGTTTTTATGCGTGAGGTTTGTGCGTTTTCTTAACCTCAAAGTGGTCTGTCCCAATTTAAATGTTTCCAGCAGCAGGTTTTTTGTGAATTTAAATAAAGAAGATTAATTATTATCGTGCACTTGCCCTAGAAGTTTAAAACGTGACATTTCATACACACTACCACACACAAAGATTAGACATGGATGAAGGAAAAAGCAATGCCATCACAATCTGGAATTATTTCAGTCTCTTTTGTAGCATGCCTCTAGTTTCTTAGATGAATTGATGCTTCAGGTGGAGGGGAGGCCTTGTAAAATCATAGGACTCTCCATAAGCTTGTGGTTGAATTGCCAGGAGGTCGACTCTCAGGTGATCTTGAAGTTGGAACAGGAACAAGTTGGAACCACTTTCAAGGTATAGCTGTATATTACCTTGGATGTATAGTTGTCTTGCAGCTGGTTCGATGGCTTAGATGGAGCTTCTAATGGTACTGCCCCAGAACAGCTTTTGCTGTTATACTTTAAAAGCAGGCAACAGACATGCCTTACCCATGTGACCTGTCACAGGTCCAAGTCCTTTTCCAAATAAGGGGTTGTGTTAGACTGATAAACATCCTGTTGTGGCTTTTCACACCCTGAGAGTTTCAGACAGCCAAGGTCATTGCGTTTGGGATGAGGAGCCACCACAGTACAGTGAAAGGTTGATGAGATCCATTTCATATTCGTCTAACACTCATTGAGTTTCAATGTCCCTATTGACCACGGTGAAGCAGAAAGACAAATCAGCTGGTATATTATGGTCCTTGCTGTTGACGGTCCATAACAAAGTGATGTGTGAATTTCACAAGTGATTGTGATTGCCCATATGTAATTAGGCATTTGCTTGAGTTTCAGGACTGTCTGGAACTGAATTCTGCCAAGTCGCATAATATACTACGGCCATCTTATGGTGTCCATTTTTAAAAACATAGCTTTAAAATTTGTAATACTTGCCTTGAACTGGGCATGACAATATGATGAGCAAGAATTTTCTGTGGAGTTCTTCTGCCATTTCTGGAGTGGAACTAGGAGATCCTAGAATGAGGAACATCCTTGTTTTCAAATCCTCCCATGGCCTCACACATCCCTAATTCTGTAAACATCTGCAGCTTACAACCCTCCGAGATCTCTGCAAGTCTCCAATACTGGTCTCTATCAAATTCACAATTTCCATTGCTCCACCATCGTTAGCCATGCCTTCCAATGCCTAGGCCCTAAGCTCTGGAATTCCCTCCCTCTCCCTTTGAGGGGGAAATGGCAGGAATTTAATGCCCACCCTGTGGCAAAATAGTGGCGGGGTGACATTTAATTGGGTGGAAGGGTGGCGGGCAGGGGAAATCCTGCCTCCACCCCGATTAAGTCTGTGGTGGGAAGGCCCTTGGAAGGCCTTCTTGTACTTGTGCCAATTCAGGCCCTTAATTGGGCAATTAAATCCCACTTAAGGGCCTCTTCCCGCTGCTACTGGTATTAACCCAGCAGCAGGCAGGGGACTCACCATGCGGGTTGTTGCAGGCTCCTGGGTGGGGCAGGGGGTTGGTGTGGTCCCTTGTTAAAGACACTTAGTGCCTGATCCAGAGACACAACATCAGGAATTGGGCGGTGCGGGGAGTGGGGTGGGGGGTGCACGCTGATGGGACTCCATGCCCTTGCTGCCGACTCCCCCCTCTCCCATGATTGACCCCCCCACCATCACTCACCTGGCCTGGGAACCTGGCGACGATCCTAGGCCTTGGGTGGGTGTCGTACTGGCAGCAGTCACTGTCTTCCCGGTTGCTCTGCCATTCAATAGAGCTGCCAGCCTCTGATTGTCAGGCAACTCTCGGTGGGCGGCTCTTCCACCCCTGGTGTCCTTGATCGAGGGGAAGGCCTGCCCCTGTCCAGTTAAGTGTTTGAGTGGCACCTAATTTGGTAGGGCTTCCCTAAAAGAGGTGACACAGGGCTCTCCCCATCGCCTCCATTATATATTGCCCTATGTCTCTCTCCTTCCTTAAAGCGTTCCTTCAGTAAAGGTTGTTATCTGCCTTACTATTACTTTAAGTGGTTTTGGGTCAAACTTTGCCTGACGATGCTTCTGTGAAGTATCTTTAGATGTTTTACTATGTTAAAGGTGATTTATGAATACAAATTGCTGATATTGTTTGGTAGAGGATTGGCAGGGCACGGTGGTGCAGTGGTTAGTGCTGCTGCCTCACAGCTCCAGGGACCTGGGTTTGATCCTGACCTCAGGTGTCTGTCTGTGTGGAGTTTGCACTTTCTCCCTGCGTCTGGGCGCTCCGGTTTCTCCTCACCGTCCAAAGACGTGCTGGTTAGATGGATTGGCTATGGTAAATTGTCCCCCAATGTGTTTGCATGTGGGTGTGTGCCCTGTGATGGACTGGCATCCTGTCCTGTCCTGCCCCGCCTAGCGCCCATTGCCTGTTAGGAGAAGCTCCGACTCCCCACGACCCTTAATTGAATGGAGTGGCTCTGGAAAAGTGAGTAAGTAGATTGGGAAAACCCTGCAGAAATTCTAAGTGGATACCTCTTTAAGACATTCTGACACCTGTGAACTCTTGGTACTTCAATTTGTAAAGCTGGACATTACTATAAGCTGCAATGTACTCTGTTAACAACATTGTTAAACAGAGGTCATTTGATGGAGGAGCGAATTGACAAGGTAGTAAATCAAGAATGCAAAAGCCAAAAGTGAACATAGAAAAGGGTTGAAATATACACCAGGCTCATCAGCATCTGAGAAAGAAAACCATTGGTCAAATTTAGTCATTTTCCAAGTTTGTGTTTTGGTGAGAAATCTTCATCTGATGGGGGTATATACAACACCTAAACAGTCAGCAATCATGTGCTGCACACATGCCCGAGCTTCTGACCTTGCTCCCTGTGTGTGAGATTCCGAGCTGTGAGGGAAAGTTCAGAAAATTACCCCAAGAAGGGTTTTTGGTACTACATCCAAATGTTACTGATCTGGGCCTCTCTGGATCCAATACACGTCAGCTTCCCCACTACTTGACTGTGTCCCAATCAACTCAGGACTGGTGTTGGTCACTACAAGACCCTTCTGAATAAATGGGGATACAGCCAAATGAATTTGGTCGACTGCCACTGTTGAGAAGCATCCCAAACAATGAAACATCTCCTAGAATGCTCTCTACTACCAGAGCCATGCAGCATTGAAGATCTGAAGGTCTTCAATTCTCGAGCCAGGGCCTGTGTGGAACAGTGAGGGAGGTGCAGCAACATGACAAGAAGAAGAAGCTTCGCAAGGCAGCACTCAGCATTGAATGGCATTATTAAGCTCAACTTTTACATCTCTATGGGCCCTTGGCTGCCAAAACACAGCTGTAAAAATTGAATGCAGCATTGGATTGATGAGGATATAGGAACAGGAGCTGGCCATTCAGCCCCTCGAGCCTGTTCCACCATTCAATTATGGCTAATTTGTATTGTGACTCCACCTGCCCACTTTGTTTTGTAACCCTTAACACCATTACCTAACAAAAATCTATCAATCTCAATTTTGACATTTTTAATTAACCTGACATCAATAGTCTTTTTTGGGCGGAGAGAATGCCACATTTCCACGACCCTTTGTGTGAAGGAATGCTTTCTGACATCGACTCTCAATGACATATCTGTAATGTTAAGGTTATGCTCCCTTATTCTGGACTGCCCCAACAAACGAAAAAATTCTCCCTATTTACATGATCAACTCCTTCGATTATGTTAAACACCTCAATTAGATTGCCCCTTAGTCTTTTATACTCAAGGGAAAACAAGCCTAGTCTATGTAATCTGACCTGAGTAGCAACTTGAGAGGACAGCTATCTGTATCGCTGTCATCATTTTAACCCACCGCACTTGTTGAAATAACTGCCTGGTCACGATCCTGTGCTAACATCTGTCTCCCTCTCTTTCACTCTATGTCATATGTGCACAACATTTTTATCGATATAGTAAGATCCAGGATTCAAAATGCTACGCATTAAAGATGCTCTACAATAGAAGGGTGACCAGAGATTGGAGCCTTGGAATATCTTTCAATGCTCAGATATTTCACATCAAGTGGTAGTTAAAATCAGGGATTAGACTTCTTTTGTTTCTATACTAGGCCCATATTACAGATTCCCAAATTTCATACATCATTTTTTAAAATCACATTCATTGCTATTAACAACAGTTCTGTTTTTATTTTCCTATTGTCATGCACAGTTTAGTTATCAGAAATAGACACAAGGTAGAACAGGGAGAACTTATTCCAGGATTGGAGCATTATCCATATTGTACTGAGCTTGTATCGAACTCAATATGAAATCTACCACAGATTCGAAACCCTTGAAACCTCTGACTTTATGCTGGCCAACATAAATCAGTGTTAAATTTCAATGTGAACTCCAATTGCATTACAGACAGGAGTGAAGAGTAAATAACGCCTCATTCTGGAATTTAACATGAATCAACCATAATTTCATAACATATTCCAATTGTCATGTCCATAAGACATGAAAGTGATCATAAACTTTGTAAATCAAGCATTATTTTCTGCTTATTTAAAAAATGGACTTTGCTGGACCAAAAACATGGTTGTTACAGGTCATTTGATTTACAAGTTGGCTACAGTTCTGGACAATTGCAACAGCAATTACAGGGCAAAGCTCAACCCTCATCCTTGTGGAATCTCACACCTATCATTGTGTGGACCCATTACAATCAATGAACTGAGGGAGCAGTAGAGAGCCTGGATTTATAACAAAGAGAGAGCCATCAAACTCGTTATACCTGCAGAGGTGCTAATAGCCACCATCTATCTCCTAAGGTGAACAATGGATTTTGACCAGAGGCATAGAAACTGATTGTTAACCTGAAACTGATACATCAATGGGCATTACCACATGATCTAAGCTCCTTTGACCTTTGTAAAGCTTTAATACTTTACTCCTGGGCTCTCAGGGTAGTCTGCTATTAACATCCAGCCCATCAACACCAAAGTAGGACATCATGCTGACAATAAAGCTTGCCTCAAATCTAAACCTCATCAAAGCTTCTCTGGAAGATTCCTGCCATTGCCTGTACAGTGGTCCAAGTGTCTAAACTCATCTTGCTGCATCATCACCAACTTTAAAGGAATTCGGCAACTCCCGCTTTCAGCCAGTTGAACCCACCTAAACCGCAACTCCTTTGTGAAAGAAGTCTCACTGAACTCGGACATTATGGACTCTGACGTTCGCATGAATTAATATCCATATCTTTTGGACAGATAGCAAGAGAAATAAAGGATTTCAGTTTGCTTCTCTTCCCTGGCTGTAACACAGGGGAGGGTTTTCCCCTTGTCGGGTGGGCGCAGCAGGCAAGCCAGGGAGCGCCCAGGAAACAGTCCACCTGCCACCTGCGATCGGGCCCTGACCACAATTTCACGCTGGTTGGCCAGTTAATGGCCAGACAGTGTGAAACGCATGCTGGGAGCCTCAGGGCTGCCGGGGTGGGGGCGGGAGGAGTGCAAGTGCTGAAGTTTGCGCGTGCATAGGCAAGCGCCGACAGAAAGCTCCCTGAAGGCACAGAGCTGCCTCAGGGAGCTGAAGAATTTTAATATGAAAAATAAATATTTAACAAATGATATAAACATGTTCCCACACGTGACTCAGACACATGAAGAGGGACATGTTAGAAACCTTATCCCGCCCTTATCACAGAATCATGGTGCAGAAGAGGCCACTTGGCCCATAACCTTGAATGTTATGACGTGCCAAGTGCTCATCCAGGTACTTTTTAAAGGACGTGAGGCAACCCGCCTCCACCACCCTCCCAGGCAGCGCATTCCAGACCGTCACCACCCTCTGGGTAAAAAAGTTTTTCCTCAAATCCCCCCTAAACCCCCTGCCCCTCACCTTGAACTTATGCCCCCTTGTGACTGACCCTTCAACTAAGGGGAACAGCTGCCCCCTATCCACCCTGTCCATGCCCCTTATAATCTTGTACACCTCGATCAGGTCACCCCTCAGTCTTCTCTGCTCCAACGAAAACAACCCAAGTTTATCCAACCTCTCTTCATAACTTAAATGTTTCATCCCACGCAACATCCTGGTGAATCTCCTTTGCACGCCCTCCAGTGCAATCACATACTTCCTATAATGTGGCGACCAGAACTGTACACAGTACTCCAGCTGTGGCCTCACTAAGGTTCTATACAACGTAGATGAGGTTTCGTCCAAAATACAAAGGCCGCCTGGGCTTTTCACCTGCCCGCCAACCCTAAGGTTGGACGGGCAGCGAAAAAAACCCTTTCAAATTACTTCCTTAAGGGCCTTAGTAGGCCTCTTAATTGTCGGCGGGCGCGCTGCCAACTCTCGTGCACGCCCGCTGACCGAAATACTGCGTGAGTGCGCGATGATGTCAGGATGCTCACCCAACGTCATCGTGCACTATTTTACTCCTGATCAGGTCGGGTGGTGCCTGCTGAGGGACAAAAAATTCTGCCCACAATGCAAACAAGGTTTAAGCTTCCTCAGCAGGTGTTTGTCTTGTCATGTGCTGCTTTAAGCACAGCATATTGTTTTCTAATCCAGTTTGCATGGGTTTAAACACTGGTATTTAACAGTTGACTGGATAAAGGTGGAAAATGGTTCACATTTTCCAGGATCCCAGCACTGGACTGAATCAACAGGGGGCGGTGTTTTGCTTTGGGAGCTGGTTGGAGGAGGGCCTTAGTCTTCTGTTTGTTTTGGAAAAGGCCCACTTTCTCAGGCAAGGAGTCAACAATGACCTGGAACTCAGTTTCTGAGTGAGCACATACACTGCATCATCTGCATTCTGAAGCTCTATAACTGAGGTTGGAGTGGTTTTGGTTTTGGATTGAAGACGGTGTTGGCGGAACTGTTTCCCTTCTGTTCTGGGATTACCTCCACTTGCTGTGAGTAATTTGCTGGAGGTAGGGTACAGTTTTGCAGTGAGAATTAGAGAAGAGAGCTGGTAAAATGAAACAGCCTTGTTTGACACCAGTTTTCACTGAGATAGGGCCTATAGTGATTCTGTTGGTGAGGATCATGGCTTGCACGTCATCATGAAATAGGTGGAGGATGGTGACAGATTTCTGAGGGCAACCAAATTTGAGGAAGATACTCCATAAGCCATTATAATTGACAGAGTCAAAGACTTTTGTGAGGTCAAAAGACGCAATGTACAGTGACGGGTACTGTTCCCTGCACTTTAGACGCAATGTACAGTGACGGGTACTGTTCCCTGCACTTTTCTTGAATTTTCCCTTATCAGAATGATGTGACATGTGCTGTATGATATTAATCTTTAATTTCATTGGCTGATAAAACACATATTGAACTGCTTTAAAAGGACTTTTAAAAAGCAAGCAACACACTGACTTAAGATGGCTGCCACAGGTCACTAGCCAGTTTCTGGAAGTTTGCAACGTGAATTAAAAATAAGACATGCCAAGACATCCTCCAATGGAATTTCACATCAGCTGATGTCAAGAACTACTTCAAAAGATGAACTGAAACTGTAGGGTTCTGACCATTTGCTTTTCTATAAAGCTAGCTTTC
The DNA here is from genome assembly GCF_964194155.1 of Cetorhinus maximus. Lineage (NCBI taxonomy): Eukaryota > Metazoa > Chordata > Chondrichthyes > Lamniformes > Cetorhinidae > Cetorhinus > Cetorhinus maximus. Next base: position 31,867,283 of record NC_135883.1, read on the forward strand.
AAGCGGGGTCAGAAAGTCTACTGGGACAATAGCAATATAGGAAGTGTCCTTCCCATCTTATCAAGATGGAGGATGGATCATTCAAGAGTTGATGGCCAGGACATTAAAGAAACTAATCACCTGGGCCATAATACAATAGCCACGGTCTTTCCAGATATGAGATAATCAATGATCTTCTGAAATCACGATGGGGAGAGAGGTAGACTCATAGACTCATAGATGTCTACAGCACAGAAGGAGGCCATTCAGCCCATCATGTCCACGCTGGTCAAAAAAGATCTGACTACACTAATCCCATTTTCAAGCGCTTGGCCCATAGCCCTGGAGGCTTTGGCAACGCAAGTAAATATCTAAACACTTCTTAAATGTTATGAGAGTTTTTGACTCAGCCACCCTTTCAGGCAGTGAGTTCCAGACTCCCACCACAAAATTTCTCCTCAACTCCCCTCTTAGCCTTCTACCTCTTACCTTAAATCTGTGCCCCCTGGTTATTGACCCCTCTAATGGAAAAAGTGCCTTCCTATCTATAATATGGCGCTGAAGAAGAGTCATACAGACTCAAAACATCAACTCTGTTTCTCTCTTCACCGATGTTGTCAGACCTGCTGAGTTTTTCCAGCATTTTCCGTTTTTGTTTCAGATTTCCAGCATCCACAGTATTTTGCTTTTGCCTTCCTCTCCACCCTATCTATGCCCCTTATAATCTGATACACCTCTATCAGATCCCCTCTCAAGCTTCGTTGCTCAAAGGAAAACAATCCCAGCCTATCCAATCTTTCCTCATAGCTCAGACCTTCCAGCCCAGGCAACATTCTAGTAAATCTCCTCTGCACCCTCTCCAGTGTAATCACATCCTTCCTATAATGTGGTGACCAGAGCTGCATGCAGTACTCCAGTTGTGGCCGAACCAGCATTTTATACAGTTCCAGCATAACCTCCCTGCTCTTGCATTCTATGCCTCGGCAAATAAAGGCAAATATCCCATATGCCTTCTTAACCACCTTATTTACCTACCCTGCTGCCTTCAGGGATCTATGGATATGCACACCAAAGTCCCTCTGATCTTCAGTACTTTCCGGTGTCATATCCTTCATGGTGTAACCCTTTTCCTTGTTAGCCCCCGCCCCCCCCACCAAGTGCATTCCCTCACACTTTTCTGGGTTGAATTCCATTTGCCACTGCTCTGCCCACCTGACCAGTCCATTGATATCCTCCTGCAGTTTACAGCTATCCCCCTCACTGTTTATCACCCTACCAATTTTTGTGTAATCCGTGAACTTCTTGATCATACCCCCTGCATTTAAGTCCCAAATCATTTATGTACACCACAAACAGCAAGGGCCCCAGCACTGAGCCCTGCAGAACCCCACGGGAAACAGACTTCCAGTCACAGAAACATCCCTCTACCATCACCCTCTGCTTCCTGCCTCTCAGCCAATTTTGGATCCAATGTGCCACTTTGCCTTGGTTCCCATGGGCTCTTACTTTCTTGACCAGCCTGTCATGAGGGACCTTATCAAAAGCCTTGCTAAAGTCCATGTAGACCACATCAAATCCTCAAAAAATTCGATCAAATTTGTCAAACGCGACCTTCCCTTAACAAATCCATGCTAACTATCCCTGATTCATCCATGTCACTCCAAGTGCAGATATATTCTGTCCCTCAGAATTCCTTCTAGCAACTTCCCCACCACGCAGCTTGGACTGACTGGCCTGTAATTTCCTGGTCTATCCCTTCCTCCCTTTTTTAATAATGGGATAACGTTAGCAGTCCTCTGGCACCTCATCTGTGGCCAGAGAGGATTTAAAAATGACTGCCAGGGCCCCTGATATCTCTTCTCTTGCCTCCCTCAATAGCCTGGGATACATCTCATCTGGGCCTGCAGGTTTATCTACTTCTAAGGCCGCTGAACCTACTCATACTTCCTCTCTCTCTATCTCTCTATGTTAATTTGCTCTAATATTTCACAGTCCCCTCCTGATCTCTATACCTGCGTCGCCCTTTTCTATTGTGTGCAGATTGACACAAATTATTCATTGAGGACTGCTCCCATGTCTTCTGGGTCCACAAACACGTTACCTCTATGGTCCCTAATTGGCCCAACTCTTTCCCTGGTTATTCTCTTGCTCTTTATATATTTAGAAAAACCCTTTGGGTTTTCCTTTATTCTACCTACTTTTTGATGCACTCTCTGAGCTTTCCTAATTTCCTTTTTAAGCTCCCCCCTGCACTTTTTATACACCCCTATGGGACTCTGCTGTATTGAGCCCTTGGTATCTGCCATAAGCTTTTCTTTTTTTCTTAATCCTAACCTTTATGTCCCTTAAGATCCAGGGTTCTCCACACTTGCCCCTACCCCACCGGAACTTTGTCTTTACAGGAACATATTTGCGCTCTCCATTTCCTCCTTGAATGCCTCCCACTGCTCTGACACAGTTTTATCTGCAAATAACTGCTCCAGGTCCACTTGGGACAAATTGTATCTCATCTTAGTAAAATTAGCCTTTCCCCAGTTTAGAACTTTTATTCCCAGCCCCACCTTATCCTTTTCCATAACAGTCCTAAATCTAACTGAGTTATGGTCACTATCTCCAAAATTCTCCCCGGCTGATACGCCTTCCGCCTGCCCGGGCTCATTTCCGAATATTAGGTCCAGAACTGCCCTCTCCCTTGTTCGGCTTTCTGCGTACTGGCTACAAAGGTTCTCCTAGATGCAACTTAAGAATTTTGCTCCCTCCCCACCTTGCACACTAAAACTATCCCTGTTAATATTTGGGTAGTTAACATCCCTTACTATTACTGCCCTATTATTCTTACACTTCTCTGAAATTTGATTACATACTTGATCTTCTATCTATCCCTTACTGTTTGGGGGTCTCTAAGTACACACCCAACAGCGTGTTTGCCCCTTTTGTGTTTTTTACTTCTACCCATATGACTTAATTTGATGATCCTTCCAAGATATCATCCCTCTTCATTGCTATAATTGAATCCTTGATCAATATTGGAACCCCCCCTTCCTCTCCTATCCCCTTCTCTAACTCGTCTCAATACCCTATAATCAGGAATGTTGAGCTGCCAATCCTGCCCTTTTAGCCAAGTCTCAGTCATAGCTACGATATCATACTCCCACAAGCCTACCTGTGCCCTCAGCTCATCTGTCTTATTCCTCAGGCTCCTTGCTTTAAAATACATTCCATTTAGCCTTGCTAAACTCACTCCTTTCTTATCTAGCCTATGTTTTCTCTGCGTTCCAGACTCACTTATTAGAATTTTAACTTCTAATTCCATCTCAGCTTCCCTCCCCTTGGAACTATTTTTCAGGATCCCATCCCCCTTCTAATTTAGTTTAAATCTGCCCCAACAGCATTTGTAAACATCCCAACAAGGATGTTGGTCTCGTTCCTGTTCGGACGTAACCTGTCCAATTTGTACGGGTCCCACCTCCCTCAGAAACAGTCCCAATGCCCCAGGAATCTAAAGCCCTCCTTCATCATCTCTCCAGCCAAGTATTCATCTGCTCTATCCTTCTGCTCCTAAACTCACTACTGCATGGCACCCAGACTAATCCGAAGGTTACTACCTTTGAAGTACTGCTTTTCAATTTCCTACCTAAATCCCTAAAGTCTGCTTGCAGGACTTCATTTCTCTTTATTCCTGTGTCATTGGTCCCAACATGGACCACAACCTCTGGCTGTTCACCCTCCCCCTTCAGAAAGCTCTGCAGCTGCTCCATGACATCCTTAACTCGAGCACCCGGGAGGCAACATACCATCCTGGAATCACTTCTACGGCAACAGAAGTGCCTGTCTGCTCCCCTCACTAACAAACCCCTTACCACTATTGCCCTTCCACACTTCTTCCTCCCGCCCTGAGCAGCTGGACCACCCACAGTGCCATGGCCTTTGCTCTGGGTGGCCTCCACAGAGGAACTATCACTCTCATCGTTTTCCAAGGCCGAAAAACGGTTTGCAAGTCAGATGCACTCGGGGGATTTCCTTGCTACCTGCCTGGTCCCCTTCTTCTGTCTGGTGGTCACCCATTCCCTCTCTGCTTGTACTTCCTTAAGCTGCGGGGTGACCACACCCTGAACTTGCTATCCACGAGCCTCTCAGCCTCGTGAATATATCGTAGCGCCCCCAGCTGCCGCTCAATCTCCAAAACCCGGAGCTCGAGTTGCTGCAGTCGGAGGCATCTCCTGCACACATGGTCATCCAGACTGCCAGGAGAGCCTAGGATTTCCCACATTGCGCAGGATGTGCATATCATGGGACTGAGCTCCCCAGACATATCTTAACTAAATAGAATATGCACCCTTGCTTTTATTTTACCCTTACTCCTACTTGAGTATAGATTAGATGCTAGATCCTCTAGCTAGACTAGATCCTATAGGTGCTGCTGAATGCCTGTCCCAGGGTCCTCCTCTCGCATTCTGCTCTAGGTGCTGCTGACTGCCTGTCCCAGGAGCCTCCTCTCATACTCTCCTCTAGGTGCTGCTGACTGAGGTCATGTGATTAGAATAACCATTTTGAAATGTCTTTTATTACAACATGCAAGCTGCTAAAAGAGGAGTCTGGAGCAGCAACACAATTTGTCTCTCCCTTCTCTCTCTCGTGTTTAAGACCCTATCTATGTCACAGTTTGAAATCCAGAACCGGGATAGAGAATTCTCATTGTGCATGTGTGTGTGTGTGTGTGTGTGTGTTTGTGTGTGTGTGTGTGAAGCTCGGGATTTGGGTTTACCTTTTTAAATACCTTTATATCGTTTCCTGCATGGGTTTTTATCTCAAAAAAAATTAACGGCTTTGTGTTTTAAATTCAAGAAAGCCTATCACACTGGTTTCTTTGCAATCAGCAGCTAAATGGTTAAGCGTAGACCTCTGAATTAATACCTTCATCCTTACAAATTACATAAAACTCTGTTGTGATTAATCAAGGTGTGGGAAAGGAAGGGCAAGTCCTGGCACATGTCCTCCCTGGTCATAACACCATGCAGTGAAGATCCTGGACTGCATTTTACGTGCCCCTGCCGGGGATGTTATGTGCCCCTGCTGGGGTTGGGCGGGGGGGACAAGTAAAATAGGGCAGGTGTCCTTCGACAACAGGGGTGGGCAGGTGCCGAAATTGGCAGCCCGCCTGCCACATTTAAATAAACAATCAAGGGTCAATTGGGCTTATTAACAAGCCAAGCGACCCCAATAATACGCTGCCTGTGTCATAATCCGGTTGGTGTGGGCAGTCGGGCGGATGTGACAGACTGTTTTTTCAAAAAACATTTTCAAAAGACGGGAAGGATGCCCTTTGTGGGTTGGGGCGTATCCACACTAAGATAGTATCCCCCACTTTCTTCCTACCCACCTGATCCATTAAACACCCCAACCCCTCCTCTGGCCCCCTTCCTAACCTGCCCAAATCCTGCCTGCCCAAGAACCCAGACTTGTCTGGCTCCAGGATCCATGGGTTTTCTTCTTGTTCCTGGTTACAGACCCGGCAGCACCCACTATTGTGCCCTTGGCTCTTGGCGCAGCCAGGACTGATGGAGCTGCCGGCTAGGAAGATTGGCCTGCATCTCCCGAGGGCGGGACTTTCTCCCCAGTGAGGGGAGGAAGCCCAGATTGAGCCCATCCGCAGTGTGTCATAGCTGAGCGGCGGGCTGGCATGAAGCAGGTCAGCTCCACGCTTCTTTGCTCCTGTGGGCATGACCTGTCTGCTCCCCTGTTATATTCTGCCCCATGTCTGTGGTGCCTCTCACTGGGCGCATACTGCACTGCGAATGGGAGGAGGTGATTGAGGAGGATCCTTGCAATGGTCTACATACAGCAGGGAGGTTTCTCTTAGTTACTGCAACTGGACTTGTCTCCCTTCTTGAATATAGTCTCGATCACAGCGAGATCCCTGGCATGCGCTCTTCTTCCCAGATGAAGGATATGAGTATGTGTAGCTGTGCTGGGAGTGTATTTCTGCCGTGTTTCAGAAATTATCATATCTTGGGAGTCTCCTCTCAATGAAGGCAGACATAGGTGATAAGATTCATCATCATCCCCAGTGTGCCAGCTCAGCCTTCAGCCAGCTGAGGAAAAGAGCGTTTGAGGACCAGGATCTCAAATTCGAGACTATGCTCATAGTTAACTGGGCAGGAGTTACCTGTGCACCTATATGCTTTGGAGGCTTGGAAAACCTACAGCATGCACCTCAAAGCACTAGAGAAGTATCACCAGCAGAGCCTTCGCAAGATCCTCCAAATCCGGTGGCAAGAAAGGTGGTCTAACATGATCTTCCTCTCCCATGACCAGCACCGAGGCATTAATCACTCAAAACCATTTCCGCGGGGAGGGTAATGTTGCTTATATGACTGACACTAGACTACTGAAGCAACTGCTCGACTTGGACCTCAGTCACCTCAGTCACAGCAGCAGGCTCCCAGGAGGACAGTAGAAATGCTTTAGAGATGTTCTTAAGCTATGGACGTTCCTCCAGTGTGCCGTTGCTGTCGGGCTCCAGCATCTTCTGCTCTTCGGATATCCACGATGTGAGCAAAGCCCTGGTGGGTAAGTCCCGACTTCTGCACGTCACACTTGTCAAGATGTGTTCTGCACCAGCTTGCTTCCCTGCTGATGTGGACGGACGCTCCAGCAAGGGGGATGAGGTGGTGGGGTGGGAGGGGGGGTGGGGGGAAGATTCTGGTGGGCAGGTCTAATAATGATATGCTGATGTATTACAATGAGGTTCCTGAAGTCCGATGGCGGGAAACGTGGCTCTCCATCAGTGGGCTGAGCGGACGACTGCGAGCTGGTTTCAGGTTGGTGTGAAACCGATAGTGCCATATTGTCCGCTCGCACCACCAAACACGCCCGACGCCGATGGGCAGGGAAAATCCCGGCCATTGTCTCGAATGATGCTATCAGGAAATTTACAACAAAGGTATGTGCACAAAACACTGTGAAAACAGGGCAATAGTCAGGAGTTGATGATTAAAAATACCATCAGATAATATGAGCAAAGAGCTGCTAAAAGCACTTTCATAACAGAGTAAAGACAGCTTATCCATGAAGGGACAATAAATAATACACTTTCACTCCAATATGAAGAACATTCAAACCCATCCTCTAATTAAGGTGACAAAAATGGCATGAATGACTTTTTACAGGGGCTACTGCACTGTCGCAGGGAATTACGGACTGTCTGACTAGCATGCTGAAAACATTTAGGGCGTATAATTATACACAGGAGCTTTGTTTTGAAAAAGAACTTGCTGCAAAAATGTGGTGTCAGCTGATGAAGATATATCAAACTGAAAGGATTTGCCAGGCTGGCTGCTTAAATGGTGAATAAGATCAAATCAAATGACTTGAAATCCTAGGCGGTTTAATGAGGAAAGTAAAGACTACAAGAGGGTCGACAGAAAACTTCCCTCGAACAGTTGGAGAAATGGATACCCTGTACAAATATCCTCCCTCTCCTCTCGACAACAAGGGAACTTGATGCCCTGAACACAGAGCTGCCAGACTGTAACAGTAATGAAGCTCTCAGGTAACTTGCTCCTGAGGCTGGAATGGAAACAAGAAATCTTCAGAGGTCAAAACATACCCACCAGCTCATGGGAGAGCCTGGCTTGTGGCCAACCAAAAAGAACAAGGTTCATTCAGGAAGGCACTGAACACGTTGAGAGACTTCGGGAACATGCAGAAGCAAAGTCAAGGCATCAGATGGAGCACACAATCCTCCAAACAACCCATCTGCCAACTCTTCAAGCACCACCTACCCCCAAAATGAGGCAGAGTCTGAAAACCACACATTGGGCTTAGCAGCCATCTCGAAGGCCAGGATTTCCCGGTTGGCGAGCGGAGGGGCGGGGCCTGCTCACCAACGCGTAAAATGACGTGGGATCGTCGGGTGGAACTCCTGACGTCACCCCGCCTCATTTAAACTTTCAGGTCGGCGGGGGCTCAGCAGAATCAGCTGTGCGCCCGACGAACTGTCAATGGCCAATTGAGGCCATTGACAAAGTAGTTAAAGTAACTAATGGACCTGCCCGTCCCACAGGCGGGATGAGGTTTCATGTAGGTTTTTAAATTTTTAATAAAATTGTCAATAAAAGTGATGGACATGTCCTAACTCATGTGACAGTGTCACATGAGGGGACATGTCAGGGAAATTTATTTCTTCTGCTTTTAAAATTTTTTCAGACAGGAGCCGATCTCCCTGAGGCAGCACTTAGCCTCAGGGAGATGAGTGCGCTCCTTCGTGCGCATGCGCGAAAGAGCGCACACCCGGCTCAGGGAATCACGCCCACCGACTCCCCCACCACCCCGGCCCGCACGGGGAGCGCATAGCGCTTCCATGCGGACGTTACGCTGGGCGGGCCTGAATTGGCCCGCCTACATAAAATGCCGGCGCGCCCCCAATCGGGGGCGCCGATCGGAGGCTCGCCTCCACACGTCCGCTCCTAAACTTCCCCCCTGACAGGGGGAAAATTCTGCCCTAATATTTGCTTTCATCTCAAGTGGAAGCAAGCCACCCTCCATCCCGAGGGACTGCCTAAGAAGTTGGAGGAGGGTAAAGATGAGGCTATGATTGCGTTTTCAACACCACTTCTGGCAATCAGTGAACTGTTTGATGGCGCACAGGAGCTCCCTGATACCTCAGGAAGTATTTCAAAAATACAATGAATTAATCATATGATAATTTTTCAAACTCATATATTCCTTTGAGATGAAGGAGAGCCTTCCCAAAACTAATTTTTTCAACCCGTTTTCCAGCCACCTCTCTGAACTGTCGCACTGTGGCTCTGTGATCACTATAGTATTTGGTTCCTTTTATTTTTTTTTATCCCTTTCATCCCTATTCAAAATGCCTTGGGACACTTTGTATGTTAAAGCTGCTTTATGAATGTAATTTGTTGTTGTTGCTACAGCTTCTTCTGAGCCACTTACTGAAGAAGCGGCTCTGCAAAACTGAGGGCCCCTGTTACACTTTGAGAAGAATCCTTGGGAACAAAGGAATTGTTCGATAAAAAACAACGCCCTTCTACCATGCTGATACAACAAGAATAGAGCTGTTTACTAATCATGAATATTACTCACTATTAACACGTTACATTTATATAGCACCTTTAAGATAGTAAAATGTCCCACGACACGTCGTTGGTTTGATATCAAACAAAATTAATCTACCACAGGCTGAAACGTCAAGTGAGAAAAACCCCAATGGTGGAGAGCTTTGAGGCCAATGACACTCATTTCACCCAAGCTACACTTAGCCCAGATCTTAAATTACTCAAGTCCTACATTTCAAAGGGGTTCCCCAGCACCAGGGCAATGGGAAAACAATTGCACATGCCCAACTACTTGAAAGCTGTGGGTCCTCTTCCCCAACATCCAGGGGAGCCTTGTGGGTGCCTGTATAGGTAGCTAAACTTCTCAGCCAGTCAGCACCCAGAAGATTCATCTACCATGTGCATGGGTTGACGGCATTGGTCCCAGCCCACCCCTGGGAAAAGTACGAGAAGGTGGGAACACATCGGCGAGCTGGCCTAACTGGTAAAAAAAAAACTTTCCTGTTTCCCCCCCACCCCCGGCATTGTCTCCAAACTCACCTCCAAGGGGTTGGGAAAATTCTTTCTTTGTTTTCCAATAAGTCAATTAGTTACGGAAATGTGTAACTGAGAGACGTCAACTCTCCAAACTGCTCAATCACCAATTGCTGCCAGGGCAGCTGATAATTGGCCTTAGCGCCCACTGGCCAGACAGAGCTATGCCGGAAATCTGCTGATGTTTGTACTCTTAATTATCATTCTGCTAGGTAGGGTGTATGTATGGCCCACATGGTGGAATAGCTTGTTTGCATTCACTATTTTGACTCACACATAAAGAATGGCAACTCAGGCAACGTACCAGAGGCATTCCAGTTCCTGTGGGACAATAGCCCAGCTGGGAGTCTATGCCTTCAGGAGGGGGCAGGGAACAAAAAAAGACAGCGTGATAAATAGGGGAAAAATCTACTGGCATCCCTTCTCCTGACTTAGTTACTCCTGATGCTGAGAATCCTATTATAATAACTCCTGGTACAGTAATGTCAGGAGTGGATATAAAAGTCGGGGAAGGGTGGAATTTTGGATCCCCTGAACCAGCTACAGAAATTTCAATCGTGGGAAGACCAATTCAACATGTTATTTCTTACTTTCTTACTCACAAACTCCCCTCATGCTAATTGAGGCATTTCCAAAGTCAGTAGTCGTAAAAATTCTGGCTGGAAAGCCATTCTACAGAACTCAACCTTCTTTTCTATTATCAGTTTTCTCCTCTTCCTTCCACCTCTTCTGAAGGACCTGATTCCTACTGGAGTACTGTTGGCCAGATTTTAGCCACCTCCCATCATCATGAGCAAGTGGTTATTCTCCAAGTACAAACCAAAGCAAGGCATTTTTGGCAGTTTGTAGAGATCAGCAGAGCCAAGCCTATTTCAGCCTTACCTGACATATACATAAATTTATCACAGCTTTAGGAGTAACTACACCAACAACAACATCAAAAACATCCCAAAGTTCTTCACAGGAGTGTTATCAAATAAAATCTGACACTGAGCTCCTTAGAGAGGTACCCTAGTAGTTCAGGTGGCCAATAGCTCAGTCAAAGAGATAGGTTTAAAGGTTGGTCTCAAAGGAGGAAAGATAGAGAGGCGGAGACGCTTAGGGATCAGGAGCAGACATGCTGGCTGCTTCTCTTCAGTCTAGCTCGAAGCATTGAGGCCAATTATAGAATTATTGCTGGCACTCCGGCTAAGATTAATTAACTCAGCACAGAGCAGGAATTGAACCTGGGGTTTTATGGCTCTGTCCTCAGTCCCGCACTAGGCGGTGCAGCTACCAGATGAGATGCCTGAGACCAACACCATGAGTAGAATAACTGCACGGTACTTGCTAATTTGAGAATGTGTAATGAGGGCTCTTCAATCTGAATCTGCCTCATGCCACAAGAGTCTTTTTAACTTTTATTAGCATAGGCAGAAAGCAGGTGATAGTGATAGCGAATGGGCCGTTTGCTTTACGGCTTTTACATCGGCTTCAGTGGAAATAAGGATTGGGCTGAGAGCAAAACAGCTGCTGATTTGCTATCACCCTCCAATGGGTTTTCCTGTAACTCTGCTTGTCTGCTGGCCGCGATGCCCTGATGCGCAGGACCTTAATAACACTTTTGAAAAACTGCACTTACAAGTTTGTGCTGCCAAGTAATGGCTGCAATTTCACACTGCAACAGTTTACTTCCCTTTCTCGAGTGTAGCTCGTGTCTGCTATCTCGTATTTTGCTTCGCACACTCTCCTAATTCACCCGGCTGCCTGCAGGCTCTGCCATGCAGCAGGCACTGGTGTATTTATTGAAATCCAAGACAGTTCGCCCAATTTACTCTGTCAGGGAGTGAGGTTTAACTGGATTTCCGTAAGTTCAGGTCTCACTTGGCATTGACCTCAGATACTGATGTATTTCACAAATAGCATATTGCGCCTGACATTAATCCTGAGCCATCAATCCCCAGGCCTAATAGCGCGGTCTATTTGGTGATGTGTAAAATGGAATGGCTATGTTATTTCCTGGTAGCCACTGAACAAAAAGTTCAGGTGATCGTATCATAATCATTAATCTGCCTGTAAACATGTCATTGTACATCAGTTACTGGCTGTCCGTGAATCACTGTGACTGGGAGAGATTTACTTAGTCATTCATTTATAACCTCTCAAGACGTACAGTTATGGTGTTATCTGAATCTCGGTAACTTGGTCTTGCCTTACAATCCAGGCACCTGCTCATTGGTCATTATATGATTGTATTAAGCAGGAAAATAGAACTGAACCTATTCACATTCACACTTGGGTTTTGTGGCTTCCTGCTAATGTTACTGCCATCTTATCAACCATTGGGTGGAATCATCTCAGAATTACATTAAGTGCAGTAGCGGGCTGCAATGGTGAGATTTCATGCTGTATCGTCCCAAACCCACTATGTTATTTATGCATTCTCGGGAAACACGCTGCTCCCACGGTGGGCGGGCTCCAATTCGCCCACCCGCCATCACTTCCCCACTTCATCATGCCGAGTGCCATGTTTAAAGTGCACGCGTGCACACATCTCAGTGCTCCCAGGCCACAATTGCTACAGGGAAGATGTCCACAAAAGGCAAAAAGACTGTAGCCCTCAGGTTTTGCAATGCATCACTGTCCTCTACCTCCCGCCCTGGCTGCAGGTTGGGCAGCGGCGTGACCAACCAGGTTTGGGAGGTGGTGGCAGTGGTGGTCAGTACCAATGCCCTGCAAAAGAGGACAGTGCCGCTATATGATGAATGGCCTCATCCATTCCACAAGGTTAACTCACCCTTCTCATCACTCTCAATTCACACACTCATAAGCCCATCACATATCAACTGGGATCTCACACCTCAAGAGACAACACGGGTGGCAACGCAGGTGGATAAGGTAGTCAGGAAGGCATATGGCATGCTTGCCTTCACTGGCAGGGGTATTGAGTATAAAAGCTGGGAAGTCATGCTGCAGCTGTATAGAACCTTGGTTAGGCCACACTTGGAATATTGCGTGCAGTTCTGGTCACCACATTATCATTAGGATTTGGAGGCGTTGGAGAGGGTGCAGAGGAGGTTTACCAGGATGCTGCCTGGTCTGGAGGTTATTAGCTATGAGGAGAGGTTGGAGAAACTCGGATTGTTCTCACTAGAGCGACGGAGATTGAGGGGCGACTTGATAGAAGTTTACAAAATTATGAGTGGCATGGACAGAGTAGATAGTCAGAAGCTTTTTCCCAGGGTGGAAGAGTCAATTACTAGGGGACATAGATTTAAGGTGAGAGGAGAAAACTATAGAGGAGATGTGTGGGGCAAGTTTTTTATACAGAGGGTAGTGAGTGTCTGGAATTCGCCGCCAGAGGAGGTGGTGGAAGCAGGTACGATAGTGGTGTTTAAGAGGCAGCTTGACAAATACATGAATAGGATGGGAATAGAGGGATACGGACCCTGGAAGTGCAAAATGTTTTAGTTGACGGGCAATATGATCGGCGCAGACTTGGAGGGCCGAAGGGCCTGTTCCTGTGCTGTACTTTTCTTTGTTCTTTTGTTCTTTGTACTAACTCTCGCATGCACCCTCAAATTTCCATCAGGCTCACATCCTCTGGAGCTCACCTCCTCATCCCGTCCATGGCTCCACACAAACATTCCATACACTGCTCACACACTCTTCATCTGTTTTTATGTAGGAGAAGCCTGCTCACATCAGCAGGGAAAGATCCCAGACCAGGGGGTGGAGTGGCCCACATTAGGCCCCTCACTCAGTTTGAGGAGAGCGCCATTGGGCTAACTGGTGAGGATGTGGACCGTGCCTGCAGTGATGGTGAGGTCAGCGGTGAACACCCACGTGAGGATCCTGCACCACACCATCCCTCTCTCAATGCGAGTGTGAGTGCTCTCTCTCCTGCTTTTGACTCTGCTGTCATGCACTAATTATCTCTACTTCACAGGGAAGTCAAGCACAGCCAAGCAACTGACACCCTCAGCCAGCCAGTCCCTCAGCTCCATCCACGTCCTCACCTCCAGCCAAGAGGACACCTCCTCCACCAGTGAAGAGGTGGAAATAAGCAGCCTGGAAGACCTATCACCACAGAGGGAGAAGCCAGCCCTTGAGTAATTATGGAGGGAAAAGTATGTGTGTGGCAGGGCATCTTGGAGCTTCTTGCAAGCAGGCACACACGCACGCAGATCATTCACGTTTCACACTCATCTCGATGTCCTGAGCATTTTCAATGCTGCCTGCTGGGGTTCACTTTCAGTTGTCCACCTGAGCTGAGCTGCATCTCTGCCCACCCACTGATCACACTCCCATGCAGCATCGGATCTCGCCCATCACGACTCACGTGTTACTTTCAATTTGGACAGCATGGTGCTAATTCGGTCTTACTTTCACTCCACTTCCATTACCCTCCTCCACTCACCCATTTCCTTTCCCCCATCACAGTTGACCCCACCGGCATCACCCTTCTGTTACCTACCAGTCACAACCCTTTTGCTTCGGGGATGTCCAGATGAACGTGCACGTTCCCTTCCTTCCTGAAAATCCCACCCCCATCCACATTCACCTCCCCGACCTCCTCCTTCGCACCCCCAAGGTCCGTGTCTGCATCTGGGTCCTCACCAACCCTCGCTTTTATATCTACTGTTGAACCCTCACCCTCCCACCCTACCACTTCACCCTGCCCTCAATCATTCTCACCCTTCCTCCATACCACTCCCACTCTCAGTCATAAGCACATAAGAACATAAGAAACAGGAGTAGACCATTCAGCCCCTCGAGCCTGCTCCACCATTCAATAAGATCATGGCTGATCTTCTTGTGTTTTGATTTCCACATTCCCATCTAACCCCCATAACCTTTGATTCCCTTGCCTAACAAGAATCTATCTACCCCTACCTTAAAAATATCCTGTGACCCCGCCTCCACCACCTTCTGAGGCAGAGAGCTCTAAAGTCGCTCAACCCTCTGAGAGAAAAAAATTCTCCTCATCAGTGTCCTTAAAGGGCGACCCCTAATTTTAAAACAGTGCCCCCCAGTTCTGGTCTCACCCACAAGAGGAAACATCCTTTCGGTGTCTACCTTGTCAAGGCCATTCGGGATCTTGTACACTTCAATGAAATCACCCCTCACTCTTCTAAACTCCAGTGGAAACAAGCCCAGTCTGTCCAACCTTTCCTCATAAGACACCTCACTCATTCCAGGTATCAATCTAGTAAACCTCCTTTGAATCGCCTCCAATGCATTTACATCTTCCCTAAATAAGGGGACCAAAACTGCACACAGTATTCGAGATGCGGTCTCACCAATGCCCTGTATAACTGAAGCATGACATCCTTACTTTTATGTTCAATCCTTCTTGTAATAAAGGATAGCGTTCCATTAGCCTTCTTAATTACTTGCTGTACCTGCATATTAACTTTTTGTGACTCGTACTAGAACATCTAGATCCCTCTACACCTCAGAATTATGCAGCCGTTCTCCATTTAAGTAGTACTCTGCTTTTTTGTTCTTCCTGCCAAAGTGAACAACTTCACATTTTCCACATTAAACCCAATTTACCAGATTTTTGCCCACTCCCTCAACCTATCTACTTCCATCTGCAACCTCCTCATGTCCTCTTCATAACATACTTTCCTACCTATCTTTGTGTCATCTGCAAATTTAGCTACCATGTTTTCACTCCCCTCATCTAAGTCATTGATGTATCTCATAAAAAGGTGAGGCCCCAGTACAGACCCCTGTGGAGCTCTACTTGTGACATCCTGCCAATCAGGAAAAGACCCATTTATGCATACTCTCTGCTTTCTGCCAGCCAGCTCCCCGGGAGTCAAACATGGACCCATCTGACCCCTCCCGTGCATGCTCACGTGTACATCCTCTCCTCCGCATCCCTCCCCCCCAGAACCCCTTCCCCCCACCCCACCCAGTCCTTCCACCCGCCCAGATTCCCCCCCCCACTTAGTCCCTCCCCCTTCCTGACTCCTTCCTCCAGCCTTACCTCTTCCTCCAGCCTCACTTCTTCCTCCGCCTTACTCCTACCCCCTTCCCGACTCCTACCTCCACTCTTGCTTTTTCCGCAACCCTTACTCCCTCCCCTCTCTGCACTCCTCCCTCCCCCGGATACCCTCCCCTCTCTGCACTTCTTCCTCTCTCCGAACACCCTCCCCTTGCTGCACCCCTTCCTTCGGCCCCCCCTCAGACACTGTTCCCTCTCCACATTCCTTCCCTTGCACCTTCCACCCACCGCCTTACACCTACATCCCCAGTTGCCATCTTCTCCCCTGTTATCCCCTCCTCCACCAATTCTCCATCCCCAACCTCCCACCCTGACACTTTCATCACCCACCCAACCCCACCCTATCCTGACACGTCCATTTCCCCCTTCCCAACCTTAGCCCCTCGATACCTCTTCCTCTCCCAGCTGATCCTAGGCCTTCCTCTCCCGCCCCTTTGACCATCACCCATTGTGAGCATCAACGGTGATTAACCAACTTCTGTGCGCTGCTTCACAGCAGAGCCATGTCCATGAGAATCCATCCAGCATGCTATGGATGTTCCTCCAGTTGGTGTCGGGCTCCAGCATCTTCTGCTCCTCGGATATCCACGATGTGAGCAAAGCCCTGGCGGGTAAGTCCCGACTTCTGCACGTCACACTTGTCAAGATGTGTTCTGCACCAGCGTGCTTCCCTGCCGATGCGGACGGACGCTTTAGCAAGGGCGATGAGGTGGTGGGACGGGAGCGGGGGGTGGGGGGACGATTCTGGCGGGCAGGTCTAATAATGATATGCTGACGTATTACAATGAGGTTCCTGAAGTCCGATGGTGGGAAACGTGGCTCTCCATCAGTGGGCTGAGCGGACGACTGCGAGCTGGTTTCAGGTCGGCGTGAAACCGATAGTGCCATATTGTCCGCTCACACCACCAAGCACACCCGACGCCGATGGGCAGGGAAAATCCCGGCCATTGTCTCGAATGATGCTATCAGGAAATTTACAACAAAGGTATGTGCACAAAACACTGTGAAAACAGGGCAATAGTCAGGAGTTGATGCTTAAAAATACCATCAGATAATATGAGCAAAGAGCTGCTAAAAGCACTTTCATAACAGAGTAAAGACAGCTTATCCATGAAGGGACAATAAATAATACACTTTCACTCCAATATGAAGAACATTCAAACCCATCCTCTAATTAAGGTGACAAAAATGGCATGAATGACTTTTTACAGGGGCTACTGCACTGTCGCAGGGAATTACAGACTGTCTGACTAGCATGCTGAAAACATTTAGGACGTATAATTATACACAGGAGCTTTGTTTTGAAAAAGAACTTGCTGCAAAAATGTGGTGTCAGCTGATGAAGATCCATCAAACTGAAAGGATTTGCAGGGCTGGCTGCTTAAATGGCGAATAAGATCAAATCAAATGACTTGAAATCCCTTAATGAGGAAAGTAAAGACTACAAGAGGGTCGACAGAAAACTTTCCTCGAACAGTTGGAGAAATGGATACCCTGTACAAATATCCTCCCTCTCCTCTCGACAACAAGGGAACTTGATGCCCTGAACACAGAGCTGCCAGACTGTAACAGTAATGAAGCTCTCGGGTAACTTGCTCCTGAGGCTGGAATGGGAACAAGAAATCTTCAGAATAGGACTCCCCAGATGGAAAGATCATGGGATAGCTAGGAAGCAAGCACCTTGCATGGATAACATCAAGCCTAGACTTCCAGGAAAACAAAAGACAAAGCTCCACAAGGCGATCAGGGTAATAATACATGTTCCAGAGGCAAAGAATGCCACTAAAGTCAAATAGGATTGATTGGATGAATGCACACAAATGAGTAAAAATGAATGTAAAATGAACAAAAAGGACATGCTTGTCTTTCATTGGTAGACCAAAATTTAGGCGGAATTTTCCGAGCACGCTGGCGGCAGACGTGACAGGTGGTGTGCGTGGAAAATGTGGCGGGACCCATTTCGCGACGGCATGAAGGCAGGTCACGAGCTTCCGCTCAGCCCGCCAATGGAGGGCCGCATTTTCCGCCATCAGTCATTGGGAAGCTAATTGTAATACATCTGCATAACGTTAATAGGCAATAAGTCCTCTCATGTGGCTCTGTCACAGGAGCAGGGACATGTTATTAATGAAATGTTAAAATTTTTATTGTACTTTTATTTGCTGTTGGAAACCTCAAACCGCCGTGGATGAGGTTTCCTAAAAAATGCAAAGGCCGCTTGGCCTTTTCGCCTGCCCGCCAACTGCAAGGTTGGACGGGCAGTAAAAATTTTCTTTCAATTATAACTTTAATGGCCTTAATAGGCCGCTTAATTGTTGGTGGACACGCTGCTGACTCCTGCGCGCGCCCGCCGACCGAAATATCGTGCGAGTGCGTGATGACAACGGGATGCTCGCCCGATGTCATCGCCCATCATTTTACGCTTGGTTGGGTTGGGCGAGCACCTGCCCAACGAGCGTTATATTCTGACCAGAGTTAACGTTTCAAGTCTGTATGACGCATACAGACACGAAACGTTATCTCTGTTTCTCTCTCCACGGATGCTGCCAGACCTGCTGAATTTTCCAGCATTTTTTGCCTTTATTTCAGGTTTCCAGCATCCGCAGTATTTTGCTTTTATCAGAAGGTTAAACCTATGCAAATTATTGAATAGATTGCAGTCAGAGACTTGTGTCCAGTCTCAAGGCTTCTTGCTTTAGGCAGGATGTCAAGATCATGAAGAAGGTACAGAGGAAATTTACTAATGTCATGCCTGGGATGAGGGGGCTTTAGTTTTGAGGAGGAACTGTCTTTCCACAACAACAGAGGAGATTAAGAGAATGCCTAATAGAGGTGTTCACAATTGAGGGTTTGATAAACTAAATAAGGAATCAATGGCCTTGCAATCCCTCTGCCTTCATTGGCATGTAAACTGGGAGTAAACAAATTATATGATTTAACAGATTACAGAAATTGGAGCATTAGTGAGTCACACACATAATTGCAACATGCCCAAACTCCTCATTTTTTTACGTCTGGCCCTCAAACCTTCCAGCTGAGCAAATCTCCGCTCAAAACTGGCTGCACCCCTGACCCACAAATGCGAGTATCCTGCAGTTGTGCTTGTCCAGAGGCAATCTCTCAACATTACAACCAGGTTTCCAGGGAAAATGCCATTTCTCTGCTCTTTTAATTGCAGTTTTTCAAGTTTTAAAAAATTATTTTCCACAAGACCTGCTCTGTACTTTCTGTTTTCTTTGAATGCACTTTATGACGTAAGTCACATGAAAAATTGAAAAGCTTCACTGATTGCAAGTTCCTAAATCATTTATGTGCATGAATGGTGGTTATATCAGTCGAGTTAAATTTTGAGACCCAAAGAAAAAATATACTGATTTGGGATCAATGTCTCGATCCTTCGTCACGATGATGTGACGTGTGCACGTGCGATATGAATTTTTAATTTCATTGGCTGGTCAAATATATATATTGAACTACTTTAAAAGGATTTTTAAAAAGCAAGCAAAGAGGATGACTTAAGATGGTTGCCAAAGGTCACCCTGTGTCTGGTATTACAAGTTGGCCAGTTTCTGGAAGGTTCAAATATGGATTATGATTAAGACATGTCAAGGCTACATCTTATGGAATTTCACACCTGCTGATGTCAAGAAAAGATTTACTGAAACTGTACTGGCCCTCACCATTTGCATTTCTGTAAAGCCACCTTTCAAGTGGAAACAGAGGGCAGAATTTTAAGGCAGCAGGGTTTTACGTTCCCGCTGAAGTCAAAGGGGTTTATAATGGCTTGCCGCATTTTGCGGCCCCTTCCTCGCCGAAATGGGGCCGTAAAATTCTGCCCAGAAAATCTACTAGGGCAATGGCTATATAGAAGGTCTTCTTCCTATCTCATCAAGTTGGAGGATGGATCATTCAGGAGTTAATGGCTGAGATATTAAAGAAACTAATCACCTAGGCCATAACAATAACTAAGGTCTGTCCAGGCATGAACTAATCAACTATCTTCTGAAATCACTATGGGGAGAGAGGTCATGTGACTAGAATAGCCGTTTTGAAATATCTTTGAGTACAAAACCCAAGCTGCTAAAAACCAGAGTCTGGAAGAAATTTGCCAATGGAGCTGGAACACCATCTCTCTCCCCTCTCTCAAGTTCAAGACCCTATCTCAGATACATTTTAGAAGCCATCACAAAGATAGAGTGATTCCATTCAAAAGACCCTCAGGTACAATCTCATTGACTTTTGGAAAAGGCAGATTATAATTTCAAAGAGGCTGTCTCCAGAAATTACAGTTTACATCAGCCTCAACGCCACTAAAGTTTTAAGATAACCGTGGAAAAATTCTGCCTCAGCCATAGATACTAGTGAAGGACTCAAAGAGTGGATTCTCTCTTTCTTGTCTTTTATCAGTGAATTTTAATTTGGCCAAAGAGTAACCTCCTACTGTAGAACTCATAATTTTACATATGTGTGTGTATGTGTGTGTGTGTTGTGAAGGTCGGGACATGGGGTTACATTTTTAAGTATCTTTATATCTTTAGCTGGGCAGGTTTTTTGCTCAATAAAAGCTAATCCATTTTGTTTAATCTCAAGGAAGCCTGTCATGCTGGTTTCTTGGCAATCAGCATGTAGATGTTTAAGCACAGACATTGAATTAATACCTTCATCCTTATAAATTACAAAAAAAAATCCTTTTACGATCTATGGAGGAGTGGGAAAGAATGGACAAGTCCTGACATGTGTCCTCCCTGGTCATAACACCTTTTGCACTGGTTATTTGTATTGATTTATGCCAATTTCTGTCTATTTTAATTTCAGATGTATTTGAATCAAATTGGGGGGATTCTTGACATCAGCAAAATGGTTGCCTCCCAGAGATGGTCAATATTTCCACTGGTCAGTAAATCAGTAATGAGAGGGCATACCTTTAAGATCATGATTAAATGAAGAGGTTAGGAAAATTTGCTTGGATGAAGCACTTATATAGGGCCTTTAGTGTAGCAAAATGGCCAGAGTGGGTGGTTATTAGGCCGCGGAACACTCTGCCAGATAGAAACAGAATCTATAATAGTTTTTTTTAAGGAATTGAGTAAATAATTGAAAAAGAAAAGAAAATTAATGTTGGAATGTTGACCTCTATATTCCCAGTAGAATTCAAGCGGAACAAGAGTAAAAATTCACACAGTGCACTTGTCTGCTCATTTTGCACCTCATCGCCATTTTAACACCACTGTTTTCCTGGGTGGTTGAGCTGCCTGCCTAACTCAGGCAGCCTAGATAATGGGAGATCGTCAGCATATGCATGATATAAAGTTTATTTCCTGCCTTACATTGACATTTTCTCTGGAAAGAGACCACAGCATTTACCCTGCCGAGATATGCTTTCTAGCCAAGTCCCTCATCGCTTGCAGCTATTGTTTCTCCCATTTTAATGGTAATTATCAATCTGCTCCTATTCAGCACAAAGGTCCACATGATATGCACACCTCTGACAGTAAATATCAGATCTATCAAACACTCAGCTTTCTCCAACTGAAAGCCCGAATAATCATGTGTGGAATCGACACACCATGAAATAGAGTTAGATCAAAGACCTGCTGTGAAAAACAGTAGACTGTCACTCATAATAAAGTTCATTCTTACATGTCAAGATTGTTTATGTTATTCCTAGCAGAAACTGATACAGAGCGACATTTAATATATTCTGTAAAACTAGAACAGAAGCTGTCTTAATTCCTTTATTTTTTTTTAAAAAAGGACATTGGGCAAAGATTTCTTCTGTGTGCTGTTGTAACAAAATTGTAAACACCTTACATGTAGTGCACAGGGAAAACTTTCCCTGTTGTCTCTTGTAGCAGACTGACTTAATCAGCAATCTTTTACTGCCTTTAACATCGCAAGTATAGTTTTAGTGTAAAAAGTTTTTGAAAGAAAGGGAATACAATAAATGCGAATTTTTAAGGGGTTTAATTTAAGATTTGGAAGATTGAAATACTCTTTGCTAGTATATAAGGGGTAATTTTACAATTAATATTGATTGGGTGTCCTTGTCTCCGTGGCCAGATTTCCCATGTGCACTCCAGTTGTGCAATGCTGTACACTGGGAACAGTGGTGCAAATGGGGTTTCCGACAAACCTCCACTGAAGTTACGGCAGCAGAGTGGGAGAGGTGGCAAGCAAATTCCCAGCCATTCAGAGTTAGCCACTGGCTTTA
Source organism: Cetorhinus maximus (assembly GCF_964194155.1). NCBI lineage: Eukaryota > Metazoa > Chordata > Chondrichthyes > Lamniformes > Cetorhinidae > Cetorhinus > Cetorhinus maximus. The sequence goes on from NC_135883.1 coordinate 31,889,079, forward strand.
TAGTTTAGTTCTGATGAAGGATCCCGCTCAGGATGTCGACCCACCTTTCTCCTTCAAATACTGTGTGTTTCCACCATCCTCTCTTTTAATCCTACTGCCGCATTAGAAGGAGCTCTGATTTCTGCAAAAATGTGATCGGTTAGAGCATAATTGAAAACTCGCTGGGATCTTCAACCAATTTTGTTAAGGATTCGTATAGAAATACCAATAAGAGGAAATCTTCATTTGCCAGGTAGTGTCAACTTACTGTAGCATTCTTGTCTCTGAGTTTGAAGGTGGTGGGTACAAGCACCACTCCATGAATTCAGCATGAAATTGGGGCTGATACTCCAGGAAGTGCAGCACTTTGAGGAAATTCTGCATTCTCAGAGGTGGCATCATTCAAATGAAAAAGTAAGCTAGGATCTTACCAGCCTGTTTTGCTAGATCAGATGAACATTCAGAGGTCCCATCCCATTACATAATTAACTGGGGGAGAGCTGGCTTCAATGGGGCAAGAACAGAGCTGGGCTGGATAGACTGGAACCAAAGGCTGGCGGAAAAACCTGTCGCTGAACAATGGGCTACCTTCAAAGAAGAAATGGTTTTAACACAGTCAAGGTACATTCCCTCAAAAGGGAAAGGGAGGGCAAGCAAATCCAGAGCTCTCTGGATGAAAAAGGAGGTAGAAATTAAGATAAAGAAGAAAAAGTCTGCTTATGACAGATGTCAGGTAGAAAATACAATTGAGAACCAAGCAGAATACAGAAGGTTCAGAGGGTAGGTGAAAAAGCAAGTAAGAGAAGCAAAGAGAGATCATGAGAAAAGACTGTCAGCCAACATAAAGGGGGATCCCAAAGTCTTCTATAGGCACACAAATAGTAAGAGGGTGGTAAAAGGAGAGTAGGGCCGATTAGGGACCAAAAAGGGGATTTACACATGGATGCAGGGGGAATGGCTGAGGTGTTAAATGAATATTTTGCATCTGTCTTTACCAAGGAAGCAGATGCTACCAAGGCCATGGTGACAGAGGAGGAAACTCTGTCGCTGAAAGCATTCAAAATTGATAAGGAGGAAGTGTTGGATAAACTGTCAGCACTTAAAGTTGACAAGGCACTGGGACAGGATGAGATGCATCCAAGGTTATTGAAGGAAGTAAGAGTGGAAATTGCAGGAGCAATGGCCATAATCTTTCAGTCTTCCCTAGACTCAGGGGAGGTGCCAGAGGACAGGAGAATTGCAAACATTACGCCCTTGTTCAAAAAAGTTTGTAAGGATAAGCCCAAGAATTACAAACCAGTCAGTTTGACTTCAGTGGTGGGGAAACTTCTAGAGAAAATTATCCTGGATGGAATTAATGGTAACATGGAAAAATGTGGGTTGATTAGGAGGAGCCAACATGGATTTCTAAAGGGGAAATCATGTTTAACTAACTTGCTGAAGTTTTTGAAAAGATAACAGAGAGTGTTGATGAGGGTAACGCTGTTGATGTAGTGTACATGGACTTACAAAAGGCATTTGATACAATGCCGCACAACAGACTTGTGAGTAAAGTTATAGCTCATGAAATAAAAGACACAGTAGCAACATGGATACAAAGTTGGCTAAGCATTAGGAAACAGAGGGAAATGGTCAATGGATATTTTTCGGGCTGGAGGAAGGCTTGTACTGGAGTTTCCCAGGGGTCGGTATTGGGACCTTTGCTTTTCCTGATATATATTAATGATCTTGATCTTGGTGTGCAGGGGACAATTTCAAAGTTTGTGGATGATACAAAACTTGGAAGCATTGTAAACTGTGAGGAGGACAGTGTAGAACTTCAAAAGGACGTAGACAATTTGGTGGAATGGGCAGATAGGTGGCAATGAAGTTCATTGTGGAGATGTGTGAGGTGATTTATTTTGGTCGGGGGAACATGGAGAGACAATATAAAATAAGAGGTGCAATTCATAGAGGTATACAGGGGCAGAGAGACCTGAGTGTGTATGTGCATAGATCATTGAAGGTGGCAGGACAGGTGGAGAGGGCAGTTAATAAAGCATAAGTACCCTGGGCTTTATCAATAGGGGCATAGGATACTAGAGCAGGAAGGTTATGCTGAGCTTATATAAGGCACTAGTTAGATCCCAGTTTGAGTATTGTGTACAATTCTGGGTGCCACACTATAGGAATAATGTGATCGCATTGGAGAAAGTTCAGAAGAGGTTTACAAGAACGTTTCTAGGGATGAGAAACTTGAGCTATGGGGCAGGATTTTGCCCTTGGCGGGGTGCTGAGTGGGTGCAGGCAGGGGTGGTCAGGAAGCCGACCGCAGCCTGTGATTGGCTCCGCACCGCGATTTCACGCTGGCATGCCAATTGAGGTCCGCCCAGTGTGGAACGCGAGCGGCAGTGCTCAATGCTGCCTGTGCGTGTGGAGGGAGGAGGGCGAGCGGGCCTAGCGCAATCTTCGCTCATACACGCAAAAGAGTACTTTGATCTCCCTGAGGCATGGAACTGCCTCAAGGGGATGAAGCGCTGTTTAGAAAAAAATAATAAGGGAAATAAAACTGTCATAAAACATGTCCCCTCGTGTGGCTCTGTTGGGGCGCTCACCCGACGTCATTGCGCATCATTTTACACTCGGGCATGTCGGGCGCGCGCCCGCACACCGAGCGTCATGTTCTACCCATATATTGGAGAGGTGGGACTGTTCTCCTTGGAGAGGAGAAGGCTAAGAGGAGATTTGATAGAGGTGTATAAAATCATGATGGGGCTGGATAGAGTACATAGGGAGAAACTGTTCCCGGTCATCAAGGGATCGAGAACAAGGGGGCACAGATTTAAAGTGATTTGCAAAAGAAGCAGATCTGATGTGAGAAAAACTTTTTCACACAGCGAATGGTTTGAGTCTGGAATGCACTGCCTGGAAGTGTGGTGGAGCCAGGTTCAATTGAGGCATTCAAGTGGGCAATAGATGATTATTTGAATAGGAACAATGTGCAAGGTTACGGGGAAAAAGCAGGGTAATGGCACTAAGTCATGATGCTCATTTGGAGAGCCGGTGCAGACACGATGGGTCAAATGGCCTCCTTCTACACCATAGCAATTCTGTGATTCTGTGAAGAACGCAGAATTCTCCTGACGTTCTGCCTAGGCGTGCTCCCTTAATAAATGCCACCAAAAAGATATTAATAGGTCATTCATCTTACTGCTGTACATTTGATTTTAACCTACATAAAATAGCTTTATATGCATCGAAAGAATCTGAATTTATATAGTGCCTTTCATGAGTTCAGCACATTCCAAACCTCTTTTCAGCCGATGAAGTCCCTTTGAAATATATGCACTGTTGTGATGTAGGAACCACTGTAGCCAATTCACACACAGCAAGCTCCCACGAACAACAATGAGATGATGACCAGGTAATCTATGTTAGTGATGCTGATTAGGATAAAATATTGACCAGGACATAAGGACTCCATCTTCAAAATGGTGCCATGGGATATTTAACATCCAGCCATGAGGGCAGACGTGACCTTGAGGTTTAACATCCTGTCTGACAGAACAGTGCTTTCCCCTGTGCTGCACTGAAGTTCCAACCTGGTTATGCCCTCAGTTCTCAGGAGTGGAATCACATAAAAACAATAAATACACTTCATTAAGAAGCTTCCTGGGGACATTGTAAGTTGATAAATAAACACAGGTTTTTCTTACTCTCTTCTGAGAACAATCCGCAGTGTTACATTTTTTCTGTGAATAACAAGACTCAATAACTTAGCACTATTTACCGCTTCTCTTTCATCTGACCACCAAAAAATGGCTCCTGCTAAATTATAAGAATCATAATTATTGTAGAAATGCATGAAAACAAGGATCAAGCTGGATTCAATATACCTCTAGCATAGATGTAAGAAAACAAGAAATCTGCCTGAGTTCCGGTGAAAGGTCTTGCCTTGCTTTCTCTTTCATATCATCATATTCCAGATTCAGGCCCTGAAGGAGCTCAAAACACATAAAGCTTCCTATAAGCTGTTTATGGTATCGATGAAGTATTGTGCAGAATTTTGTTGGAGTCTACATCCTGCGTCAGTTATCTTCACACAGACGTTTGACCCACAAGAGTGTGGGGCAAGGGCATGGAGTGAGTTCAGCCCACTGCTGCCAATCAACATCAAAGGCCTGTAGCTCAGTCTGCTTTGCCCCCCAAAAATATGAAGAATCTCATTACAGGCGTTATATACAGAAAGCTCTGTTTGCTTACCCTGATTAACCCCTGGGCAAAGGAACCTCTTCACCTAGACAGATCCACTTTCAGAAGGCACGGCCCCTTTGCAACAGGACCTAACTCAATCTGCCAACTTCAAAGGCACAGCAACAAAGAATGCAAGGTTCTTGAATGGGGCGGTCTCTCTGAAGTTCTCAGCCACATTTACTTCCTGCCATGCAACACTTAACCTTTCTAGGATCAAGTTCTGCACCATTTAAAAAAACTGTGATTTTTGAAAAAAGTTTATTAGTATCTGTGAAGAATGTAAAAGACTACATATGAATATTGACCGTTTAATAATTTGTCATTGATTTTTTTACATTGTCAAACTTATGGTTAAAGTACGATTTATACTGTCACTTTAGCTCTGCCACATTGTATTCAGAGAGATAGTTAACTTGTTACAAAAAGAATTAACATTTGAAGTTGAGCTGATCTTTTTTAGGAAGTTTTATGATTAGATTTATTTTTGCTGACGTTAATTACAGCCAACCATGCTCCATTCCAATTGTTGCATAATTTGATTTTTTAGTGCAAACTAATGACTTTAAAGTAGGGTATTTTAAAGAAATCCTTAATATCAACATGTGCTGATGATACCACATGCTAGTGACAGCAAACTATCGAAAGGTAAGCTGTTGAAAAGCTGCCTGCTGTTGTTTTGCTCCTTTGCTTAGTTTCTTAAAGTGTGGGGGAGGGAAGGGGGCTTGAGGTCAATAGTTGGTTTAAGTTGTTGAAATGACACTGAAAAGAGTTTAACAGTCTGATCGGCTGAGTGTCTACTGAAAAATTCAGCACTGTAAATTGTCATCCTGAATTGTTTCCTGGTTTTAGGCCCTCTGAGAGCTGGAGGCCACGTGCTCACCAGATACGTAGGCCAGAATTTTGTTCTCGTGGCAGGCGCCCGGGCGACGAGCCCAAAAGCCAGGGGCAACCACGCCTCCCCCATTTGTGGGACCTGGAGCTGCATTTCTTGGGGTCAGGCAACAAATTGGTTGCCGTTGGGGTAGCTTTCCTGATTAAGGGTGGCCACCTGACCCCAGGAGCTGCTGGCCAATCAGAGGGCTGGAAATGCAGCAGTCTCAGTAGTGCCACCAGCAGTGGTGGCCATTTCTGGAACTACAGCCAGAATAAGAGGGTGTCATGGAAGCATGCCGCTCTCCCAACCTGGTAAATCGGGCCTGGGGGTACCAGGGCAGACTCTGGAGGATAGGCGGTCATGTGACAGTGGGGTGGGGGTGAGGCTATTGCCACTGGGAGGCCCCTCCATAGGCCATATAGTGCCTGCATAGGTCTTACCTGCTGCTGGCAGTCTTGGATGGCCATGGAGAGATGATGGGCACTCCACTCCATACCTTCCCTCCCCATTTTGTGGGCTCCCTCACCTCCCAATCCATTCCCAGAAGGCTGATGAAATTCAGCCCATAATTTTGCACTCAGCATTCAGTTATAACTGGAAAATAGCTGAAAGTCATGAAGGTTAGGACTGTATCGCACTCCATTTAAGAGTGGAAGGCAGCACATGCGCTGCACCTGCAACATCATTCTCATCATAAAAGGCATATATTTATCATCAGGTATCAAGAAAAACTAAAAGCTATTAATGCTGCTAACTGCCTCTGATGCTTCTGCTGCTGTCCCCTCAGCAGCACTCATACTGTGAAGATGGCCAGCAGCTGGTGGCCCTACACGCAGACTGCACTGAATGTACCTCCCAACGCTGGAACCCGGCCACAATCCATGATTGGATGGAGCTCCCGGAGGCAGCTTCTTAATTGGACGCCTTTGCAAAGATCGCACCTGGAATTTAGGCCACTGTTGGCATTGTGACTCCTCTGGAAAATTCAGCCCATTGTGTCCAATTTTGAGCAGTGTACTTGAGGGAGGAGGTGAAAGATGTTAACGCTTTAGAGAAGGTGCAACAAAGATTTATATGAATGGTGCCAGGGTTGAAGGACTACATGGATAGATTGGAGAAGCGGGGGTTCGTCTCCTTAAAGAAGAGAAGGTTAAGAGGAGGTTTGACAGAGGTGTTCAAAATCATGAGGGCTCTAGACAGAGTAGGTAAAAATAAACTGTTCACATTGGCGGAAGGATTGAGAACCAAAGGACACTGGTTTAAGGTGCTTGGCAAAAAACAAAAGGTGCTATGAGGGAAAACTTTTTTTTAATGTAGCGTGGGGTTAGAATCTGGATTACACTGCCCGACAATTTGCACAGGCAGATTCAAACATGGCTTTCAAAAAGGAATTAGATAAGCACCTGAGGGAGAAAATTTGCAGGGATATGGGAAAAAGCAGGGGAGTGAGATTACTCTTTGCAGAGAGCCATCATGGATTGAAAGGGCCAAGTGACCTCCTTTTTTACTGCAGCCATTCCATGATTCTAAAAGAGGAGTGGGAGCTGGGGAGATCGTTGGGGTTTAATGTCCTTTAGGGAAGAAATCTGCCGTCCTCACCTGGTCTGGCCTACATGTGACTCCAGACCCACAGCAATGTGGTTGATTCTTAAATGTCCTCTGAAATGGCCTAGCAAGCCATTCTGTTGTATCAAACTGCTAAAAGGTTTAGAGTGGAAATTCAGGAAAGTGGAACTTAGGCAGCAGCAAAGGGAGAAGCGTGCACAAGAAGCTGGGGTCAGTGGGATGGTGTTTGAGTTTTGTAAACAGTCTGGTTCAGTTAAGAAATTGGTCACAGAGAAGGATTGAATAGTTGATGCATTTTGGGGTGGGGGGGGTGCTGAAGTTGATGGCTTTGGGCTTCCAAATGTTTAGTTGGAGGATATTAAGGCTTATTCAAGGCTAAATCCAAGACAGAACGCCTCGATTTTAAAGTTCTGACCCTCATATTCAAATTGATCCATGGCTTCGTCCCCTTCCTATCCCTGTGATTTCCTCAGCCCTATAACCCTTGGAGAGCTCTGTATTTCTTCAACTTTGATTCTTTTGTGCTTCCGCTATGCCCTTCAGCCAATTAGGCTCTAAACTCTGGAATTACCCTCTTGGAACCTTTCCATCCTCCTCTCTTTTTGGGTGGAATTTTCCCATCCTGCCCACGGTGGGCTACATGGCGGGCGGGAGCAGAGAACCTAGCAGAGCCGAAAAAAATCAGAATCCTGCTGGCATAAACACGGTTTGCAATTCTCCTGATGGCGGGTTAATGGTGGGTCGGGTATCCTGCTGGCTAGTGGTGTGAATGCCATTTGCGTTCATTACCATGTCATGAACGCGCATTAAAACAGCTGCTCTGGAATCATGTGCCGCCTACCAATCTTGCCTCACGCCAGTGGGAAATCACGTTGGTCTGAACCTCATTTGAAAAAGAGTGGCGTGCAGTGGTTGAACCTCCAATTTCTTGTGGCTTCGAGGTGAGTGCAACATGCATAGCCCACCTGCCTCAGTGCTGTGCCAGTCTTGTTGCGATGCCAGTTGAACGCCACATTGCTGGGGGTGTAGGGTTGGTCTGCTCCCGGTGCGTGCCACCATTGCCCTGAAGGGCACAGCTGTGCAGTGGTACTCAGACAGGGCTGAACATTAAGGCAGAGACCAGCATTTGGAACGGGAGCGGGGGAGTGGTTGGGAGGGGAACACATGGTGGGGGCAAAGGGGCAGGAAGGAATTGCAAGGTGTTGGGGGAGGGGAACACACGGGGGGGCAAAGGGGCAGGAAGGAATTGCAAGGGGTTGGGGAAGGGGGACACACAGGGGGGCAATGGGGCTGGAAGGTACTGCAAGGGGTTGGGGGAAGGGGAACAATGGAAGGCAGAGGGGTAAGGTTTTGCAAAGGGGTGGAGGAGGGAGGGGAATGATGGTAGGCAGAGAGGAGACCAAGGGATGGGAAGCTGGAGCCTGACAAGGGAAACTGAAATGCTGACAAACAAGGGGGCGGATAGGATTCCACATGTATGAATGGGAGGGGATGCGCGCAGACTCTGGAATAGGAAAGGTGCGTGTTAGTGTGGCATATGAGGAAATGGTCTCACGGAGACTCATAAAAGGGGGGCAGCGTTGGGAAGGGAGACAGTGCAGTGTTCAGTCATGAGGACAAGGGGGAACTCATTGTAAGTCAAAGGGCGAGACTTTCTCCCCCAAGCACTAAGTGCAGTGGCGGGTGAGAAATTATGCAACAACAGATTGTGGGCAAGTGGCCTCTGATTCGCCCGCCCCGCTGTAACCTCAGTGGTTCATTCCTCCGGGCACCATATTTAAACCCCACTCACACACAGCTTTCACAATGTCTCCAGGCCAGGATAGCCCCAGGGAAGACATGGTGCTGAAAGGCAATAAGAGTGCTGCTCCCAAATTTAATTACACTTCGTTGGGCCACCTACTGAGCGCTGCCAGGGCCTTCCGGGATATCCTGTACCCCAGTAATGGCCAGAGGAGGTCAACCAATGCCGCCACTCTGGCTTGGGAGGTTGTGTCTTCAGTGATCAGCACAAAGGCGGCACAGAAAAGGTCTGCAATCCAGTGCAGGAAGAAGATGAATGATCTCATCCATTCCGGCAGGGTAGGTCAACCATCTCATCACCCTCAACTCACACATTCACAAGCCCATCAGGCATTAGCAGGATGACACTCCACAGGGATCTTACACAGTGCCAGCTCAAGGCATATCCCCACTTACTCTCTCACAAACACCTTCAGATCTCCAGCTGGGCTCATATCCTGAATAGATCGTGTTCTCATCTCGTGCACCTCTCCACTCACCACCCACACAAGGCAGGTATCCTTATCATCTGCTTTGTCATGCATCCTGCTCGCTCTCGCTCCATTCATGTCTTCATGCAGGACAACTTCGCACACAATAGGAGGGAGAGGTCTCAGGCTGGGGGGTGGGGTCGGGGTAATACATCACCCGAAATTAAGGCCCTCGCTCCATATGAGGAGCGTGTCATCATGCTGGCTGGAAAGGACAGTGCCTGTGCATCATGTGATGACAGAGAGATGAGTGGCACAGACCCAAGCGAGGGCCCTGCATCAGCTCATCCCTCAGACAACCATTCTGTGAGTCCATTGTGCTATCATCCAGTTATTTGCCATGCTTAAATTATCTCTACTTTCTTTCATAGGCACCTCTGAAAAGTGCCCAAGGGCATCAACCAGCTAAGCCCTCATATCCAGCCCTGAAGAGGAAGCGGAGGAGAGTACTGTTGAAGATCTGTTGCAGTGCTCACTCACACTCTCCACCAGTGCCGAAACACACACTTTAGCAGGTCCTAGTTCTAGAGTAGCCTCAGGGTCACAATCTGGTGAGCACACCACACAATCTGATCCACAGCAGACGGATGTAGGAACATCCGAGGTAGCGGGTGCTTGGAGGACTGCTGGAGGCCAGGATTCCTCTGAGCCCGAATCTGATGATGAGCCTCTGGACTCGGTCCTAACTCAGTTGGTGGAGCTTCAGCGGAAGTCAGGGGAATATCAGAATGGGTTGTCAGCTGCTTTCAACAGATTGCAATGTACGAGGGAGGAGTCCGTCCGCATTCAGCCTGAGGTCAAAGCAGCGGCATGCTAATGCACAGAGGTCATGGAGACCTTGGTCCAGGGCATAGGTCCTGCACTGCACCAGGAGCTGCACTTCATTGGTGTCGGCATTGGTGGCATCCATCAGTGGCCACACAAGAGGGGGCGGGGCCATTCGATCTCTCCAGCTCACCCTTCTTCTCAAGGAGTCAGCCAGGGACTCTCAGCCAGCTGTAGGGAAGGGGACTAGCGGCTGGACACCCCAGGGTCATCCGCCCAGGTGACTCTGGGAGTTTCCAGCCGATCCCAAACCGGTCTTCCTGTGATCCCATCACCTCCAGCTCTACAGGCTGAGGAAGGCTGGGGCCCTTTAAATCTCAGTCCTCCAGGGGATGCCTGCCAAAGTTATCACAACAGGGCATAGCAGTCAGCAGGCGGCCTCCACCTCTGCTATGGATGTTGGGAATGCACCAAGTCATTACGGTAGGGTTAGAAGAATTAAAAAATACTAGGAGCACAACAGTGGCATGGGTGTTAACCACATTCACCAATGTAAATAGAATCCCACCTATTTCACATGTCTTGTATATGCCTCCTCTTTATGATGAACTGTGTTGTTGTCCAGCAGGTATGACACCATGGTCCTTCCCCCATTTATTGCAGATGTTGAAACCATGTGTCTCTGGTTGATGCTGTCAGCTTCCATATCCCACAGTGTGTGTGCACTCAAATCATTCCCAACATCATTCATGCCTCATCCTTAATGTCAAGTCTGCTTGTTAAAGGAACCTCGTTCACGTGATGTGCTGTTTCATGTCATCTTCGTTCTTAGCTGTTTAGGATTGAGGCTGAGGTGCTCACCGTGTTCATCTGCATTATTGTACGGTGAAGGTATTGTGTCCATGGAAAGAGGTGTAAATGCATGGAGAAGGGTCATATATCCTGACACTCCATTTATTCACTGTCACCTGGTAGGGTTGGCAATCTATGAGCCCTTACTCAGAGCGTGCGTGTGCTCCTGTCTGCCTTGCACATTGCCGAATCTCTGAGTGCACATCTGCTAAGATCAGCAAGAAGCATGAGCACCTTCCCATCTTTAAGTGCCGGAGTTCTGACACGAGAAGGCATTTAATTTTGCGTGTGCTCAAGCCTTCAGCCTTTCTCACCTTGTAGTTGTCTGCATTGCGGCTACAAGGTTTGCATCACAACGTAGGGAAGCAGAACTGAGCCGTACATTCTGAGTAGCGGCCCTTCACCCATACCCTCAAAGAGGCTATTGATGATAAATACAAATGGTCATGGGTTGTGGTCAATGGACCCTTGGAGCATGCTCTAGGAGCGCATATGGTAGCTTTTGACAATATTGAGGGTAGCAATGGGATGCGACCCAGTATGTAGTGAATCTGATGATTGCTCTTTATTATCAACAAAGCATTACCTTGAGTGCCTTTGCATTTTGCAGCTGGCAAGGGTCAGGGCTGGCCTTGAGAGGAGACTGACTGTGTGAACCTTGTGATCCTCAGCTGGTCCGTATCCATGGAAAGGTCAGGGTGAATGCACGCCTGCATCCCTAACTGAGAGTGACAGAGGTTAATGTGATGGAGGAGAAGGTGGCACAGAGGACTCGGTGATGTCAAAACGGAGTTAGGCCTGCGTGACATCCTCGGTTGCCTTGGCTCAAGAGTGACCTTTCAGTTTCACCATCGAGGTGACACAGAATGCGTTGTCCTACTTTGGCAGATGGATCTCCTTAAGGAGCTTTGTCAGACTGAAGGAAAATAGCTACAATTGCACTGAGGATTGTAGAGCAGCTCCTGCCTCTACTAGGCTGTCATGGTGACTGGAATGCTGCAGAGACGCTAGAAGAGGTAGTGCCTTCTGATGTGTGATGCTGGATGCCCTCCTCCAGGTTGGACTTCACCTCAACAAGGGCACATGTTCCTGAGGCTCCATCATCCTTCAAAGGAACAGGACAATGGTTCGCAAAATGGGGGAGTACTCACTCTCAGTTTGAAGTGCATGGTTACAATGAGAGGGATAGCAATGCTGATGTTCATGTGGGCCCATGAGAGAGGACACTTGTTCAAGAGGATGCTCGTCATCCTGCTCATGGAATCTATAATGGCCTCACGTGCATGCCTATCTTGTCTGGCCCGGCTATGCCATCCTCCCCTGCAGCCTTGTCTTCCTCACCTCATCACCTTCAACCCTTTCAATGTCTTCCTCATCGGAGGAGACGTACAGCTCCTCCACGTCAGCATCTGGCAAGTCCTCCCCACTTTGCATGCCAGGATCCATGAGACTCTCTGGGGAGTGTACTGGAGGGTTCCGCCAGATCTGTCCAGGCATCAGAATTGTCTCTTTAAGATACCAGTGCTCTGCTCCACCAGTGTTCAGGTGGAAGCCCTCCTTCAGAAGCTAGCCATTGGAACCCATGCCTTTTACCGTGTTGTCACAGGAATCTCTGGCTTATCAGCACAGTTGCTGCATTTCAACATTAACACAAAGGAATGTGAAATTTGGAAAGGCAGGCAAAAAATAAGGAGGCACAGGTGTAGCATAGATAGCATCCCATCAATGGAAGACTCATGCGCTTTCCAGAATTGGCATTCATAATGGGCCAAAAGGTACCCAGTCATTAACCATGAGCAGCTTATTGTTAATTACTATGTTAGATCTGAGATTGGAGCACTGAGCTAGGTCAGGTCACGCATGTCATTCAAACCTTCTCCAACCACAGTGGGATTGGGATTGAGGTGTTAAGTCTCAAGGATGGCATGTTGGTTACCTCGATGTGTCTGTTAGTGCCTCAGATACAAAGCTGTATCAGGCGACAAGGCTAAAAGATCAGAAGGCACTATGGACCATTACAGTTGCTATTGGTTCAAGATTGTGAGCTTCACTATGTTCACCCCTTGTTCATTAATCTATCCAATCTGTCATTTCAGAGAGAAGGATGAAACAATTATGGATCCAGGGCTCAATGCTGCCTTTCTGAGGATTTTAATACAATAGAGGAGGAGAAGAAGGGTCAGGTGATGCAGAGTGCAACTTCAGGAGATGGCCCCACCTGAGGTCCAGGGTGGAATGGAACCACAGCAAGAGCAGGAGGGTCAGGAGGATAGGCCCAGAGCACGTAGGCGACTTGATAGACCTAGGGTATTCCAAAGAAGGCTCTCCTATTTACAGATGAGTGCAAGACAATGCTGCACACAGCTGCTCATGTCCAGAGCTCTGGTAGATCACATCTGCCACATTCTTCACGAGGAACTAATGTGGAGTGTGAGGTCATCCCCTGCCAGTGGCTTTGAAGGTCACTGCCATGCTCAGTTTCTTTGCCTGAGGTTTGTTCCATGGATCCACAGGGCACCTGTGCAGCAACTCACAGTCCGCCACACATAGATGCATCAAGGAGGTCACATACCCTCTACAGCAAGGCACATCACCATGTGAGGTTTACACTTGATGAAGATAACCAGGCTGCAAGATTCAAAGGGTTTGCAGCTATCTCAAACTTCCCTAGAGTGCAGGTTGCAATCAACTGTACCAATGTGGCTTTGTGGGCTCTATGGCATCAGATCCTACTGTTTCATTCCATCAATTTTCAACTGGTGTGCGATCACCAGAAGTACATACTGCACATTTGTGCCAGATACCCTAGGAGTTGTCATGACTCATACATCCTGAGTCACTCCCAGGTGCCTCAGATATTTGAAGTTCCCTGAGCGTCTACAGGGATGGCTGCTTGGGGATAAGGGGTATCCACTGAAACGCTGGCTCATGACACCCCATGGGTCAGCCTCAGAGTGCTTCAGAGGGGAGCTACAACACAGCTCACAGCTCCACATGGTCCCTAGATGAGCAGACCATTGGCACCCTGAAGATGCGCTTCTAATGTTTGGACCACCCAGATGGCGCACTGCAGTACTCTCCAGATAGGGTATCTCACATCATCATAGGTGTTGCTCCCTTCACAACCTGATACTGCAAAGAGGTGATCCTTTGACAGAGGGAGAAATGGAGGAGGATGAGAGCTCCTCGGAGGATGAGGAGCAGGAGGGTCAGCAGCCTGAAGACTGTGATGAGGGCTAGCTTCCTTGGGACAATGCCATCGAGGAAGCATGACATGGAAGACGTGCAAGTGCTGCATTAATTGCTACCAGGTTCTAGGAGAAGTAAAGTGAAGGCAACGAGAGATAGCCACATTTCTCCTGGTTCTGAATTTCATTCCATTGCATTGAAAGGTGTGTCCAACCAGTCACATTGAGAGCAAGTCCAGCATTTGCACCTACGCTTTCCAACCTCATGATTCACCAGGCCATGATCTTTAAGAAGGTCAGCAGTGCATCCTGCGTGCATTCACTCTGGGAAGTGAAAGTTGACACAGCAGTGAGAATGCTGTGCAAACTTACTTGATGCAGTCATTGCCACATTAATGAGAAACTACAACAGCCAGTGAGATGAGGACATGGATGGGGATATCATCCTCCCATCCAGGTCCTGTCCTTTGGCATTACCACTGAGGAGACACAACTGCCGCTAATCCTTCAAGGCTGTTAAGCTGCCTTCACACAATGGTGTGTCAGGAGCACAAAGGGTTACAAACACATTTAGCACACACTTCCAATAAAGATTTTAACACATCTCCCTGACATCACACAAGGGTGTGGAAACTATCTATCTTCAGTGAGATTGCATCATTGCAAATCTCAGAGGGAGAATATCTCTGAGTGGGAGGATGGCTAAGCCTCAAAATAAGAGGATTCATGTGTACATAATCACAACGCCTTCAGTTACCCAAGCCATTCACATAAACATCAAATGTATTAACTAAAGTGCAATATTTTTGCAGTGGTTGCACACCTGTGACCCAAAAGTGATTTCAATATTTCTTAACTTTCCTAACCCTGCCACTACGCCTGGGTGCAGCCCCGACATCCACAGCGCAGGTGAAGGATGGTGACTGCTACGTCCTGATATCTGCAATGACCTTGGCGGACGTCCTCTGGTGGCCAGAGGCCTGGGGGGCCCTGGCTTGATCAGGGGCAGATACACCCTCCTCAGCCTGAGCAGCTAGAGTGGATGGGGTCACAGGCAGAAGGGATTCAGAGCACTGGACTGTTACGTGGGGGGCCCCTGGAGAGTCCGACTGATGCTCATCCTTTTGGGTTGCCAAGGGCCCCTTCCTGACTCCTTGAGGAGGGGCACCTGGAGGGAGGGCAAAGTGCCTTGCCCCCTCTCGTCTACGCATTGATGGTGTCCGCCAACATGTGTGGCCATGGAGTGTAGGGCCAGGTGCAAATCCAGCAAAAATCTGCTGGAACCAAGGTCTCCATGGTGGTCGCCAACCTTCCCATGGTGACTTTGACGTGCTCGCATGTCGGAGCAACAACATCAGACAGAGCGCAAACGAACTCCTCCATCCTTCAGCTTTAGTCTGCTGAGTGACTGTCAAATCTCTGCCTCATGTTCCACCGCCTGTCACTGCATCTCCAGCATTGTGTTGACGGCTGCTCGTCAGAGGCTCATCATCTGACTTGGACTCAGTGGGTGCCTGATCTCCAGCAGTCCTCTGAGTGCCGGATACCTGGGCTGTCCTGGCCTCTGACTGCTGCCGGGGCCTGACAGTGAGGTGTTCCCCAGTAGGTGACCCCAACCCGAGGCTAATCTAGAGCTATGCCCACCAAGGTGTGTGTCTCTGCGGCGGTGAAGGGTGCTGGTGAGTGCAGTGGCAGTCCTTCCTCAGCTTCCTCATCCGATGTGATCTGGGGGCTGGGGCTTATGTTGGCCAGCCTTGTGATCCTCAATCTGCTGGTGTCTATAAGAGAGAAAGTAGAGAGTTTTAGTCCATGCGCAAGCAGATTACAAGGTCACATGTCACTCACCATGAATGTCAGGATGTGATGAACTCATGGATGTGTCATCCGTAGTAGGTTGCTGGGACAATCCAATCTCCCATTCCCCACAGGAGTGATTCCTCGCCTCCCCAGCCAGCTCAGCGGCAGCCTCCTTGAACTGCGTGAGGGGAACAATGCCGACCATCCCTCCCCCGCCCGGTCTGGGATCATTCCTGTCTGTTGTAACCCAGCTTGCTCTAGATGGAGACAAAAGAAAGGAATGTGGTGCGATGGGATGGAGCTGAGATTGGGAGACATGCATGTGGTGAGCCCTCCCCAGAAGGAGCTGAGGGTGGAGTGTAAGCAGCATGATAGATAGGGGTGGTGGTGATATGAAAGTTTCTGTGAGACAATCAGTGGTGATATGTGTCCCCTACTAATGGTTGTGTGAGATCCCTGAAGAGAGTAGCCCTTTGAGTACATGATGACATGATGACAGTTTGTTATTGAAGGTAGTTGAAGGGTGACTTACCCTGGCAGAGCAGATGAGATCATTCATCCTCATCCTGCACTGGATGGTGTTGTGGATGCGGTGGTCAGCATCACTGACCTCCCCTGTGATGGCTTCCCAAGATGGAGAGGCGAGGTTGGCATGCTTCTTGGGTCCGATCCTGGGGCATAGCACACGCCTATGCTCCTGCACTCCTCTGGTCAAGGCCTTGAGGGCATTGGGGCAGAAGTGGGGTACAGCCTTCTCCCTGTGGCTTGCAGCCTTCTTCCCCTGGTCACCAGACATCTGTGCGTGTGTCCTGGAGATAGCTGATCTGAAGAAAGTGAGATGTGCGTGTGCTCGGATGGCATTTAAATATGGTGCCGTCCCCATCAGGTAGTGGTGTGGCAGGCGAATCAGTTCCAGACCCACCAGGTGATTTGAAGAGATACTCGCCTGTGTGTAATTAATGAGCTTCCAAGTGCTGAATCGGGTGTGATTTCCCACCATTCCAACTCGCAGGTAATGCACCCCGGAACCCACCACCATAGTTTCAAAAATGGACAATTCTGTCCTTTGTCTTTAATCAAGCCTAAGTCACCATCCAACATCTTTTTTGACTGCCAATTTGATCCGATTACTCTCTGTTAAGCGCCTTGAGCCATTTTACTATGCTAAAGGCAATTATGTGGAAGTTGTTGAATGTTGGTCAAGCAATCTAATAGCAAAGAGGCAACAGCAGCATTGAGGGATGCTCAATGGCGAGATGGGGCCAAATTTTGTCCGAGTACTTGTGGAAGTTGACCCCATGTGCGTGGATTATTTCTTTAAGGGAAAGCACACAGGTGAGGAAGAGGAGAGGGCCAAGGAAAAATCTTAAGGGGACACCATAGGTGATAGCTCATTAGCTAGAGATGTTCTCCCTCCAATCAAATATATAAGAGTGGAGCCAAGTGAAGGCATCTCCACGGAGCTGGACAACAGAGGAGAGGCATTAGAGGAGCATAATGTGGCTGACAGTGTCAAAGGCTACTGGGGGTGAAAGAAGCATCGTGCACCATGGTTACAGTCGCAGGAAATGCCATTCATGACACTGACTAGGACATCTTGGTGCTGCAGGAGGGGCAGGAAACTAATTGAAGAGATTATCATACGGAGTTGTGAGACAGGTGGGCATGGTTTTTGAAGGTGACATTTCAAGGAGGGGAAAGAGAGTTTGGAGATGGGAACTTTAAGTGTTTGATTTTTCCAGCCATTAATTTAAATTGTAGGATAATTATGCAAATTTGCAACTTGAGCTGCCAGTAAACAAGGCGCCATGCCAGATTTAGAAAATTATTCTAATATATAATCATTGTAGCTTAGAAACATGGACTTGGGGAGCCTGTAATCTGTGCTCCCAATGGGAGGTCAACAGATCACAGATAACCCCTAGGATGGTAAATATTACCTTAGAAGTGACTTTGTGTGCCATTTAGATTGATGGGCCAAGAACTGGTTGTGCCAATCTATGAGTGTGTTTACATTGTAATTTTAGCAGTAATTGCCCTCTGCAGTATTACTAAAGGTGCAGTATAGCTCCAGGATCAAGTCCTGACCTGACTCCAAAGGGGAGTGTGTAAGCTTCTTGGTGGAAGCTGACACACATTGGGCAGAATTTTTACTGACCTCCAAGGATTTAGAGTTTAGATATTCTCTGAATAGACCTATGATTTGACAGACGGTAGAGGATCGGCTCATGCTTGTAGCCTCTCTTAGGTGTCAGCCTTGACTTCAGTGACAACATTCTTGCCTCTGAGTTACAAGGTTGTGGGTTCAAGCCCCATTGCAAAAACTTAAGCACATAAACTAGCCTGATACTTTTAAAAATATTCTTTCATGGGGGCCACTGGCAAGAGCAAGGCCAACATTTGTTGCCCATCTCTAGTTGCCTTTGAAGTGAGTGGCTTACTAGGCCAATTAACAGTCAAACACATTTCTGTGGGTCTGGAGTCACATGTAGGCCAGACCAGGCAAGGATGGTAGATTTCTTTTCCCTCAGGGCATAAATGAACCAGTTAGGTTTTACAACAATCAACATTAGATGCCATGATCACCATTACTGAGACCAGCTTTATATTCCAGATTTATTAATTGAATTTAAATTCCACCAGCTGCTGTGTTTGGAGTTGAACCCATATGCCCAGATCATGAATCTGGGCTTCTGGATTACCAGTCCTGTGACATTACCACTACTCCACCATCTCCCCACAATGCAGTATAGGAAGATAGCTGCATTATCAGAGTACTAGCTTTTGGATGAGGCATTAAAGTGAGGCCCCATCTGCCCGCACAGGTGGATGTAAAAAATCCCATGAAACTATTCGAAGAAGAAAGGAGGAGTTCTCAATATTCTGGTCAATATTTATCTCTCATCTGACAAGATCAGAACAGATTAACTGGTTATTTACCTTACTGCTGTTTTTTGGAACTTGCTATAGGCAAATGGGCAGCTGCATTTCCTACATCACAACAGGGACTATGCTTCTGAAGTACTTCATTTACTATAAAGTACTTTGGCATATCATGTGAGGCATTATACAAATGCAAGCCCTTTTTTATCTGGGTGAAATTTTGTGCTCGTGAGCAGAAACGTTGGCACTGGGGAAATAAACACATTCATTTCACGGGCAGAGGGATCTGGGTGTACAGGTCCACAGGACACTGAAAGTGGCAACGCAGGTGGATAAGGTAGTCAGGAAGGCATATGGCATGCTTGCCTTCATCGGCAGGGGTATTGAGTATAAAAGCTGGGAAGTCATGCTGCAGCCGTATAGAACCTTGGTTAGGCCACAATTGGAATATTGCATGCAATTCTGGTCGCCACATTACCAGAAGGATATGGAGGCATTGGAGAGGGTGCAGAGGAGGTTTACCAGGATGCTGCCTGGTCTGGAGGTTATTAGCTATGAGGAGAGGTTGGAGAAACTCGGATTGTTCTCACTAGAGCGACGGAGATTGAGGGGCAACTTGATAGAAGTTTACAAAATTATGAGTGGCATGGACAGAGTAGATAGTCAGAAGCTTTTTCCCAGGGTGGAAGAGTCAATTACTAGGGGACATAGATTTAAGGTGAGAGGAGAAAACTTTAGAGGAGATGTGCGGGGCAAGTTTTTTACGCAGAGGGTAGTGAGTGTCTGGAATTCGCTGCCAGAGGAGGTGGTGGAAGCAGGTAAGATAGTGGTGTTTAAGAGGCAGTTTGACAAATACATGAATAGGAATGGAATAGAGGGATACAGACCCCGGAAGTGCAAAATGTTTTAGTTTGACAGGCAATATGATTGGCGCAGGCTTGGATGGCCGAAGGGGCTGTTCCTGTGCTGTACTTTTTTTGTTCTTTCTTTGTTCTTCTCTGTCATGTCAGCGGATCACAGCCCTGAATTACTTACGGACATATTGAACTTTTGAAAGGAAGATATGTGTTTTCTTTAAAAAAGGCCTACAAGCAAAAGCTGGCTGAGACTGTAAAGTAACTACTTTCTGGAAAATTTCTATGTAGACTATACTTGATCGACTAGTCCAGAGAGTCCCAGGAATGTTGCACCTAAAAAAGTGTCAAGGCCCACTTCAGACAGAGACACTTGAAAGGGAGTGATGCAATGCAAAATACATCACCCCTGGCAGGCCTGGTTCTAGTTTTAAGGTTATGCTCCCTATGGCATAAAATTCCACCTCCTTGTATTCCGCCCCTTAAGATAAAGGCTAGTGGAAATTACCTTTCGTATCTGTTCACAAGTTTTTAATGATTTCAGCACTTGACCCCTAAATCTCTCTGCTCCTCCACTGTTCCTAGCTGCTCATCATTTAGAAAATACTCTGATCCATCTTTCCAATGAACAAAGTGTGTGACTTACTTGTCCGAGTAGATGCCGAGAGAGAGAGAGAGAGGAGGCAAAAGACAATCAGGGCAGAGAGATGTTGAATCAAAGGCAGGAGTGTGAATTGGGAAAGGAGCCACGGTTGAATTATCCCCCACAACTTGACCTCTTCCAACAGGCATGCCAGGGAGCCTCAGAGGACCAGGGGGCTGATCTCCAACTCACTTCTGAGTGATGTCCTTTCTCAGTGATGAAACTTGGAGAAAGGAAAGCATTTCCTCTCTGAGGAACAACTCCATTGTAAGTAGGCCTCTGGCTGACCTGCTGGATGTTGTTCTTCATACATGGGTGGGTTCCCTCCAGTGTCAGTGAATCAAAAAGGATGTTGCTGTATGAGATCATAAAGAGGCGCGGGAATTAAAATACGTGGGGCAGCAAGTGAATTTCACGTTTGCCTCATCACCTATTCACCCAAAACCTGGCCAGTTTAAAATTAGAGCTAAAAGCAAAAAACTGCAGATGCTGGAAATCCAAAACAAAAACAAAAATACCTGAAAAAACTCAGCAGGTCTGGCAGCATCTGTGGAGAGGAGCACAGTTAACGTTTCGAGTCCGAATGACCCTTCAACAGAACTAAGTAAAAATAGAAGAGAGGTCAAATATAAGCTGGTTTAAGGGGGTGGTATGGGACAAGTAGAGCTGGATAGAGGGCCAGAGATAGGTGGAGATAACCAAAAGATGTCACAGACAAAAGGACAAAGAGGTGTTGAAGGTGGTGATATCATCTGAGGAATGTGTTAATTAAAGGTAGAAAGCAGGACAAGCAAAGTACAGATAGCCCTAATGGGGGTGGGGTGGGGTGAAGGAATCAAAAAAGGCTAAAAGGTAGAGATAAAACAATGGATGGAAATATATTTAAAAATAATGGAAATAGGTGGGAAAAGAAAAATCTATATAAATTATTGGAAAAAAAAAGGGGGGGTATCGGAAAGGGGGTGGGGATGGAGGAGAGAGTTCATGACCTAAAATTGTTGAACTCAATATTCAGTCCGGAAGGCTGTAAAGTGCCTAGTCGGAAGATGAGGTGCTGTTCCTCCAGTTTGCGTTGAGCTTCACTGGAACATTGCAGCAGGCCAAGGATGGACATGTGGGCAAGAGAGCAGGGTGGAGTGTTGAAATGGCAAACGACAGGGAGGTCTGGGTAATGCTTGCGGACAGACCGAAGGTGTTCTGCAAAATGGTCACCCAGTCTGCGTTTGGTCTCTCCAATTTAGAGGAAACTGCATTGGGAGCAACGAATGCAGTAGATTAAATTGAGGGAAGTGCAAGTGAAATGCTGCTTCACTTGAAAGGAGTGTTTAGGCCCTTGGACGGTGAGGAGAGGGGAAGTAAAGGGGCAGGTGTTGCACCTTCTGCGGTTGCATGGGAAGGTGCCGTGGGAGGGGGTTGAGGTGTAGGGGGTGATGGAGGAGTGGACTAGGGTGTCCTGGAGGGAACGATCCCTGCGGAATGCCGCCGGGGTGGGGTGAAGGGAAGATGTGTTTGGTGGTGGCATCATGCTGGAGTTGGTGGAAATGGCGGAGGATGATCCTTTGAATGCGGAGGCTGGTGGGGTGATAAGTGAGGACAAGGGGGACCCTATCATGGTTCTGGGAGGGAGAGGAAGGTGTGAGGGCGGATGCGTGAGAGATGGGCCGGACACGGTTGAGGGCCCTGTCAACCACCATGGGTGGAAAACCTCGGTTAAAGAAGAAGGAAGACATGTCAGAGGAACTGTTTTTGAAAGTGGCATCATCAGAACAGATGCGACGGAGGCGAAGGAACTGAGAGAATGGGATGGAGTCCTTACAGGAAGCGGGGTGTGAGGAGCTGTAGTCAAGGTAGCTGTGGGAGTCGGTAGGCTTTTAATGGATATTGGTGGACAGTCCATCGTCAGAAATTGAGACAGAGAGGTCAAGGAAGGGAAGGGAAGTGTCAGAGATGGAGCATATGAAAATGATGGAGGGGTGGAAATTGGAAGCAAAATTAATAAATTTTTCCAGGTCCAGACGAGAGCATGAAGCCGCACCGAAGCAATCATGGATGTACCGGAGAAAGAGTTGTGGGAGGGGGCCGGAGTAGGACTGGAACAAGGAATGTTCCACATACCCCATAAAGAGACAGAGCTAAAATTAGAGCTAATGGGGCTGTCCTCGTAACTGATGGATTATGAAAACCCTGCCAGAGGACTAGGAAGGAAGATACCAGAATAATTTCCATCCATGTATTTATTTCTAAACTTTCCTTAAATTGCAAAGCTCTTGCCTTTTTTAATGAATTTGCTTGATTTCTTTTGTTTGGAATTGAATAACAATGTCAAGATCCAGAGGGGGCAAAGTGGATTTAAGAAGTCCTAAAGTGAAATATGTTGCAGGATTTTGCGGTTATTCCTGAACATTTAAAAAATATATATATTTCCCTTTCTAATGAATGCAAGTAATTGTGATTTTGTGTAGGGTTATAAAAGGGGAAATAGTGAGTTGGCAACCCATTTTACATCTCTGCCTTGTGCCTCTGAAAGCAAGAAGTTATATGATGTTGTTTTATTACATTGATGATCTAGACTTATCGGGTTTTTAAGGGAAGAAAATGGAATATTTTGTGGATCAGGTACTAAGCAAGTAGCTTGATCCCAATTTGGCTCCAAGTTTTAATCATGTGAGGCATCTTCAATCTTTGTGAGACCAGGTAGGATATTTAAACGCTGCATAGAACTGAATAATATAAGGGAGGCATTAACTGAGTGCTGGGAAGAGTTGTTGAATGGTGTAAGTGCTGTGTCTTGCATGATCTGAAGTAGGTGACTGATGGAGCACTGTGTGATGTAATGTTGAATGAATGAGCACTGTGCAGCATGTCAGGCAGAATGAAGTGGCAGAGAGTGATTGAGTATTGTGCAATATTTGTAACATTGATCCTCAGTCAATTCGTGGACTCTTTTCCCATTTGTACTATTACTTCTCAGCCATTTTCTTGAAACAATTATCTCCATAGCAACCTTAGTTTTCTAGCATTTTCTTTGCAGTGTTCAGTCCACATGCATTACTGCACCAACATGCCACATCTTTGTGCTGCAATCAAGAACAAGAGTAGGCAAGCTGTGCTATGGTACTGAAAATGACAGTTGTCACTGCAAAATGCCAATAACTGAGTAGTGCCTATGCCCATGGTCACCCTTATTATTGATTACCAACTCTGATCTTATGACCCTAAACATATTCATGAATTCAGTCCGATTCATCTTCTGGAAGGGATTCTTCTTCTCTCTTTAGTATGAATAAAGTAAAAATAGGCCTGACTGTCATAACCTTATAGTTTAGGGTCCAACTTTATTCTTAAAGATATTGAAGGCAATAAATGTTCTTTTCAGTAAGGATCATATCATTGTTTAAATATTTTCCCCACCTAACAGTACTGTGCAGGTTCCTATGCCACATGGACTGCAGCAGTTCAAGAACGCAGCTCACCACCACCTTCTCAAAGGCAATTAAGGGTAGGTAACAAAGACTGCCAATGACACCCACAACCTAAGCACGAATAAAAATTGCCCATATTTTCTTCCACTTGCCTGTGTTTCCACATATTTCCAATCATCAATTAAATGAAGCCAGATAAAGCTATGCATGTGCAATACTAAGTAAGAGAAATGAATTTGTGCTATTTGGGGAATGAATGAAGAAAACATTTTTTGAGCTCCCCATTGCTATTAGTACTGACCAGTGTAATTTTAAACCATGAAGACGAAAGGATCCCGAGTCCATTTTTGGTCAGTGCTGATATAATTGATCTCAGCCAGGTTAGCTGAGTTGCTCTGGGCTTGGTTAAAGGAGGCGAAGGAATCAGCCAGAGTTCCTTCCCTTGATTTCAATACAAAGATCTCTGGTGGAAATTGTGCATGTGTGGGGACATCAGGGTTTGGTGGGGTGGGGTGGGGTTGGTGATTCTCCTCTGCTCTCTAACCTGAAGATAATTCAAGGGGTGAGGCTTACCATCACTTCATTGACCTGTGCTGGACTTCCCCAACCTGCCCCCAATTGAACTGTCAATGAATATTTGTTGACCAACTGACACATGTTGCAAGTCACAGCGGGGAATAAGGTTTCCCTCCATCTGCACCAGTTGCTGGCACTTACCAGGGACGCTATGCAGAAGGTGGAAATACATCTCAGGAAGCAGTGGTAAGGGCCTTGAAGGAAAGGAGGAAAAGGCTTTGAAGGAGTCTCCTCCCCATCTTTCTAAGGGAATCTCAAACATTTATTGGTTAAGGGCCTAGCTCTTTGACCAGGCTTTCCACGGGGCTGCAGTTCCAGGCCCTGGGGCATTCCTGTTGCAGCATCAGTGGGGTTTCTGCCTTTGCGTTGGTTGGTTCCCCTCTAAGTAATGGGAATCACATTTAGAACCCACCATGCATCTCAAATAACTTCCCGACCCAAAGAAGTAAGTCGAGGTTGGGAAGGATCCTGCGGGAATAGGGTTGGGGGTGGGGGCGTAGCTAGAAACCTTGCCCTGCCGGAACTCTGCCCTGAGGAAGAGAACCCTGGCCGAACTGAGGATAGCGCTGGGGTGACATAAATTTTCACATGAAATACTGCCACTTGGGAGAGGTATGGGGAGCTACTGGAGCCTTTGGAACTGAATCCCAGCCACAGTCACCACCTTTGAGACAAGGGATGAGCAAAATTAGGAAAGAAGTGGGAAGGAAAAAACATGGCCGGGATTTTCCGTGGCAGGACCCGCCGCAGGGGATGTGGCAGCCAAAAGCCCATTGACATTCGGCGGGTCTGGACAATCCCGGCAGTGGGTGGGGCCAAAAAATTCCCACCCCATGTCTTTTTAAATCATTTTACCCACCGAAACGCTGGTGCATTCCTGTGGACATTAAAGACGTGGTTGCTGAATATCTGCAAAGGATCTCCTGATCACCCATGATAACTTCAACAAGAGCTCACCACAGCCTCTGGAGAAATGACATAAATGGCTGCCTTCAACAATTTGCATCATTCCTTTAGATGGTTCCACCAATCTCCCACCTGAGTCACTCAGCAGATTGTGAGAACGCCTATGGAAATTCAGGGACACAGTCTGGTTTTATTTGGCACTTTGTCAGTGCATTTGATAATATTGTTGTTCCACTGTCATCAATCTGTTAAACAAAAAGGCTTAAGTGTCATTTTTAATACATTCCTAACAAGAAGCAGAGTAGCAATTCTGGTACCAAGCCAAAGCCCCTATTTTGCATTTTGTCAGCTCAGCAGCCATGAGTTGCTGTTCATCTAAAACTGATTGAGTGGACATGATTTCCACATAATTAGTTGATGGGGACAACAGACTGGCTATCACATCTCATACTAGAGCTGACTATAAACACAGCAAAGAAATTAGAGACAAAAACAAAAATACCTGGAAAAACTCAGCAGGTCTGGCAGCATCTGTGGAGAGGAATACAGTTAACGTTTCGAGTCCGCATGACCCTTCAACAGAACTAAGGAAAAATAGAAAAGGGGTGAAATATAAGCTGGTTTAAAGGGGGGGGGGGGGGGGGGGACAAGAAGAGCTGGATAGAGGGCCAGTGATAGGTGGAGATAACCAAAAGATGTCACAGACAAAAGGACAAAGAGGTGTTGAAGGTGGTGATATTATCTAAAGGAATGTGCTAATTAAGGGTAGAAAGCAGGACGAGCAAGGTACAGATAGCCCTAGTAGGGGTGGGGTGGGGTGAAGGAATCGAAAAAGGCTAAAAGGTAGAGATAAAACAATGGATGGAAATACATTTAAAAATAATGGAAATAGGTGGGAAAAGAAAAATCTATATAAATTATTAGAAAAAACAAAAAGGAGGGGGAAAATGGGAAAGGGGGTGGGGATGGAGGAGCGAGTTCATGATCTAAAATTGTTGAACTCAATATTCAGTCCAGAAGGCTGGACTGAAACAATGCAGCAAGCCAAGGACGGACATGTCATGAAGCTCAACGCAAACTGGAGGAACAGCACCTCATCTTCCGACTAGGCACTTTACAGCCTTCCGGACTGAATATTGAGTTCAACAATTTTAGATCATGAACTCTCTCCTCCATCCCCACCCCCCTTCCGATTTTCCCCCTCCTTTTTGTTTTTTCCAATAATTTATATAGATTTTTCTTTTCCCACCTATTTCCATTATTTTTAAATGTATTTCCATCTATTGTTTTATCTCTACCTTTTAGCCTATTTTGATTCCTTCACCCCACCCCACCCCCACTAGGGCTATCTGTACCTTGCTTGTCCTGCTTTCTACCCTTAATTAGCACATCCCTTTAGATAATATCACCACTTTCAACACCTCTTTGTCCTTTTGTTTGTGACATCTTTTGGTTATCTCCACCTATCACTGGCCCTCTATCCAGCTCTTCTTGTCCCACCCCTCCACCCCCCCCTTTAAACCAGCTTATATTTCACCCCTTTTCTATTTTTCCTTAGTTCCGTTGAAGAGTCATGTGGACTTGAAATGTTAACTGTGTTCCTCTCCACAGATGCTGCCAGACCTGCTGAGTTTTTCCAGGTATTTTTGTTTTTGTTTTGGATTTCCAGCATCCGCAGTTTTTTGCTTTTATCTTAAAGAAATTAGAGAGCTGGTTTTTTAAACGGATAATAAAAGTAATATGAGGAATGAGACAACCTTTTTTTAAAAAAAAGATTTTAAGTGAGGCAGAAATCAAAAACGAAATCAAACCCTTGTTTCTGATGACACAGCATAATGTAGACCAAGAGGCTTTTTATAGCAATATAAAATTCCATGTACTGTATCCCCATTCATTCCATTATAGAAGCATCCTGATTTAAGGGCAGCACTCCGAAGCAAATTAGGTATGTATTTATCTGGACTCATCTGTGCTCCGGGTCATTCAGGCACCGCTGTCATTACAGTAAAATGAAACACAAATTGCTTCTAGCAACTGAGATTCGAATATTTTACACTTTGCATTTCGTTTCTAGACTTTCCACATATGCTATCTTGTTGTTGCCCTCTCGTGTCAAATAACTCAGTGATCTGGTTTTGGAATTCATTTTAAAAAACGTTGACAGAGGCATAGCGCAGTAATTAAAAAGTATGTTATCTCCCTAGAGCTTATGTCATGTCTCAGCT
Source organism: Cetorhinus maximus (assembly GCF_964194155.1). Taxonomy (NCBI): domain Eukaryota; kingdom Metazoa; phylum Chordata; class Chondrichthyes; order Lamniformes; family Cetorhinidae; genus Cetorhinus; species Cetorhinus maximus. The sequence continues at coordinate 31,916,115 of NC_135883.1, forward strand.
TTGGGTAAGCGCCAACTACAGCTAATCCCATCAACCCAGTCTGCAGGAAAGGTCAGAGTTCAGTAACTGCCATCACAGTTGGTACTCAACTGAATTTCTAATAAGCATTTACCTATTAAACATCTGTTCCCCAGCAATAATTCTAAATTATTTCTTCTTTTTCTAAAAGTCAACATGTCTGCTCATAATGTTCTATCCATTGCTTGCCTAACTACACTTTAGGAATAAAATTATTCAAAAGCCTTGGCAGCAATCTGGGAAACATTTGGCAAAAAGATGATTTTTTTCCCCTCTCTGATCAAATTAATGATGAGCAGTACTGAATGGTAGTTGACCTATAAAGAGTTTCTGACCCTGAGACTATGCTGTAAACCCAAGGATCAAGTAAACCCACACTTCATCTGCCATTTGGTCAATGTTCCAAAACCCAGGCCTTTAAGCCATGCTGCCACAGCAATAAATGTAACGTGGCAATTTTTACCATGACAACAGTCAGTCATAATACCTGACATCAGCACATTCAAGCTGGAAATTGTTTTGCTGGGATAGACTTCTGTTGAGATTTTCAGCTAAATCTCCATTCCTGTAATTTGCTCGCTTGCCAGCAGCTTCTTTGGTTTTGAAGGTTAAAACATTCTGATGATAAAACTGCTATATTACCTTAGAATGTTAGTAATTCAATCCACTGAGTGCTGACAGACTTTTACAGCTTGCAAACCTGGTTCAGCAATGCTATTGCAGTCCTCAGAGGGGGCTCATTTCTCTGTGAATGAGCAAGCTTAATAATTCTTAAAGCCCTGTAACCTTTCCTGCTTTTGACACTGTAGGTTAATAGATTACAGCTAGCTGCTAGATTATAATTCTACTATCCTTTTCCTCATCATTTGAATCACTGTGCTCTTATTACTTACAGGATATTTTGTGCTGTAACTCTCCTCCCTAATGAAGCCACCTTCCATTGGTATTAAAGCTTTTACTTATCTAGAGAATCAGGACAGAAAATTGGTTTCTTCCTGCTTCTGGACATAGGGGTCATGATTCGTGATCTGCCAGCATCTGGGCTTTGTTGAGGCAGGCAGCATGTAAAATTTGCGCAGCCTCCTCACGAGAATGACTGCAGCTTTCAGCTGAGCATATCCTGTGCTACTAACTGGCTGAATCCTCAACAGTGGGTCCAGTATGTATGCAACAAGCACATGCTCCAGCTAGCCTGATGTTCTTAAAGGCAGTCTGCCCTTCTTAAAGTGGAGCTCATCTCATTATAAGCAAGTTGGTGTTAACTGCCTATAGTGTAATTGGGTCCAAAGTGGAAGCTGAACTAATGGAGCACCGGGGAAGAGAGAGGTTCCCAGCTTGATGGATGCAGCACTGGAGGTCTTAGTGATGGAGATTGACAGGAGGAGAGGCCTTGTTTCCATGGGGAACCAGGAGGCTTTCAAGGAAACCTCATCCAGAGGAAACGGGAGTAGGTGGCCAGGGAAGTCAAATCCAGAGTCTGACACCAAGGGCCCAGCAGCAGTGCTACGGAAAGTTCAATGGCCTCAATAGCAGTGAGTGCATCTTCACATGGCATCTCCTACCCACCATGGCACCAACCTCTCACACAGCTCAATGCTTCACACTCCTATCACTCACTGAGCAGAAATCAGGGTGCAGGCCTAACATCCAGATGCTCAAGCTCAGTCTCACACACCTTACAATGATACAAGCCTCACATTCACCTGCCACTGCCTCCACATACTGCCTACTATTCAGCAACGATATCACATCGTCAATCACATTGCAAAACAGTCACTGGCATTCTTCCCTCTCTTGCCAGACAAGAGCAATCACAGGGAGTAAAGCAGAACTGACAGGGTACAGTAATGCCTGCACCTCCTGATCCTTAGAGAGGAGATGATTTTCCATATCTTGGGTCTGGCTGCAACAGAGCCTGTTACATCTGGCCTCGCTGAGGGGACTCAGGATGATGGCCGGCTTCTGCCTTATGCCTCTTCTCAACTCCCATCCCACCTTGCTCTCTGGGATGAAGTGCAAGCTGCTAATGGAGTGGCCATGGACCTCCAGTGCACCCGCACCCCTCATCTAAATCCAGGAACCTCCAAAAACAATCTGCAGCATTTCCAGTAACCTTGCAAAGCAGAAGTGGGTCAAAAGCACCTTATCTGCAAATTAGATGGTTGGCTCTTCAAATAACGCTAGCGGGGTTTCCTTCTGCAGCTGAATACGTGTTCAGCTATGGTACACCTGCACGGTTCAAGTTTCAGAAAGGTGCATCAAATCAGATGGAAATGTAAGTGCTATATGAATACAAGTTGTTGTTGTTGTTGTTGTTGTTGGGTGCATTTCATCAGTGCTGCGCATTGTGATAAACTTGAATACCAGCCGGAGAACAAAGGGCTTGGCGTGTTTCAGTCATTAAACAAAAGTGAGAATTCTGTTTCTCAAACTTCTAACCAATCCACTCATGAAATCAGTCAGCTGTGACAGCGAGAAATATGGCTTTGTTAGTCACAGCAATGAAGTTGTGATACTGACTTCTTCTAAAGCAGCTGTTGAGTCAGTTAGCTCTTCGCGATTTTGAAAAGTCTAAGAATCTACTTGGAAGTGTGGAGCAGTGACATAAAAAAGCCATAATGTCAAAGTTAGTTTCAGAGAGGAGGTTCTGTTAGTGCTGGTGAGCAGAGGGAGAAAAAGGGGCACATTTTTGATGATGGGTGTTATGCAAAAAAAGGCATCAAGTGTGGCAATATTGCGCTGACAGCAGAACTTCGAAGTTCCGAAGAAGAGTCATTTTGGACTCAAAATGATGACTCTATTTCTCTCTCCATAAATGCTGCCAGATCCGCTGAGTTTTCCCAGTACTTTCTGTTTTTATTTCAGATTTCCAGCATCCACAGTATTTTGCTTTTATTTTAGCAAAATGGACGGACTGGTAACATGTAATTGCACAGATTGGCACAATTTAATGTGTATAAGTGTGAGGTAATGTATTTTGTGTTTTGTAAATAGGGGTATACAGTATAAATTCATCAGGACGTTAGTTAACAGGGATGGAAATCTACAGTTATGAGGAGAAACCTGAGACACCAGGAGTGTTTACACCAGAAGAGAAAAACCAAAAGGAGATTTAATAGAAGATGTTAAAATTTTGGAAGTGGTCAAATCGGTTTACATCTAGGGCTGGATTTTAGCAGCTCTCTAAGGATGGGCTGGGAGGCTAGGCTGCCGTAAAAGGATGAGGGAGGGTGGGAGCAGGGGTGGGTGGGTGGAGTGCCCATGGTCTTCCTGCCGCAATGTCATTTTACCAGCAGTAAAAGTTTACCACCCATAGGTCAATTGAGCCACTTAAATGGCCAATTTAGGGCCTGGTGAATCCTGGTGGCCTCCCTGCAGGCTCGGGGGTGAGGCAGGGGTGACGGCAGTGGAACTCCTTTTGATTCTCTGTGGTCCACAGAGGGGCCCTGCAGCGGCAACAACTACACCTGCAGAAGCCACTTCCCTCTCTTACTTACCCCTTTGTGGGGGTCTGCGTTACTGACCCTGGTGCCCCCAGACTCCACTTACCTGGTTTGGAGGACTGTGCGCTTCCATGGCGTCCTTTTCTTCCAGGTGCAGTCTCAGCAGTGGCCACCACTCCCAGTGGCGCTGCTGAGTATGCTGAGTTGCCAGCTCTCCGATTGGCCAGCAGCTCCTGGGGGCGGGTGACCATCCTTTAAAGGGTCGGCAGCCCCAGTGGCATCTCATTAGCTGCCTGAAAAATGCAGCTGGGGGTCCCACAAACGACAGAGACGGAGTCGTCCCTGGACATCCAGCCCATTAACGAGATCCCCGCCACGAAGCTAAAATTCAGTTCCAGGAGTGCCAAAAAAGGCAAATAATGAATCAGTAGCTTGTTTTACACTACAACTGGAAATAATTGAAGTCAATGAAAAAGAAAAGCAGGCACTGTGTAAAATAGGCTGACGATTTGCCATGAGCCTATTTTATGCTACTCACGTAGGCCAATTTTAATCTGATGAGTTTTAGAGAGCAAATAGGGAATGACGATTTCCTCTGGTTGAGGAATCAGTGACAAGGGGTCATCAATTTAAAAGGGTCATCACTCAGAAAGGGAAGACAGATATGAGGAGAAATTTCTTTGCACAGAGTGCTCCTGGAGCATGGAATGTTTTACCACAGAGAGTGGTTGAGACAGAGAGCATTGCATCTTTTAAGAGGAAATTATATAAATTTTGCTGAAAAAGATCCAGGGCTGTGGGGAGAGAGCAATGGCTTTCTTCCATACTGTGAACTTTCATGGCTCTATGATTAATTGTTTATCTATTGGTCTTATTAAATGAAAACTCTGCGTAAGAGAAATGTAGCTCCTTTGGAGAAGATAGTTCTATTTACATATGGATTAAAATGTAAAGCAAATCATTTGAAAAGCATATTTAGAAAACAACATGATTTTAATTGAAAAGTATTAAACATGGTTAATTTAGATATTACCTGAGTATAGTAAGTATCCGGTTTATGGATGCGAATTTTCAAGGTCCTATCTGCACTCCCAGGTGAATAGAAAAGATCTCATGGCACTGTTTCAAAGAATAGTAGGGTCCTTCACCCCAGTGTCCTGCCATTGCATGCATCCCTCAGCCAATATCACTAAAACAGATGATCTGATCATTATCACATTGTGGTTTGTGGGACCTTGCTGTGCGCCATTTGGCTACCGCTTTTCCTTCATTACAACAGTGCTTACACTTCCAAACTACTTCATTGACTGTAAAGCACATTGGGATGTCTGTTGTAAAAGGTGCTGCATAAATGCAAGTCTTTCTTTGATTCTGTTCGTCTGGTGTTAAATACAGGACTGCCTGGGGGCGGGGGGTAAATGCATTGCCAGTGTGGTACAAACACAGAAAGGTCTGAGGATTGATTTCCATTTTGTAATGAATTAATTGATCTCAATCTTAGGATTTCTGAGCTCAGGCGTGGAAAAATATTTAAGCTTCCCATTGATATCTGTTGGTGTGACCCCATTGTCACTCCAGCTCATTCTCAGGAGTGGAGTGGGAGTCAAATCTAGGGGCTGATTTTACAAATGTCTGCTCTTGCTGAACACATCTTTGGAAATCTCAGCTGTGCTCCCCACGATTTCCTGCCCAAAATGGGGAGAACGCTCATGATTTTGTGGTAGGCACCTTCAGTGTCTGAGGGCCCCAGTGTGGAACAGAATGGTGGAACAGAATGGCATAAAATTGGTTCTCCCAGACAATCCTAGATTGCATTAAGTGTAAGACCATGCACTTCATTAACTACTGAGCCATCAGGGAAAGTGTTAGGGATAGATCTTGACTTTATGCTATAGTGCAATACAGGTGACAGAAGTCAATAGAAATTAAAATCAGAAAAGATGTAAAACAGGCTGCTAACTTGTTATTATCCCATAAAGTCAAGATCCATCCCATTTGTACACAGACATTCTTGTCCTGGTGCAGCACATAAGAAAAATGAAACTATATTCTAACTTGAATCTTCAGGCAGGTGGTCTGATCTAAAACACATGGCTATTGAGAATGACAATGTAAAAACAACAAGCCTAAAACAACCATTTATTAACTTATAAACATCTTGTCTGTTGATGGATTTTTGCAGCTGATAATGAAAACACCATGCTCACTGTCACTGCCCCAATTCGCCATTTATCTTGCAGATGACAGCTGGAGACCTTTGTCAGCTTGAATAAAGTAGGAAGTCAAAAATGCATGGGAGAAAAAAAATGACCTTGTGATAAGAATTTAACATTGGGATAAAAACTAACAGGGGTATGAGTAATAGACTCATCACTGAAAACGTCACTGTGCAGACTCGAACCTGTCAATGGAGACCTTTACATCAGAGGGATTCTGGGACTATAGAAGGATCTCTCCTAATGAGCATTTTAGCCTGAAAATTATTTTGTTCAATATTGACGTCCATACAATTAATATGATTATGTGAAATTACTTTGTTGCTTGAAAAGAATGAACCTATTTACTTTTTCCGCCTGGTTGATTGCTAATATAATTTCTAGTATTAAAAGTATGTTGAATGGCTTACGACCAATCAATTCCCTTCCTCTTCACCCTGGCCTAAACGTATTACTCTGCCATTACTATCTCTTGCCTTGAAACTTTGCACCTCCTTTGGCTTGTGTCTCGTTGGAAGCCTTGTTTGGGCAGATGTGGTAACTATAGCAAGTTAACCTAATGCTCTAAAGAGTAATCTGAATGTTAAACCTAAAAGATGGAAAAAATGAGAATCTGTGCTCAGTTAGCTGATCTCAATCAGCGCCTCACTGTAGGCTACAATCTTCCTGACCAGTGTTCCAGTACCTGATTGCTAACCAGCCAAATCTACTGCAGAGGGTGTATATGTGGACGTCAGATTATACTTCAGGTGCTCCAGGTAGTCATCTTTAACATCAGAAAAAACAGAACACATCTTTGAAAATCCAAAACTAGCAAACTGAAAGCATCAACAAGAGGCTAGACATCACATCAGGGCTTCTCTTTTTTACTGTGTTCTCTTTGCATATCAATGACTTATCCACTCATAATCCAACGCTACCTATTCTTTTGTTGATAATTCTACTCCGCATTCATCATTTGGATCTCACAAACTCAGAATTCACATGGCTGAAACACTTCATGCTTTTAATAGTGCAAATAAACCTTGTTTGTTTCAATTCTTCAAACCCAGAGTTTCTTCAACTCTGGCCCAGTTTCAGGCATGGTAAGAAGAAGAAGCCAGATCTTTCAAGAATGCACTGTTATTAACCATATTTGACACTCACAACCGCACTGGCCTCATTGTGGCAAGGTGCTTAGGAATATATATGAATGTGCTGGAAATTCTGTGGAATCACTTCACACTTCCAAACAACATCTACAAATATTACTTTATTCATAGCCTTCCACTGCACAGAAAAACTCACGTTGTTTAATTGTTTGTTTCCAGCAAAGGCTATTCTTATTCTGGTTTGGCTGCTGATACCTATACCAGACTGTATGTCACGGCAGTCAGGAGATTTACACTGCCCACATTTTCCTTAATGACTGCCCATAACACAAGGGAAAGATTGGACAGCAGTGTAGGTCCAACCAACCTCTGAGAACTCACTACCCATGAAGGGGAATCCTTAATATCATGGGGAGTCAAACAATGGGAACATCAGGAGGTAATTTATAGTTTCAGGTTGGTCATGACATTCTACTGCTGTTCCTTCTTGCACCACACATAATCGTCAGAAAGTTACATCATAAATCCTCCAGTAACTCCTTCTAGTTTGCAAGTCACATATGAAATTTGCTCCTTTGAAAATGCTCACCACAGAATTCCTAGCCTCTGACCTGCTCTTGTAGCCACAGTATTTATATGGCTAGTCCAGTTCAGTTTCTGGTCAATGGGAGCACTCAGGACGCTGATAGTGGGGGATTCAGTGATGTTAATGCCATTGAACATCAAGGGGTGATGGTTGGATTCTCTCTTGTTGGAGATGGTCATTGCCTGCCAATTGTGTGGCATGAATGCTACTTACCACTTGTCAGCCCAAGCCTGGTTATTGTCTAGGTCTTGCTGTATTTGGACATGGACTGCTCCAGTATCTGAGGAATCATGTATGTTGCTGAACATTGTGCAACCATCAGCGAACATCCCCACTTCTGACCTTATGATGGAAGGAAGGTCATTGATCAAGCAGCTGAAGATGGCTGGGCTGAGGACACTACCCTGAGGAACTCCTGCAGTGATGCCCTGGAGCTGAGATGACTGATCTCCAACAGCCACAACCATCTTCCTTTGTGCTAGGTATGACTCCAACCAGCGGAGAGTTTTCCCCCGATTCCCATTGACTCTAGTTTTGCTAAGGTTCCTTGATGCCACACTAGGTTAAATGTTGCCTTGCTGTCAAGGGCAGTCACTCTCACCTCACCTTGGGAGTTCAGCTCTTTTGTCCATGTTTGAACCAAGGCCACCAAGATGAGGTCAGGAGCTGAGTGGCCTTAGCAGAACCCAAACTGGGCATCAGTGAGCAAGTTATTGCTAATCAAGTGCCGCTTGATAGGATTGTTGATGACCCCTTCCATTAATTTCCTGATGCTGGAGAGTAGACTGATGTAGTAATAATTGGCCGGGCTGGATTTGTCTTGCTTTTTGTGTACAGGACATACCTGGGCAATTTTCCACATAGCCGGGTAGATGCCAGTGTTGTAGCTGTACTGGAACAACTTGGCTAGGGGCGACAGAAGTTCTGGAGCACAAGTCTTCAGTACTATTGCTGGAATGTTGTCAGGGCCCATAGCCTTTGCAGTATACAGTGCCTTCAGCCGTTTCTTGATATCATGTGGAGTGAATCGAATTGGCTAAAGGCTGGCATCTGCGATGTAGGGGACCTCCGGAGGAGGCCGAGATGGATCATACAGTCGGCATTTCTGGCTGAAGATTGTTGTGAATGCTTCAGCCTTATCTTTTGCACTGCTGTGCTGGGCTCCTCCATCATTGAGGATGGGGATAGTTGTGGAGCCTCCCCCTCCAGTGAGTTGATTAATTGTCCACCACCATTCACGTCTGGATGTGACAGGACTACAGAGCTTAGGTCTGATCTGTTAGTTGTGGGATCGCTTAGCTCTGTCTATCACTTGCTGCTTATGCTGTTTGGCACGCAAGTAGTCCTGTTTTATAGCTTCACCAGGCTGACATCTCATTTTTAGGTAAGCCTGGTGCTGCTCCTGGCATGCCCTCCCGCACTCTTCGTTGAACTAAGGTTGATCCCCTGGCTTGATGGTAATGGTAGAGAGGGGGATATGATGGGCCATGAGGCTACAGATTGTGTTCGAGTACAATTCTGTTGCTGCTGATTGTCCACAGCGCCCCATGGATGCCCAGTCTTGAGTTGCTAGACCTGTTCAAAATCTAAAACAAAAACAGAATTACCTGGAAAAACTCAGCAGGTCTGGCAGCATCGGCGGAGAAGAAATCAGTTAACGTTTCGAGCCTTCATGGCCCTTCGGCAGAACTGAAGCATAGTTAGAAAGTTTTCTAACTATGCTTCAGTTCTGCCGAAGGGCCATGAAGGCTTGAAACGTTAACTGATTTCTTCTCCGCCGATGCTGCCAGACCTGCTGAGTTTTTCCAGGTAATTCTGTTTTTGTTTTGGATTTCCAGCATCCGCAGTAGCTTTTAGCTTTTTGTTTTTATCTTTCTGTTCAAAATCTATCCCATTTAGCATGGTGGTAATGCCACACAACATGATGGAGGGTATCCTCAATACGAAGGCAGGACTTCGTCTCACAATCACTGTGCGGTGGTCACTCCTACCGATACTGTCATGGACAGATGCATCTGTAGCAGGCAGGTTGGTGAGGATGAGGTCAAGTATGTTTTTCCCTCTTGTTGGTTCCCTCACCACCTGCCGCAGACCCAGTCTAGCAGCTATGTCCTTTAGGACTCAACCAGCTCGGTCAGTAGTGGTGCTACCGAGCCACTCTTGGTAATGGACATAGAAGCCCCCCACCCAGAGAACATTCTGCGCCCTTGCCACCCTCGGTGCTTCCTCCAAGTGATGTCCAACATGGAGGAGCACTGATTCATCTGAGGGAGCGCGGTATGTGGTAATCAGCAGGAGGTTTCCTTGCCCATGTTTGACCTGATGCCTTGAAACTTCATGGGGACTGGAGTCGATTTTGAGGACTCCCAGGGCAACTCCCTCCTGACTGTATACCACTGTGCTGCCACCTCTGCCAGGCTTCTCCTGCCGGTGGGACAGGACATACCCAGGGATGGTGATGGTGGAGTCTGGGACATTATCTGTAAGGTATGATTCCGTGAGGATGACTATGTCAGGCTGTTGCTTGACTTGTCTGTGAGACAGCTCTTCCAATTTTGTCACTAGCCCCCAGACGTTAGTAAGTAGGACAGATTTCCTTCCCTAAAGGATGTTAGTGAACCAGATGGGTTTTTACAACAATCGACAATGGTTTCACGGTCATCATCAGACTTTTAATTCCAGATTTTTATTGAATTCAAATTCCAACTTCTGCCTTGGCAGAATTTGAACCTGGGTCCCCAGAGCATTACCCTGAGTCTCTGGATTACTAGTCCAGCGACAATACCACTATGCCATCACCACCACCACCCCCCCACCTCCCCACCCCCCCACCCCGCCCCCCCCTAAAAAGACTGAACTTTAATCTCCTGTGGTTATGGAAGCAATGGAGACTGATTGCCACATCTCAGCAGACATCCAAAACCATCTCCTGTTGTGTTGTATCTCAGAATGTGGAAATGAACTGAGTTGAAAGAAAATGGACTCTGGGCGAAAGACATGTTTGTTATTTTCCCTTCCGGGAATGCACACGGAAATGGGTTAAAAAGCTAGCTGATCTGTATGTGCTCGTGTGCAAGTGTGCTAGTGTGCTGTGAGGGTGATAGCAGGAGATCATCAACTAGTCATCCCTGCAGCTTGCAGGCAAAAGCTCTCTCCCTCTCTCTCTCTCTCTCTCTCTGTTGCTGGAAGCAAGTCAGCAAAGCCACAATCAAAAAAGGAAATAAGACAGCTTCTTCAGCCAACCTGCAGAATGAAGTGTCTCCAAACCAACTGCTAAACTGCCAAAGTCAACTCTACTGGAATCACCCAACTTAACGGCTGTAATGTTTCTCTATCTATGCCTCATGGACAAGCCAAAGACTGGTTTGTATATCTTTTAAAACTTTTATTTGAACTCAAACTTCCCATTTCTGATCTGTGTGTACGTGTGTGTGTGTGTGTTACATTTTTATTATTTTTTCTTGGGTTTTTAGTAAGTAATAAACTTACTCTTTCTTTGACTTAAGAAAGCCTGGTTAAATTGGCTTCTTCTAAAACATAAATGCATTTGGACTGAGAAAAGGTATCCACGGGGGAAGGGATCCCTTTTAAATTAACCTCGTTGCGGCCAACCGAGGGGGTTGAATCTAGAAGGGGAGCCAACTCATTCGTCCTCACCCGGAGAATAACAAAATTGGGGTCCCATTTGGGAAGTTAACAAATTGGGGGACCTCGCCCGGGGACTGGTCATAACAAGTGATATTACCACTACATCACCTAATGGCTGAATGGTAGGAAATAGTGAAGGAAACAATTACTAAAATTTAAAGAAAAAAATGCAAAATACAGGATTTACAAATCTTTCAAAATTGCATCCTGTGTTCCTTAAATCAATTTTTACATTTTCTAGCGCATAGCAGCACTGGACACCTGTTTTATAAGAGGGATCATTACTACAGGAGGTAAATTAAGGGGTAATGATCGAAAATCTTCATCTATGATGTCAACCTTGGTTCAGTGGAAGCATGCTTGCCTTTGAATCAGTTGGTTTAAGTTCCAATTAGCTATTGAGACCCTTAGCTCTGGCATTACCGATGAAAACCTTACCTCCTTTAAGACACTTCTTAAATTGTACCTCTTTGAGAAAGTTTTTCGTCACCAATCCTAATATCTACATTTTTGGTCAATTGTCAATTTTTTCCTGAAACACCTTGGGACTTTTTAATTACATTAATGGTGTTATATAAATGCACATTTTTGTTGTTCAGCAGATGGGAATGTGACTCATTCTCAGTGAACCATATATTTTTATTTTAGTCACTCATGGGGTGTGGACAACACTGGCTAGGCCAGCATTTATTTCCCATTCCTAATTGCCCTTGAGAAGGTGGTGGTGAGTTGCCTTCTTGAACCACTGAAGTCCATGTCATGTAGGTACATCCACAGTGCTGTTAGGGAGGGAGTTCCTGAGTTTTGTCCCAGCAACAGTGAAAGAACGGCGATATAATTCCAAGTCAGAATGGTGAGTGGCTTGGAGGGGAACTTCCACATGGTGGTGTTCCCATGCATCTGCCACCCTCGTCCTTCTAGATGGTAATGGCCATGGGTTTGGAAGGTGCTGTCGAAGGAGGCTTCATGAGTTCCTGCAGTGCATCTTGTAAATGATACACGCTACTGTCACTGTGTGTCAGGCAGTGAATATTGTGGATGGGGTGCCAATCAAGAGGGCTGCTTTGTCCTGAATGGTGTCAAGCTTCTTGAGTGTTTATGGAGCTACACTCATCCAGGCAAGTGGAGACTATTCCATCACACCCCTGACTTGTGTCTTGTGGATGGTGGACAGGCTTTGGGGAGTCAGGGGAGGTGAGTTACCCGCTGCAGGATTCCTAGCCTCTGACCTGCTCTTGTAGCCACAGTATTAAATGGATAGTACAATTCAGTTTCTGGTCAATGGTAACCCCCAGGCTATTGATAGTGGGGGATTCAGTGATGGAAATGCCATTGAATGTCAAAGGGCGATAGTTAGATTCTCTCTTGTTGGAGATGGTCATTGCCTGACACTTGTGTAGCGCAAATGTTACTAGCTACTTGTCAGCCCAAGCCTGAATGTTGTCTAGGTCTTGCTGCATTTGGACATGGATTGCTTCAATATCTGAGGAGGCATGAATAGTTCTGAACATTATGCAATCATCAGCAAACATCTGCACTTCTGACCTTTTGATGGAAGGAAGGTCCACAGAAATTTTGTTTAGGGTACTTCTGACTTAATTACCCTGTTTATACTTCATTGAATAAAAGTTACATAGGCAACTTGACAGCACTGACAGTACATTTCCTGTGCTGGAACAGGTTTAATGTGGAAGAATGTATCATACTATTATAGCACCCTTCGGATGAATGACATCCCATGTGCGAGTGGCTCTGCACAGGCACACAGTATAGGTATGGCTTCAATTGGAGAACCTAAAGTGCAAATTGCACTTTCTGACATGCCTCCCCTCATTCTCCTCCTCCTCTGTTACCTGCAAAAGCAATGTATGTCCATAGTGGTACTCATAGCTGCATGCAGCTGAGTCCATTTATAGCTTTGGTTGTACCAAAAAGCACAAATAACAGATACAGTAGAGATTTAAACGTCTGTCAGGAAGGCAGGAAGAAGTTTTCCTACATACCCTTATTCACTAAGACAAGAACAGCACCAGAGCAATGAGTTGCTATAAGATGCCGCAAAAATACCAATATACCCTACAAAACAAGAAGCAAACTGAAAGAACAAACCAACCTTGCAGTCCTTGTTTTATGTGGGCAATTAGATTTTTGGGACTATTCTAGTTTAGGGATTATTTTATGGGGAAGTTTCCCCATTAGAGTAACAATGAGGCCTTTAATGAGTATTGTACACAGTCTGCATCCAGGCTTTAAGAAAGTGCTTCTTGGACATGTGCAATGTGCAAGGAGCGTGGACCAGGCCTCAGGCTTCTATATCCAATAATATGGGTGCCACTGGTCACATTGTCAGCTTCATTACATTACAGTTTTCTGATGTAAATCCAGGGATGTATAACAGGAATAATGTTTCTTGAACCAAATGGTCTTCCTCGGATATAACAGAAAAGGACACTGGGGCAGAGTATAATTTAATGTTCGCTTTAACTCATGACCAAAAGCCATTTAGTAACTTAGATTGTTTCCATTCTCATAAGGTATCTGTTCCATCATGATTGATGTCATATTCAAGAAACTTTAACATGCAAGTGTGGAGTAGGGTCCGCTGCTGTAAGTTATTCTCACTACAGATAATTCCAGGCAAGAAATATAAAAATTACCCCCTTCTTGAAGCAGCCCTACAACACAATTATTCCAGCTTTATTTATGAGTAATTTGCAGTTCTGGTCTAGTGTTCCAGACCTTGTTTTACCCGATGACAGTAAACAGTATCACCCAACATCATTATAGGCAGTACATTAATTAGGGTGTGTTCTGTTACTAACAGCACTGCAAAAGGTATTTTACTTTAGCCATTTAGTGCTCAACTCCTGGCATTAATTAACCCAAATTTCAACTTGTCTTATTAAGGTCAGACCTATATAAAGGTCTTTGAGCTAACAGACCTACACTAACACAGAGGTCGATATATATGACTGCTTAGGCCAGGCAAAGAAAAGATTGTTAGCAGTGGGTTTAATGGCCCTGCTGGAGTTTGCTAACTCCTAGTGAAAAACAAATCAGACATAAATTGAGATTCAGTAGACAATGCCATTTGGTCTATGTGACATGCTGCTGGTGGTTTAAAATCACATACTGTAGTTAGCCTCTGACCTGGTGTAGTAACCATTGTATTTATATGCAGTATTATATGGTCCAGTCATATTTCTCATTCATGTTGACCTCCAGGATGTTGATAGTGGGGGTTTGGATGATAGTGATTTCATTGAGTGTCAAGGGGAGGGGGTTAGACTCTCTCCTGTTGGAGATACTCATTACATGGCAGTTGTCTGGCACAAATGTTACTTGCCACCTATCACCCCAAGCCTGGATGTTGTGCATGTCTTGCTGAATGTGGGCACAGACTGCTTCATTATCTGAAGAATTGTGAATGGTACTGAACATTGTGCAATCATCAGTGAACATCTGCACTTCTGACCTTATGATGGAAGGAAGGCCATTGATGAAGCAGTTGAAGGTGGTTGGGCTCAGGACACAACCCCAAGGAACTCCTGCAGCAATGTCCCAGGACTGAGATGATTGACATCGAACAACCACAATAGTCTTCTTTGTGCTAGGTATGACTACAGTGAGTGGACAGTTTTCATCTTTATTCCTATTGACTCCAATTTTACAAGGGCCCCTTTATGCCGCACTCAGCCAATTGCTGCCTTGATGTTAATGGCAGTCACTCTCACCTCACCTCTGGAATTCAGCTCTTTTGTCCTTGTTTGGATTAAGGCTGTAAAGAGGTCTGGAGCTGAGTGGTCCTAATAGAACTCAAACTGAATCCAAAGTGAGCATGCAGTGACTAAGTGCTGTTTGATAATACTGCAGCCAAGAACTTACATTACTTTGCTGATGATTGAGACTAGACTGATATGTGGTAATTAGCTGGATTGAATTTGTACTGCGATTTTTCACAGGACATACCTGGACAATTTTCCACTTTTTGGATGGTTGTCAGTGTTTAGTTGTACATAAACAGATTGGCTAGAGGCAGTGAGTTCTTGAACACAAACCTTCAACACTGCTGCTGGGATGTTGTCAGGGGCCTTAGTCTTACCATTTCTTGATATCAAGCAGTGAATCAAATTGACTGAAGGCTGGCATCTGTTATGGTTGGGACCTCGGGAGGAGGCCTAGCTGGCTCATTAACAGCACTTCTGGCTGAACATGCTTACAATGTTTCAGCCTTGTCTTTTATACTCATGTGCTGGGCTCTACCATCATTGAGGATGGGGATGATCTTTGAAGCCTCCTCCTCCCTTTTGTTGTTTACTTGTTCATCACCATTCATGACTGAATGTGGCCAAATTGCAGATTTTTGATCTGATCCATTGGTTGTGTGATTGCTTAGCTCTGTCTATAGCATGCTGCTTCCACTGTTTAGTATGCACATAGTCCTGCTTTGTTGCTTCAGCAGGTTGGCTGCTCCTAGCATGCTCCCCTATGCTCCTCATCAAACCAAAGCTAGTTGCTTGTTTTGATTGTAATGGTAGAGGCCATGAGGTTACAAATTGCAGTGAAATACAATTCTGCTGCTGCTGATGGCCCTCAGCGCCTCATGGATGCCTAGTTTTGAGCTGTTAGATCTGGTCTAAATCTATCGGTTAGCACAGTGTTTTTGCCACACAACTCGAGGGAGGGTGACCTTACTGTTTAAGTGGGGCTTCATCTTCACAATGACTATGTAGTTACCACTTCTACCTAGACTGGACAGATGCATCTGTGACAGGTAGATTGGTGAAGGTGAAGTCAAGTAAGTTTCTCTCATTTTGCTCTCTTACCACCTGCTGCAAGTCTGGTCAGCCAGCTCAGTCAGTAGTGATGCTATCGAGTCATGCTTGGTGATTGGTATTGAAGTCCCCCTCAGTGAGTTTATTCTTTGCCCTTGCTACACTTGGTGTTTCATCCAAGTGGTTTTCAATGTAGAAGGGTACTGATTCATCAGCTGAGGGAGGGCATAGGTGGTAATAAGCAGGAATTTTCCTTCTCCGTTGGTGCAATGAGACTTCACAGGGTCCAGACTTGCACTCTAAGTCATAAAGTTCTGGGTTCACGTCCCACTCCAGGACTCCAATACAAAAGTTCAGTGTACTAATGAGGGAGTATTGTACTGTTGCCCTTTTGAGGAAAGTTAAACTGAGGCCCCATCTGCTTGCTCACATTGATGTGAAAAGTCCAATGCCACAATTCTGAAGAAGGCGAGGAGAGTTATCTCTGGTGTTCTGACAAATAACATCACAAAAACATATTAGTTGGTCATTGCTGATTGTGGGGACTTGCTGTGTGCAAATTAGCTGCTGTGCTTCCTTCATTACAAACATTGGCTATAAAGTGTTTTGAGGTTCCCAGTGGTTGTGAGCAGTGCTATATAAATGCAAGTTTTTCTTTTCCTTCTTAATGTTGAGGACTCCCAGGGCCACTTATTCCCAGTCAAATGTGCTGCCACCTCTGGTGGGTCTGACCTGCCAATGGGACATCATACCTGGGCATGGTGATGGAGGAGTCTGGGACGCTGGATGATAGCTGTGGCTCTGTGAATATGACAATGTCAGACTGTTGCTTTACAATTCTGTGCCAGAGCTCCCCCAATTTTGGCACAAGTTCTCAGATGGTAATGAGGAGGACTTTGCAGGGTTGAGGATTTGTAAGTAAAAGTAAGTAAAAAAAAATTAAACTTACTTTTTGGATGGCAGCCTCCAGCAAATACTGTAAGGACCATTGAGTTAGTCACTGAGTGTCAAAAGAAAATCACCACAGCATGGATGGCATGTTCTGTGCTCATTTGTGGGCCAATTTCTTGAGGGGGCCTCAAACAGGCAATAGGCCCTGATTTACATAAGCAATGGATGTAACATCTGTAAAATGGTGCTGTGTCATCAAATTTCTATACCATTTTATCTTGGTGAAGCAGCCTTTCCATTATTTAATGTGGCTAAAAACGTGATGTGATTTATTTGGTTTGAAAAAAAGCAATCTATTTCAGAGCTCCATTGATGACTTAATGAGGCAAGTATCACATGCTATGCACTTAGCCACAGGAAAGAAGGAGTGCTACAATTAGTCTCAATGTCCCTAAGATAAGAGAGTGGGAAACATCAGTAAGGGCTTCTGCCCTAGATGTGGCGTGCGCGTGTGTGTGCGCGCGTGTGCGCGCACATGCGTTTGCAAGTATTGGGTCAGGACCAAATTAGCAGTACTGTGCCATCCTCAGTGATGTGGTAGCTTGCTGACACCACCATTACTTACAGGCATATCGAACTTTTTAAGGAAAACGTGTGTGTTTTTAAAGAAATACAAGTAAGGGCACTGAGCAAAAGATGGCTAATAATGTAAAGTGACCACTTTCTGGAAAATTTCTATGTGGATTATACTGCCAGACCTGTCTTAGAGAGAACAGGGAACGTCGCACCTGAAAAGGTATCATGGCCTTTTTCAAGCAGAGACACTTGATAGGGAGATTAAGAAACATGCAAAAGACTGAATTTTAATCTCCTGTGGCTACAGAGACAAAAGGCTGATTACCACGTCTCAGGTATCTAAAATCCATCTCCTGTTGATTCATATCTCAGAATGTGTACAATGGTCAGAGACCAAAAAAAACAGACTCAGGGCATAAGACATGTTTTTTCTCCTTTACAGGAATGCACAGGGAAAATGGGGTAAAAAGCTAGCTGCAGAGCAGCGCAGTGTGTGGTAGTGTCCTAGTGTGCTGTGAGAGTGACAGCATTAGAAGACCAACTAGTCATCCCTGCAGTCACGGGCGAAGTCTCTCTCTCTCGCCCTCTGTTGCTGGAGGCAAGACAGCAGAAGCCACAATCATCCTGCAGAACCAACTGTCTCCAAACCAAATGCAAAACTACACAAAGTCAGCTCTACTGGAATCACCCAGCTTAACGGCCGGAACATATCGCTATCTATGCCTCACGGACAAGCCAAAGACTGATTCGTATATCTTTTAAAGCATTTATTTGGGCTCTTAACTTCTTATTTCTGACCTATGTATATGTGTGTTGAGTTTTTAAATTATTTTTCTCAGGTTTTTAATAGCTAATAAACTTACTTTTTCTTTGATTCATAAAAGCCTGGTTAAATTGGTGCCTTCTAAAAAAATACATTTGGACTGGGAAAAGGTGTATATGGAGGAATGGATCCCTTTTAAATTAACCTTGTTGCGACCAACCAAGGGGGTTGAATAAAGAAGGGGAACCAGATCATTCCTCCTCACCCAGGAGCATAACAAAATTGGGGTCCCATTCGGGAATTTGACAAATTGGGGGACCTCGCCCGGGGACCAGTCGTAACATAATGCCTTGACCAATCAGAGTCGACTTGCTTGGTTTGAATTTAAACAAAAGCTTGGCAGTTAATTGTTCCCTGTTCATTCTCCATGGCAATGCCTCTACCAATCAGAGTTCGCTTACAAATCAATCAGCACCCTCTTCTCATGCAGTATAAATTGTTTTTCCCTTTGAGATTTGGTATTCTTGCAATTCTGTCCTGATGAGTGCAAGATGAAAAGCTTCGACAGCCTGTCTCTTTTCTCAGCAACACTCAATCTCTGTATGACCCAGCAATTAGAATGGGCCAACTGAAGACTGCCACCTTCCACTTCAAAAACACCAATTGTCAAGTACCCAGGCAATGGCCTCAATTCTTCCACAATACCCCATCACCATAAGCACAGGTGAAGTGAAGTAGATTTTAGCCATAATAAAGAAAGGAAAAGCAGCTGGTGGAGATGGTATCCAACTGAAATTTCATATTAATTAGGCCCCAAGAGACTCCAATATATAGCCAAATATCAATACCATGGAACTCGGATGCATTCCAAAAGTATGATGGGAAGCAATAATCATTGTCATAATCAAACTGGGCAAGCTAATCACTGACCCAGGAGGCTTTAGGTCAATCTCACTCCTGAGTATGACTATAAGCTTCTGGAATTTATCACCCTCCAGAGAATCGGTCATCTCATCAAGTCAGTGATCCTGAAGAACAAGTGGGATTCTGGTCTAATTTCAGTTGCTGCGACCAAGTTTTGATCCTTGCAATGCATATCGATTCCAGAAGAAATCCAAGACTGACACAGCCTTTGTGGACTGGTCATCAGCCTACAGCATGGTCTGGATTAAAGTGCGCAAGGATCACCCCCTTAAAACATTATGCCTGCTATGGACAATGCTAAGCAATAGGTGGCTATGTATCCATTTGGGCTACAAAATCATCTCACCCTGGTTGCTCAACAACAGACTGCCTCAAGGTTGAAGGCTCAGTACGCACGCCAACACTTTCCAACATGCTAGCAATAAAGCTGTACAAATTTATATATGCGGATAACCTTACCCTGGCAATGCAGGCAGCCATATTCAGCAACATCAAGTTCACCTTGAATGGGGACCGAAACACCAAGAAGGAACGCTTTCGGAAATGGAAGCTCAAGGCAAACCCCATAAGGCAATGACACTCACCTTCTTAATAACAGGGACACTAACTGTACCCTGAAAGTGACCTTCTGCGGTAATACTGTGTAAATGACATCATTCTGATTTATCTCAGACTAATGCCCCGAAGCCACCTGAAGAAGGTAACTGCCAAGATGAAGACAAGGGA
The DNA here is from genome assembly GCF_964194155.1 of Cetorhinus maximus. Taxonomy (NCBI): domain Eukaryota; kingdom Metazoa; phylum Chordata; class Chondrichthyes; order Lamniformes; family Cetorhinidae; genus Cetorhinus; species Cetorhinus maximus. The sequence continues at coordinate 31,935,772 of NC_135883.1, forward strand.
CAATCTGTTCTAGAAGCTGGAAAATACAAGCTGGGGAAGCATCAACATCAGTGTGTTAGACATCAGTGAAGGCCCTTTTGTACTCTGTAGCTGAGCACTGTGCACCAGGAGGGACCAGCCATAGCCGCACTTGGACTTGCTGGTGTCCAACTGAACACTGCAAAGGGGTGTATCATTGGATCCAGTTGGCTCCAACAACTTGGCTACCTGTGCTGTTGCACATTACTCTCCCACCTATTCTCCGTGATGCTCCAGCCCTTCAGAAAGTCAACCAAATTGAGGAAGATGAATGTCACTCCAGCCACCAGGATCACAACAAAGTCTTTCAACATCACTTGAAATCATGCAAACCCTTTGGACCCAAATGCTTAACTTTTGACATGGTAACTTAAAGCCTGATGAAGCTTGGAAAGCCAAATGGAGTTCACAAGAATGCACAAACGCCTCGTTAAAGACCTGATGCAGAAGATCCTTGGCTTCAATGTTCTATGAAGTTCATGAGCAACTCCAAATTACGTCCATCAAACCATGAAGATGCTTGATGAACAAATGTAAAAAATAAAAACTCTCCAGTGCATGACTGTGGTTTTCTTTTATTCACTCATGGGATGTTGGTCTCGTTGGCTAGGCCAGCATTTATTGCCCATCCATAATTACCCTTGTTCAGAGGGCATTTTAAGAGTCAACCACATTGCTGTGGATCTGGAGTCACATGTAGGCCAGACCAGGTAAACAGGGCAGATTTCCTTCCCTAAAGGACATTAGTGAACCAGATGGGTTTTTACAACAATCGACAATGGTTTCCATGGTCATCACTAGACTTTTAATTCCAGATTTTTATTGAATTCAAATTCCACTATCTGTCATGGTGGGATTCAAACCCAGGTCCCCAAAGCTTTACCCTGGGTCTCTGGAATACTAGGCCAGTGACAATAACACAATGCCACCACTTCCCCCCAGAACTGGTCACCCAGAGCAGGCCATGGATCATTCAACTATTCAACAATTCACCAATACAAAGGAGGTACCATTGCGATACATTCTGCTATTCCTGTCACAATTATTTACCTTAACCACCTGAATGTAGAATTATAGTTGTTGCTATACACCTACTTCTACCATAGCAAAGAGAGATTGGATGACTGGGAATTTCATCCCATTCTGTCGCTGGACTGGAATTTTTGGGCCAATGTGTCATTAGGGTAAGTTTTGCATTGGCTCTCCCATTTGTCCACCGCATTATAAGTGAAAGAGCCATGGAAACCCCCAACAATTTATTTCATTTTCCAGAGGTTTCCATGGCTCTTCTGGCTAAGTTACAGTGGACAAGCAGAATAGCCCCTGCACAGTTTCACCCTCACTATGTTGAGCAGCCAGTGTGTTAATACTAAATCTTTGTCCTGTAAGTTCATCCTTCTTGTTTGCACATGTGCTGAAGCATGGCTAGGCATTAAAGTGGTAATAAATGACAGCTAGAATCTTGTTAGCTGTGCTATTTTAGTGACTTGATTGCATCAATAATGCACCAGGAGGCCTGACTCAAAGGCACATTGCAAACAATAGCAGCCTTATAATTAGCAATACTACTCTTGTTCCATTTCAACGAAGAAAGCCTATTGTTCAGCATGTGAGAAAATTTAACAACAGTCTCAGTATGGTAAAAAAGTATATATTTCTCTTTGAAAGTTTAATTAGCACTATTCTAAAAAGATCCTTCTTTGGTATTCAAAATGGATTGTGCTAAGTTTGGTCAAGATCTCCATTGAGCCTTATATTGACTGCATCTGTCCAATCTGAAAAGGTTATTTTTCTGTCTCTTCTATGACGTTTGATTTGGTGGCAGTGCTAAGGTTAGTGACCATGAATGAAGAGTTCTCTCAGTTGCTAGGAGATAAGTCTATGATTCCAGACAGTGAATTGGGTAAGAGCTATCTCTAATTGACAGCTGCTTACCCTAAGGGTTTCATTCTAACCTTGAGACCAAAATATAATGACAGGGCAACTTTCCTTTCACCCTCGTCTGTAAGGCCAGGGCACAAGGATTACTCTTGCTCTGTTTTCCACTGTTTTTGCTGCTACGCTTAGTTTACCAAGACAATGCTGAAAGAGTGATTGCAGCCTGCTGTGTTTCTGGGGGCATAGTTCTGCATCACTGCATGTCTGTCTGATCCTTACCATCTGTATAAACTTCTTGTCACAGCGAGGTGACCCCACTCGAGAGGTGTGAAAATCAATTATTCTCAGAACTGATTAGTTTATTGATTGCGTCTGTGTTTAACGATGAGTCAAATATTATGAAAAATCATCAAAACATTGCATTTGTATCACATTAGAGAATATTCTGTGCTTTGCTGTCTCTCTGTGGCTCACCTCATCAGCTGTAACGTATATTATGCACACTGAATCCAGCAGTATTTAGACATTGCTGGGCTCAACTACACATCTAAAATATTTAAGCGCAGCCATAGACAAATTATGTGGACTTTTAATTCTGGAAATTTGTAGCCTGAAAGAGACTTGACATAAAAAGAAAATGATATTGGATAATCAAATACACCCCAAATACAGCAGCAAAAACGTATGTCACAAGTGCGGTGGTTTAACAATTTGTAACCTATTATTTCTTAAACTGTAAAGTGACTTTAAATTATAGTTAAAAGTTGAGCGGAACTGTGTATTTTAATATCAGTGTGAATGCCAAAATGAGTCACGTAAGTGTATTTAAAGGAATCGTTTTCAATAAACTAACAGAATGAATGGATTGTCCCGGTGAAAGGTTATGGTCAGTGGTTTGCAGCCACCACGACTGGAACAATGAGACCTTGATGTCAGCGCCAAACAGCAGCCACATTACCTGACCTTACAGAATAGTTCAGCCTCACAACTAGGCTCGGCAACCCTCCAGGATGAAAGATTAATCTCCTGGACGTTGCTACGAGCGACTCAGGGGAAAAATCATGGAGGCATTAAAAACAAAATGTGTTTTTAAAAGTTTTCTTTGAACCCTTTACGCTTAAAAATATTAGAGGCGGGGGAAGAAAGTTGTTTGCTCGGGATGGGCAACTGGGAGCAGGAGGTCATGTGATGAAACCTCCAGGATTATGTCCAATCAGAGGTGGCAGCCTTATTTACCAGTGCAGCTATTATTTATTTTATTTTAGGTTTCACTTGGGGTTTTCTTTTAAAGATTTTTTAAAAATCTGCATAAGACCATAAGACATAGGAGCAGAAATTAGGCCATTCGGCCCATCGAGTCTGCTCCGCCATTCAATCATGGCTGATAAGTTTCTCAACCCCATTCTCCCGCCTTCTCCCTGTAACCTTTGATCCCCTTACCAATCAAGAACCTATCTATCTTGGTCTTAAATACACTCAATGACCTGGCCTCCACAGCTTTCTGTGGCAATGAATTCCATAGATTCACCGCTCCCTGGCTAAAGAAGTTTCTCCTTATCTCTGTTCTAAAAGGTCTTCCCTTTACTCTGAGGCTGTGCCCTCAGGTCCTAGTCTCTCCTACTAATGGAAACATCTTCCCCACGTCCACTCTATCCAGGCCTTTCAGTATTCTGTAAGTTTTAATCAGATCCCCCTCATCCTTCTAAACTCCATCGAGTATAGACCCAGAGTCCTCAAACGTTCCTCATATGTTAAGCCTTTCATTCCTGGGATCATTCTCGTGAACCTCCTCCGGACCTTCTCCAGGGCCAGCACATCCTTCCTGAGATACGGGGCCCAAAATTACTCACAATATTCTAAATGTGGTCTGACCAGAGCCTTATAAAGCCTCAGCAGCACATCCCTGCTTTCATATTCTAGTCCTCTTGAAATAAATGCCAACATTGCATTTGCCTTCCTAACTACCGACTCAACCTGCAAGTTAACCTTAAGAGAATCCTGGACTAGGACTCCCAAGTCCCTTTGCAGACTTCTGAATTCTCTCCCCATTTAGAAAATAGTCTATGCCTCTATTCTTCCTACCAAAGTGCATGACCTCACACTTCCCCACATTGTATTCCATCTGCCACTTCTTTGCCCATTCTCCTAACCTGTCCAAATCCTTTTGCAGCCTCCCCGCCTCCTCAATACTACCTGTCCCTCCACCTATCTTTGTATCATCTGAAAACTTAGCCAGGAAGCCCTCAGTTCCTTCATCTAGATCATTAATGTATAAAGTGAAAAGTTGTGGTCCCAACACTGACCCCTGCGGAACTCCACTAGTCACCAGCCGCCATCCTGAGAAGGACCCCCTTATCACCACTCTCTGCCTCCTGCCAGACAGCCAATCTTCTATCCATGCTAGTACCTTGCCTCTAACACCATGGGCTCTTACCTTACTGAGCAGCCTCCTGTGCGACACCTTGTCAAAGGCCTTCTGGAAGTCCAAGTAGATAACATCCATTGGCTCTCCTTTGTCTAACCTACTCGTTACCTCCTCAAAGAATTCTAACAGATTTGTCAGGCATGACCTCCCCTTGATGCAACCATGCTGACTTTGCCCTATTTTACCATGCACTTCCAAGTATTCTGAAATCTCATCCTTAATAATGGACCCTAAAATCTTACCAACGACCGAGGTCAGGCTAATCGGCCTGTAATTTCCTGTATTTTGCCTCACTCCCTTCTTAAACAGGGGGGTTACATTAACGATTTTCCAGTCCTCTGGGACCCTCCCTGACTCCAGTGATTCCTGAAAGATCACCACTAACACCTCCACTATCTCTTCAGCTATCTCCTTCAGAACTCTGGGGTGTAATCCATCTGGTCCAGGTGATTTATCCACCTTCAGACCTTTCAGTTTTCCTAACACCTCCTCCTTGGTAATGGCCACCATACTCACCTCTGCCCCCCAACTCTCTTGAACTTTGGGGATGTCACTCATGTCTTACACTGTGAAGACTGACGCAAAGTACCTATTCAGTTCCTCTGCCATTTCTTTGTTCCCCACTACTACTTCTCCAGCATCATTTCCCAGCAGCCCAATGTCCACTTTTGCCTCTCTCTTACCCTTTATATATCCAAAAAAACTCTTGCAATCTTCTTTTATATTAGTGGCTAGTTTACCCTCATATTTAATCTTCTCCCTCCTTATTTCTTTTTTAGTTGTCCTCTGTTGGTCTTTGTAGGCTTCCCAACTGCTCTTCGCTGCATTGTATGCTTTCTCTTTAGCTTTTATGCTGTCCCTGTCTTCCCTTGTCAGTCATGGTTGCCTCGTCCTCCCTTTAGTCTGCTTCTTCTTCCTAGGGATGAATTTTTGCTGTGTCTCCCAAATTACTCCTGCCATTGCTGTTCCACTGTCTTTCCTGCTAGGCTCATCTCCCAGTCAATTCTGGCCAGCTCCTCCCTCATGCCTCTGTAGTTGCCTTTATTCAACTGTAATACCGTTACATCTGATTCCAGCTTTTTCCTCTCAAATTGCAGGGTAAATTCTATCATATTATGTTGACACAAGCATTAGAAGGAATTATTTTTTTCCAAAAATATACTTTATTCATAAAATTTCTAAAAGTACAGTACATAACAGTTCAAAATTGACAATATATAATGTGCAAAGCATCAATCTCTTTCAATGCGGTCGCACTCTGAAATACCTCTACACATACTACTACAGGATATACTTACAATATTCATTTCATGTCAAACATACAGCTTGAATGTTTTTACTTGGGTCGGGATTTTCCGGCCCCACCTCCGCCGGGATTTCCCGGTCCCGTCGAAAATCAATGGACTTTTGGCTTGACCGCTGCATCCCCTGTGGCGGGTCCCTCCACTGTGTGGCCCCTCAGTATAGTATGGTAGGTGGGCCTTAGCCAGTGGCCTATCCCCATTGAGCCTTTGCAGCAGCTGCACCAAGCGTTAGTGCATTCCTCATGTAGTCCCGAATGTGCCAGTCTGTAATATTCGGTCATCGACAGTTCTTTGCTCTGGAAGACCAACAAGTTTTAGGCAGGCCGCAAAGAATCTTTCACTGAGTTGATGGTCCACCAGCAGCAGTTGATGTTTATCTTGGTAAGTGTCCCTGGCAACACCCTGCAGAGCACAGAGTCCTGCATTAGAGAGCTGATCAGGATAAACCTCGACAAGATTCTCCGCATCTCTTTCCAGACCTGTTTTTGCAAAGACGTGTTCCAGAAGGAGTCGGGCGCTGGTAAATGTAATAATGCCCTTCAAGCAATTAACGTATTCCTTCTCCCCTCCATTCCTGAAGGTGCTGTGTTATGCTGGGATTAAGCATCGCAGGGCACCTCAAGCAAGAGTTTATTCTTTGGCCTGAAGTTTTTGTTCATCGGGCACATGCGATGGCTGGCCCAGAAGCGGACAGGAAATGAGCCTTTGGCCGCGATCAGCGCCCAATTGCAATTTCACGTCAAGTAACGGCCAACCAGCATGAAACGGACGCTGAAATGTTCAGCGCAGCTGGGGCGGGGGTGGGAACAGAGCGGGCACTGACATAACTGAGGGTGCAGGTGAGCAATTTTGATGAGCTCCCTGAAGGCAGACGGCTGCCCCAGGGAACTGCAGACCTCCACAGAGTAAAGGAAATGACAAAAATGCTGCAAAATATGTCCATGCAACACAATCAAGCACCTGAAAGCATACCTCATTAAAAATAATCTCGTTTGATTTTATTTCCCCACGGAGATGTCATGCCGCCCTGGATCGAGGTTTGAGCAAAAATGAGAAAGCCGCCTGGGAGAATGGCCCGCCCGCCAACTGTAAGTATGGACGGGTCATGTAAAATTGCTGTTAACTGCATCGCTAATGGGTTAATTGCCCGCTTAATGGTCAGCGGGCCGCTTCTGACTGCCACGCACGCCCGCTGAGTGAAATATCCGTCGGGACGCTCGCCCGACATCATCTCGCGCTATTTCATGTCCACTCGGGTCAGGCGCAGGCCTGCCTGCCCGCGGGACATAAAATTCTGGCCTTTATGTGCGAGTGTGGATGGTGTCAGCAAGTTACCACATCACTGAGGATGGCCACAGTTCTGCTAATTTGGTCCTGACCCAATACTTGCGCACGCGCGCACACACACACACACACACACGCCACTTATGCTCAGTGCCCTTGCTTGTATTTCTTTAAAAACACACACGTCTTCCTTAAAATGTTCGATATGCCCGTAAGTAATGCATGGCTGTAATCGGCTTGTGTGAACCAGTGAAAGGCTGTTCCCCAAGCTTTTGTTTAGTTGGAAGAGGCACAGTGCATGGACATGTTCTTTTTGTTTGCAAAGGACAGGGCCCTCCATCTGAATACATGTAGCTTCTAGCAAGCATAAGTGCGCCACACTGCGAGCCTGGCTGATAATCTTAAATTGGTCGTGAGTGTAATTCTTAGCACAATTGAGATGGTTTAGTAAATGTTGTCCAATTGTAGAATCACATCCAATGTTGGATACTATGTTTTGAGTTTTGCAAGCATGAGCTGGCTGAATATGGTCAATACTTTGCCTGTTGTGAACATCTGAAGGACATGATATTTGATATGATCCACCAGTCATTGGGACGTCTGGCCTATATACCTGCTATCACACCAGCACTGAAATTCATATTCCACATTATTTATTTATGTGGTGGTCAGAATGTCTCTTTTGGCTTGACGGCAGCATCCTGTTAGTGCAGAATGCCACTCATGCTGCTACTTGCTGTTGGCAAGTGCCAACCGATCAGCATCCTCTTCTCATGCAGGATAAATTGTCATTCCCTTTGAGATTTGGCATTCTTGAGATTCTGTCCTGTTGTGTGCAAGATGAAAATCTTCGACAGCATATCTCTTTTTTCAGCAATGTTCAAGTTCTGTACTACCAAGCGACTATATCCATGGCTGGAATTTTACGGATCCATCGCGGTGAGGACTGAACTGTAAAATGCAGTGAGCCATTCTAAACTCCATTGACTTCGGTGGGACCGCAAAATCCCTCTGGCATAAATTCAGCCCCATGATGCAACCACTTGCCTAACCAATACCATTCGAATTATGGCTTGGCCATATTCGTAAAAAGCACCATCACGGATTTCGATATCTTCCTCCCAACTGAAGACGAAACTACCTACACCACCATTGTCAAGATCAGCGTGTGCACATTACTAATGTGTACAAAACCCAAACTCAAAATGCCCGGAGCCAGTGCTTCCAAGCACCCTGATGCCAGACTATACATTGGTGAACTTTAAGAACCACGACAACATTTGGGGAAATTATGCAAATGAAGTCAGCGATGGAGACTTCAAGGACTGAATGTCCACAGAATATCTGCAATTGGTTTTCAATCCCAAACAGTGAACAACTTTACATTCTGCCCGCTGGAAATATGGCTACAACCCAAACCTTACCATCGTTTTTAAAGATCAAAATTTCATGCATCCCACAAAATACTCCCTAACTTCCCCAATAAGCCCATCATTACCCGCAATGACATCCAAATCCCTTCAATTTTGTCAAAATGAATCCCCCCCGACCCGATTTGATTAGCCCCAAAACTGACAGCCCCTCCTGACCTGACATGACTTATCTCTGACCCACCTACAAATTCACCCACCTTTCCCACCTTACCTCACCCACCCTACCCTCGTACATACCTACACATTCACCCATTCACTCACCCATTCACTCATAAACTAATTCACTAACATGCTGAATGGCTGTTTAAATGTCCCAAATTTTTTCAGTGTGTTAGTGAACTCTTACCAGAATATGGCAGCTAGTATTGTAAAAAGGGTGTGTGGCTTGTCTTGCCCCCAGCAATCAAGCACAATTAGGAAGCAGTTCCATTGAAGGTATGTTCCACATTTCTGAAGAAGCCAGGACCACAAGACCAGGCCCAAAATGCGGAACTCTGGCATGGCACAGAGGAATAGGAGCAGAGTGGCAATCTGATGGTGACTGCCAATCCACGGAACATTCAGGCCATGGTCATCTACACCACTCCACAAGGCCCCACCACCATTAGCCAGCCAATGAGCCCACTGTAGACCCTGTTCCTAATCACAGGGTCCGGGGGTCATTAAGAAACTCATATAGGTCATCTGTAAATTTGAATCAATGACACCCACTCTGACAGAGGCCCAGAAGGCCAGAGCAGTGCTAGCAGAAGAAGGCTGTGAAAGTCCTCCATAGACACAGACAACCTTGCAGCCCCCAAAGAGGCTGCTGCACCATCTGGGATTGATTTACCTGCTCCTTCATACAACCTATCAGAAGGCCCACAACAGAACTTAATCCACTGAGAACCATGTTCCTTTAATGTAGAGCCATACATCAGTATAATTGGTTGGAGTCATACCTAGCACAAAGGAAGGTGGTTGTGGTTGTTGGAGGTCAATCCTCTCAGTCCCAGACATCACTGCAGGAATTCCTCATGGTAATGTCCTCGGCCCAACCATCTTCAGCTGCTTCATAATGATCTTCCCTTCTTTATAATGTCATAAGTTGGGATATTTGCTGATGATTGCACGATGTTCAGCACCATTCATGTCTCCTCAGATTCTGGAGCAATCCATGTCCATATGTAGCAAGGCCTGGACAACACTCAGGTTTCGGTAAATAAGTGGCAAGTAACATTCAAGTCACACAAGTTCCAGGAAATGGCCATCTCCAACAACAGGGAATCTAACCACGTGCCTTTAACATTCACTGGCATTACCATTGCTGAATCCACTATCGACATCCTGGGGTTACCATTGACCAGAAACTGAACTGGACTAGCCATATAAATACTGAGGCTACAAGCAGGTCAGAGGCTGGGAGGGCTGCAATGAGTAACTCACCTCCTGACACCCTCCACTTGTGTGGCACCCATCCAGAGACATTTACTCCCTTGATTACTGATGCACAATGCAGCATTGTGTATGATCTACAAAATGCACTGCAGTAACTCTCCTTCGACAGCACCTTCCAAACCTGCAACCTCAACTACCTAGAAGGACTAGGACAGCAGAATCATTGGAACACCATCGCCATCAGGTTCCCCTCCAAGCCCCACAACATTAGAAATAGACTTTTAACAATATTGCCATTCCTTCACTGTCACTGGGTCAAAATCCTGGAACTCCCTAACAACACTGTGGATGTACCTACACCATATGGACTGCAGCAGTTCATGAAGGCAGCTCACCACCACCTTCTCAAGGGCAATTAGGGATGGGCAATAAATGCTGGCCCAGCCAGCGATGCCCACATCCCATGAAAGAACAAATAAAAATAATCCTGATGCACTGGGTATGATACCACTTGTGCTGGTGATGCACCAACGCCACGTCAGCATTTTGGACCCGGTAATATTCTGGACCAGAGAGGCCCATTGGTTCATCTCGTCTAGTGTTTAAAATCTCCCATTAGCTATTAGCCCTGTCTCTCCTTTACTAACAGTATTTAGCCAAGCCCCTGTCTCTTGACCATGTGTACAATGAAAAACTGTGCAGGTGAAACCATGACTGGCTTCTGATGCATTTGGAACCCACTCCAGCTTGAAGAAAGGAGGAAAGATTTGGGTGCAAAATGAAGTTTTACGTGTGTAAAAATTGATTAGGTCTATATGTCACAAATCATCTAAAATAGTTGAGGGGTTCTCACCCTATTTACAGCAAATATATGTCACCTTTGGGTGGTAGCAGTGTAGTAGGCTGAGAGAGGAGAAACAGTGAGCAAGAGTGCTCAGCACTGGAGCCGTCACATTTTGGGGTATTACATCAGCTATGTGCTTGCAATCAGAGGTAGAATGGAAAGGTCCCAGCTTCAGGAAGCTCTCTCCTACCTTAATTACTCTTATTTATATCTTTAGCCTTGTGCTGGTGTGAATCCGAGTCAACTGAGAAACAAAACTGATCTGCTGTTAGATTACTTACTCTGGAGATTCCCTGGCACAAAAACACACCTCTCTGGAGACGAACGGACCCAAATTAATTGCTTTAAACTAGAGGGACATTACTTGGAGCCAGACAACACAAAGCCTGTGTTTGTGTGTGTGTGTGTGTATGTGTGTCTCTCTGGTGAAGTTGCCACGACTGGTCTGTGGGTTGATGTACACCAGTTTGTGGGGGGTGGGGATCGCAAGGAGTCCCAAACTCATTGGGGTTGGGAGAAAGGGAGAAAAAGCAATTAAATGGTCTGCTCATAGAGTGTGTCACTATTCTTATTGAAGATTTAAATTGGAAGCATCTACACTCAAGGATCCACACAGATTTTATCATATAAAGTGACAAAATACTCAGAGGTTTACCCAGTGTCTTAAAAGCCAAGACATGTTACTGCAAAACTCACTCTCGAAGGTTAAATTGAAGATTTAATCTGATGCAGTAAACTACAGTGATCAGGAACTCTGGGAAATCTCCTCCTTCCTAACGTAGAGCTGCTTAAGGCAGCTGGAGCACACTTAGTGCTGCTGCTGTAAAAATCAACTAACTCAAAACAGAGCAGGAATTGAACGTGGGCACTTTCCGATTTGTATGGTAGTAAACTCACTGAACCTTCAGGGAAGCTTTCTCTGATTCATTCTTATCTATAGAATGCAATGAATTGTAACTGCCTCAGGACAAACCAGCCTTTCAGTGGGGACCACAAACAGATGTTAGGTCCCTTATTTGCAGATATAAAGGGTTTACTGCCTGTTTCAGGCGAGAGCACTCTGTACAGATCTTTTGGTCTAGCTGGTATGGCAGGCGGCATACTCATGGCTCGTAACAAATGTATGCTTCCTGCTTATCAGGAAGGCTTAGGAGGCTGCTTGGAGCTCAAAGAGGTGGACTGCCTGGGCATCTTCTGGCCCACTCTTCCAGTAGATGTGGCCTGACAGGAAGCCTTCCTTGCTTCCCCGGCTCAGACATCATCAGGCTCCATTATTTCTACACACTGGCAGCTTGAGGGTGGTTAATATTCAGACCCCATTGGAAAGACAGCGGGAGGGGTGTAAGCAATTATGCTCATTTTAACTGCCCACCACCGCCCCCCTCCACCTACCTCACCTTTTTGTTTTGACCAGCTCTGCAATAAATAATCCTGCCCATATTCTAGAGTCTAAATAAATGAAAATCTAAAATGTTGCTTTGTTCAGTCACAAGTCTTCATGATGCACTAACAATCCAAAATCTGCCCTTCAGGAGATTAGTTAGCTGACTGCAATGCCCCCCTATCCACCCCATAATAACATTCCATTAGAAACAATAGTGACAGGGTTTGAAAATGTCACCATTATGCAATAAAATTCCGTTCCTACTATCTTGTGTCATCCAGGGCTTTAAGTAATATCAGCTAATTTATTTCTTTGTTTGTTTCGTTATGTCATGAATGCGGCAGCAGAATTACAGGTATGGAGGTTAAAAGATGCACATTCTGCCCAAGCAAAGACCGTGTATTTTTAAATGAAGCAAAACTGGGCAGCACGGCCATATTGGAAAGTCAATGGGATAAATATTGACTTTTGGGTGGTCAACCCATTCTCACAATGAAGTATCTCCTATCATCTCTGAGGCCCTGGCCTCAATTTAAATAAGGAGGTGAGCTGTAAGATGCCAGGTTGAAGACTGGAGTCAGGCCAGAGTTGCTGACAGCAAGGTAAGGGAGATGGGTTGAGATGGTGGACGGCGGGGCTGTCCAGGTGGCAGCTGCCCAGATTATTTTCCTGAGTTTCAGAGGTGCCCTGGTGCTCCTTCGGCTCCATAAAAATGGATCAAGACTTACTTTTACAAGGCGTCTTCTCCTTGTCATGAAAATGCCTCTTTATTTTCAAGAAATGATTTTTACAAAAACTGCCAACTGACTGGAAATTCGGCACTCAAAAAACTGAGACAGCAAACTGCTATAAAATGCAAGCCCACCTTCCAGGGTGAAGGTGAGAAAGGCAACATGGACCCCCCCTCTGAAAGGAAATGTGAAGAGAGAGAGACATTTCAAAGGAAACCTACAGACATCAAAACCCAACACTCTAACTAAGGAAGAGATTAAAAATGCATTGAGCTGAATTTTAATCAATAGCAAAGACAATAGGAACTGCTAACCTGCCAGATACACCCAACAGACACTCAACCTCCCTGTGGAGGACAAAGTAACCCCACCTTCTGTTGGTTTCTACAGTCTTGAAATGTGTCAAAAGTTTCTGAGATGAAAGAACAAAATGTGATTTCTTTTTCTATAACAATGATTGCAAGACATGTTAATCAAATTCCTTTTTGGGATATACATATCAGAAGTTTTTAGAACTGGTTTTGCCAAGCCAGACACAGAAAGAAGTCATCTGGAAAAATTGCTGAAGGGAACAGTAAGGAATCTCTGGAAAAACTCAGCAGGTCTGGCAGCACCTGCGGAGAGGAGCACAGTTAACGTTTTGAGTCCGAATGACCCTTCAACAGAACTAAGTAAAAATAGAAGAGAGGTGAAATATAAGCTGGTTTAAGGGGGGTGGGGGGGGGGGGGGGGACAAGTAGAGCTGGATAGAGGGCCAGTGATAGGTGGAGAAAACCAAAAGATGTCATGGACAAAAGGATCAAAGAGGTGTTGAAGGTGGTGATATTATCTGAGGAATGTGCTAATTAAGGGTAGAAAGCAGGACAAGCAAAGTACAGATAGCCCTAGTGGGGGTGGGGTGGGGTGAGGGAATCAAAAAAGGCTAAAAGGACTGAATATTGAGTTCAACAATTTTAGATCATGAACTCTCTCCTCCATCCCCACCCCCTTTCTTTTCCAATAATTTATATAGATTTTTCTTTTCCCACCTACTTCCATTATTTTTTAATGTATTTCCATCCATTGTTTTATCTCTACCTTTTAGCCTTTTTTGATTCCTTCACCCCACCCCACCCCCACTAGGGCTATATGTACTTTGCTTGTCCTGCTTTCTACCCTTAATTAACACATTCCTCAGATGATATCACCACCTTCAACACCTCTTTGTCCTTTTGTCTGTGACATCTTTTGGTTATCTCCACCTATCACTGGCCCTCTATCCAGCTCTACTTGTCCCACCACCCCCCTTAAACCAGCTTATATTTCATCTCTCTTCTATTTTTACTTAGTTCTGTTGAAGGATCATTCGGATTTGAAATATTAACTGTGTTCCTCTCTGCAGATGCTGCCAGACCTGCTGAGTTTTTCTAGGTTTTTTTTTGTTTTGGATTTCCAGCATCTGCAGTTTTTTGCTTTTATTATAGTAAGGAATCTCTCTCTCTCTTAAGTTAAGAAAAGCCCATCTCTACAATATAAAAATCCAAAACAAAAACAAAAATACCTGGAAAAACTCAGCAGGTCTGGCAGCATCTGCGGAGAGGAACATAGTCAACATCTCGAGTCCGTATTACTCTTCAACAGAGCCAAGTAAAAATAGAAAAGAGGTGAAATATAAGCTGGTTTAAGGCGGGGGGGGGGGGGCGGGGGGGGTGCTGGTGGGACAGGTAGAGCTGGATAGAGGGCCAGCGACAGGTGGAGACAGCCAAAAGATGCCATAGACAAAAGAACAGAGAGTTGTTGAAGGTGGTGATATCCTCTGTCAATCCTGACAGTAGAGGAGGACAGGGGGTGGGGTGGGGGCGGGTGCGAGGGGATCAGGGGGATCAGGGGGCGGGGATTTATAAAAATCCAACCCAGGAAATAGTGACTGTCCATCAGAAAGAATCTCAGGAGAAACCCCTCGATTTCTGGGAGAAGGATCGCAGAATTAAAAGCAACAGAATTGTCTCCAGCAAAGTGCAGTTACCTGAACTTCAATTTAGCTCCAGGATTTTAAAGGCAACCAGCTAACTTCAAATGGCTGCAGCGATCAACAATCGCGATGGGACCCACCACGGAAGATCTGGTGGCCCAGCCAAAAGTGCATTGACTTTTGGCAGGCCCAGACGATCCCATTGGTGAGCGGTGCCAGAAAATCCCACCCCTAATCATATATTATTTTAACTTTTATTTGGACTCTAACTTTTCTCACTTCTGGTGTGCATGTGTGTGTGTGTGTGTGTGGTCACATCTGCTATTATTTTTTCCTTGGGTTTAGTAGCTGTCAGAGCAAGTTTATCTTTGAGTCAAGAAAGCCTGGTTTGATTTGCTCCTTATTAAAGTGTAAATACGTTTGGATTGGAAAAGGCTTCTACGAGGAAAGGAAATTTAAAAACCTTTGTTGCGACCAACCAAGGGGCCAGTTTGTCCCTCCTCGCCTGGTCACAATATCTTCCATTGCCCAAAAGGAACGGATCAAAGCCTGCACTGCACAGGCGCTGACTAGAGCTTCCTTAAATAGCAATTGGGGTTCCATTTATATCAGAGGATGCTGCATTCACTATTAAAAGTGGCCTATTACCTGAAATAGGTGGGTGCTTTGGACACCTGGTGGTAGATCCCTTTCAAAATGGAGCTGTAAGGCTACTGACCCCATTTTGAGGCTATTATCACCTGTTAATACCTAAGACACACACAACTGACCCCAATCTGTTGTATCACAGACTGGTGAACTCCAGGTTCATGCATGCCTGACATGGTAACCTATTAATCTCAGCAATGTAATTGCTGCTAAGAATTGAGTACAGAGAAAATTAATGGGTCAGTGCCCTATATATATATATATATATTATAAATCTTTACAGCCATTATTAGAGAAATATTGGCAAAAACCTGCACCCCCAGTTATGTATAGCGAAAGGTTTAATGTCTGGACATTGTGATTGGAACAACATCTTACACTGGCAACAACTGTGAAATCAGGGACATTAATTTCAAGACTTATGGCTCTTGTGTGTTTACCACTCAATTAATGGTGGTCTTAAGATGGTTGCGGTGATTTTCAACCAGTGGTGCATTTTCTTAACAAAACTGTACTACGACTTCAGCACTATAAAACCAGTCACTAAGGAGACAAGACAAAAATGGTGTATGGCAGGACTTAAATAGCATTTGGGCCAATCTCCTAATATCCTTCCCTCACTGAGAGCAGACAATAAGTTAGAAGGTACAGACTAAGTGAGTGGATAAAACTGTGGCAGATGGAGTTCAATATGCAGAAGTGTGAGATTATCCACTTTAGATCCCAGCAATACAAGTAAGCATGTTTGATTAATGGCGAGAAACAAGGACTGGGGAGGAGCAAAGGGAATTTTTGTGCCCTTGTACATAAATCATTAAAAGCTAGTGAACAGGTACAGGAAGTAATTAAAGAGGATAGAATATAAAAGGGAGGGAAATCATGGTTCTATTGCACAAAACCTTGGTCAGATCCCATCTGGGGTACTTTGTTTAGCTTTGGGCACAACAGCACAAGTAGGATATATTGGGCTTTGAGAGGATAAAGCACAAGTTCATCCAGAAAGATCACTGAGATACATAAACCTGTCCTGCACGTGATTAGCTCTCTGAAAGAGAAGTCATGCTTAGTGCCACATTTCCACTTTTTGTCAGTAACCTTGTAAGTTCCTCATCCTCAAGTATCTGTACAACTTCCTTTTAAAACTATTCATAGACCCAGCTTCCACCGCCTTTTCAGGTAGAGCATTCCAGAACCCAGTAACACACGCGTGAAAAAAAAATTCTCCTCATCTCCCTAGATCTTCAGCCAATGATCTTAAATCTATGACTTCTGGTTATTGACCTACTCGGCAGAGGGAATAGTTTTTCTCTATTTGCTCTAGCAAAACCCCTCATCATTTTGAAAACATCTATTAGGTTACTTCTTAACCTTCACCATTCCAAGGAGAACAGTCCATTATTTTTCCAACTTTCCTCAAAACTGAAGTCCCTCATACCTGGTGGCATCCTGGCCAACCTCCCTTTCTAAGGTCTTTACATCTTTTCTGAAGTGTGGTGTCCAGAATTGTCCACAATACTCCAGCTGAAGTCTCACCAATAAAGTTCTAGCATTATCTTATTGCTTTTATATTCCATTCCTCTATTTATAAGCTTGAGTAACCCAAATGCTTCATCAGCTTGCCCTGTCACCTTTAAAGATTTGTATACATGGACACCAAAGTCTCTCAGCTCATGTGCACTTTTCAAAATCATGTCACTTATATTATACTGATGTTTTTTGCACAAATGGTATGGATACTGAAAACTGAGATCAATAGACTTTTTCTTGGGCAAGAGTATTAAGGAACATGGATCAATAGCAAGTAAATGAAGTTAAGGCACTGAAGCTGTTCTGCCGTGATCTAATTGAATGATGGAATTGGTTTGAGGGACTAAATGGTCTACTCCTGATCCTATAAGAGCTCCTGAAACAGGTGCGGCTAACCAAGTGAAAGGATCTTTAGCAGTGTGGTTGCCCAGGATAATTTCCAGCTTCTAGATTGCTACTTCAACTGTTTCTTGCCTTACAACCCTTTAGTCAGATCCCTCTAGTTCCTCTGGGTGCCATTCTTGCTTCTTTAATCTGATGCAGCCACACTTGGAGGAGGTGGAGCAATAAGCCTCAGCAGCCACCACACTACTTCCACTAGACCTCCCAGGAAACAACAGGTGAGGGGGCTGCAGCACACAGCAGTCCATATCCAGTATACAAAGTCTATAGGCCAAGAGTCACTATTATATTATTAAATTATTCACAAAGAAAATAGGAATTAATTGTTATGAGAATGTACATCCGGGGTGCCACATTTTACCCTGCACGGCAGTCATGTGCTGGGTAACCATGTATCAGTCTGTCAGTCCACCAGCCACATGGAGAGCTGAAAGAAATACATTTGATGAAACACCAGCATTCTGAGTCTAAAATGTGATTATTTCTAACTTTTGGGAACTGGAAGACATAACAGTCACCTTCTTGGGCCTCCCTCAAAAAAACTGTAGGAGGAAGCTGCACATCTCCAGAAAGGCTATCACAGAACTTTACTAGTTTCTGCAACAAGACTTTCCGTCTGCTGGACCATAACTGGGTGCCACGCTAGTGGCCCTCATGCCCACAGCCATGCCTCTTTACACCACAGAATTCTTTCAGTCTTGCACAGGGGACATTTGCCATATCTCCCAGTTTGTTATTCACAGTTGCATTAAGCAGGTAACTTACACTATATCTTCCAGGGCAGAGCAGTAAAGTAGCTTCCTCACTGACCTCAGGAGTCAACAGGTCAGATCTTGGAAATTTGAAACAGTGGCTGACTTCCATTGTGTGAAGGGTTTGATGGACTGTGCACACATGGCCACCAGGGCCCCAGAACACTGGCCAGCGTCATTCATCAACATGCATGATGTCCAGGGAGTTGTTGCAATGCTTTTATACTCAGAAACTCTGTTATCCCTGTTGTAGTTTATGGCTCAGAAATATGCAGGGATGACACAATAGTTTCTATGTGTGGAGGAGTTTTATTTACAAGTGCTTTTAAAATGTCTGCTCTCTCATGCTTACAGCTTCTTGCTTTGAATTTAGTTTCTTTTACCACATCCAGGCTTGACTAATAATACACAGCATACAGTGAACAGTCAACAGGCACACTCAATCAAACACTGAGCAATTGAATCCTTTCCCCTTGTAAAACGAAAGAACCCTATTTTCAATTAAACCATCTTAAACAACAAGCATTACTTAGAATTCAGCATTCCTATATTCTCTAAGTACAGGAATTGTTTTTGAGATATGCGGGTCGTTGCGCTAATCCATAGGGCATTCTGTGGTCGTGATACACACCTTTGTGACTAACAAAAGCTGGAAGTTATCAGCTGCTACGCTAGTGGTATCTGAAGGTAGCTTTGTCTCATGTAGAGCTTCATGAAGTATGTGGAGTCATGAAATGATGTCAATAGTTCTTCAATTGTAGGAAGTGGAAACTTGTCAGGGATAATAGCTTTGTTGACCACCTTAAGGTCGACATATAGTTTATGTTCACCAGTTTTGTGTTGCTCGATGACTAGGTTCAATATCCATGGTGATGAGTTGATTCGCTCAATGATACCATCTGTTTCTGGTCATTTCAGCAGCTGTGACATGTCAACATGGATTGCAAATTGCAGCCATCCCAAAATTTGCAAAACTGCCAAAAATATCATGTCGACATGAGGAGCAGAACAGTCCCCTTAATCTCCCCAAAACCTGTATATAAGGAAGGATACCATTGTGTGCAGTCTGTGTTATCGATCATGTTAATTTGTGCTCGAGTAGAGTCTTCAAGCTTGAAGTCAAGTTAATTGAATATGTTTACCCCCTTAAGGCTTCTGCCTTTAACTACATAAAATGTGAACCTCTCTAGAGTGATGTTTTTGCAGCTTCTGGAACTATGATCGTTTCCAAAACTGAAATGATTGAGTCACCATAAGCTTGAAGAATGTCTATTGCAGGCTTGAGAGAAAGTTGCGAAAAATAACGATGGTAGAGTTTGTTGCTCAAAGCCAACATTGATGAGGAGAAACACTGAGATGCCCACAATCTCGACTGAGTGTTCCTTAAAATGACCCGGTGCTTTACTGTTTGTGATGGTATACACGCGCTGTATCTCACTCTCAGGAAGTGCCGTCCACCTGTCGAACTGATGAAGTCTTCTTCTGCACACCTTTGCAAAGTGATTCCACCTTAAGCATGAGTTATACTTTTTCCCTGGAGCTGGACATAGTATTATGAACTGATGGGTACCATCAGTATAGGGGCATTGAGTACAAGAGTAAGGAGGTCATGTTGAACTTGTATAAAACACTAGTTAGGCGTCACCTGAAGTACTGTGTCCTTTTCTGGGTGCCATATTTGAGGAAGTGTGTGAAAGTTTTGGAGAGAGGTGGTGGAGATTCACAAGAATGAGTCCCGGATGAAGAACGGTAGCTATATGGACAGACTGGAGAGGTTTTCCTTGGAGCAAAGAAGGTTGAGAGGAGACTTGACAGAGGTATTCAAGATCATGAGGGGTATGGACAGGGTAAATAGTGAGAAACTGTTCCCATTCAAGTGAACATTAAGAACTAGAGGGCACAGATTCAAAATAATTGACAAAAGGAGTAAATGCGATGTGAATAAAAGTTTTTTTCACCCAGAGGGTGGTTGGAGTCTGGAACAAACTTCCTGAGAGGGTGGTGGAGTCAGGTTCGATTGAGGTATTCAAAAGGGAATTGGATTGCTACCTGAAAAGAAAGAATGTGCAAGGCTATGGGGGTAGGGGAGTGGGACTAAATGGAATGCTCTTTCAGAGAGTCAGTGCTGACTTGATGGGCTAAATGGCCTCATTCTGCACTGTAAAGATACTGTAATACAGTGATACCAAAATTTGGGTACATTTTTGAGGCTATCTGACTGTGATAGGCATGTGCTGATGAGACTGCTGACGTCTCTTTGTCCATAACCCTTGCACGTGAGCCGATTGGGCTAGCTGCATCTGCGACCTTGAGTCTGAGGGCACATGTCTCTGTAACCACTTCAAATCTAACATAGCAGATTTGACTTGGACTACCAAGGTCATGGCTCTTTTCAAAGTTAATCATCTTTCATAAGGGGGCATTCCCTATTGTGTGGGAATTGAGGTTTTCTCAATCAATTGGTCATGGTTTAGTTAGTTGGAGTCCCAAATTGATATATAGAAGCCATTGCTGCAATGCTGCTATGTATTATTTTATGGACTCACTATTCCCCTGGCATCTCTGGCAGAATGTATATAATTCAATGTCACACTTTTCTTTGGCCCGAAGTATTTTTTGAGAACACTTACCACTGTACCAATGTAGACATGTTTTCTGTGAACTGCTCTAATGGTCACTGGCCTTCTGTTCTGAGAAAATATATGAGTATTGCCTTCTTGCGGACCACTGCTGCATTTGGACTGTCCATCCCCATTGCGAGCAAATATGTCTTGAACCCTGGAATCCATCAATCCCACAGCATAGGTGGAACTCCTCGTAAAAAAAGGAAAGGTGCTGAAGCCAGGAAATTTATACTATTCTCCATCTCGTTGCCAACTGTGTTTTATGCCTCAGAGATACGGAGAGATGACACACTAGTTTCTCTGTGTGCAGCAGTTTTATTTGCAGGTGTTTCTAAAATGTCTGCTTTCTCATGCTTACAGCTTCTTGCTTTCAGTTTAGTTTCTTTTTCTCTAACCACATGCAGACTTAACCAATAGCACTCCACACATAGTGAATAGTCAACAGACGCACATAATCAAACACCGAACAATTGAACAATTGAATACTACAATCTCTATGCACGGAATGTGACAAAATGATTGCTGGAGGAAAAGGAATACTCCTTACTGATGATCTGGCTGATGTTATCCCCTGTCCAACCCCACTGAACCCAAGCAGGACTGATACAATTGAAACTTTGGGCACAACTAGGATATTTGTAGAGCAAATGACAGGAATGTTCAAACAATGAGTTAAGTGCCTGGACTGTTCAGTAGTTTCCCTGCCACATTCCCAGGGAGAGTGTCCTGCATTGTCATGGTCTGCTACACAACATTGCATTACAGAGATGATGGATTTAAAACAGGAGAATGACATGCCATACATTCCAACTTTTAAGTTCTAAGGTTCACCATCTAACCCGAATTTCCATTGATTGTCCCAGTGGCCCAATAATTTCCTCAAAATTAAGATGCCCTGGCTTTCAGCTTTTCTACTTATCCTGCAGGAGTGGAATGAGTTTGAACTGAAAAGCTCTATTTAGGTTTGCACGTGTGCCCTAGATCTGCCGCTTTGCCCCACAGTGAGACATTGCATGATTCCCTGTAAGTTAGAAAGTTTCAATGTGCCCTGGTTTGACTTTTGAAAATATGATCACCCTAATTCTACTCTAAGATAGAGGCTCATAATTTTACTTTGGATTGGTTAGTTATTTATCATTTTTTTGTTGTTATGTACGTTGGCATCTCACTTAACCTGAGTTGGAAGTCTCTTTCAACACTATTTCTGGTTAGGGAGTTAGGGGGTGTTGGGAATTTCCCTAAAATTGAGGGGATGGGATTTCCCAATTTCATAATTTATTTGTTGGAGAAAGAAGATGAAGAGGAACAGCTGGCAACTCAGGAAGCCAGTATTATAGGACAACACCACAGGGCAGCTTTATACAGAAATCCAGGCACATGGGTTTATAGCCTCAGAAGATCTCTCCTAAGACTTATGTTCAGGAGACGTTTGTGTTATGTGGGACACTTACTCCAGGGTGCATTGTTGGGAATCCTTCTCTAACAGTGCTGTGAAAAATGATATTATTACACACCTTTGGAGAGTCTCTGCATAGGGAGTGTTTTCAGATGGTTCTGGCACTCTGCAAGCATTTGTCTTTTCACACTCCTGAGATCATCATCTTGATGTCTATCAGTCGCAGTTGACATCTCCTCAGCCTCCACTCAGGTACATCTAGCTCCATCTCCAATGTGTTTTGGAGACCTGGCTTTTTTTGTGAATCACTCGGTGTCAATTCCTCATCCGCACTACCCTGTATCCATATTGGTCCAGTTTAACCTATCTGAAAACCGGTGAGTGCAAATGAATGGGTCATGATATAGAAGGCCAGTTTTAGCTGGTAGTGTCAGATGTTGAAGGTTTTAGCATCTCTAAGAAGCACCTTTCTTGTTCCAAATTTCTTTAGAGTTGAGAAGGTTGAAAGATGCGACAAGTTTCCCACTGTCTATTTTTTATCCTGTCTGTTAGGCTCATAAAAGGAAGTGTACTAACCTCAAAGAAGAGAAACCATTTCTGATTCTTGTTTATAATCATTCTCAGCGCAAACTATTTGTAGGTTCAGGCCTTCCCACACCTACATCACCCAGAACATGAACTGAGTGAGTTCCAAGATTTGCTTCACTGCCTTCTGCTGTTCCTCCTCTTATAACTTGCCCTTCTTAGGAAAGGCGCACAACCTTTTCTTGCATTGAAAAAGAACACCTTTTGTTGTGACTTCAATGGAAATGTGAAGCAGGGGAGTATAATGATCGGCTGAATTAATATTACTTGTTTTACATTACCATCCAAAATCAAAATTACACCCATAGAGTTTGTGGCAATGCTTTCTGAAAAGCAAATTTCAAGCAACCAGTGAATTTAAGTTCCGTACCAGCTGGGTACAAAGAAATATTCAGCTCCTACTGAATTTTAAAATCAATTTCACATAAGTGGATGGAATGATGATAATTACTCTTTACAAAGAATTAGATAGTACAACATAGCAAAAGGCCATTTGGCTGAACTAGTCTAACCATATCAGTACACCCTTCTGCTCCTTTCTCCCTCATGTATGTACCCAGCTTTCCCTTAAATGCATCCATGCTATTCATCTCAGCTACTCCATGTGGTGATAAAGGTTCACATTCTTATCACTGAGTAAACAGGTTTCTCCTGAATTCCTTATTGGTGTTATATTGAACCTCTTCATAATTTTAAAGAGGTCTTTCAGGTCAACTCTCAGTCTTCTCTTTTCGAGGGAAAAGAGCTCTCTCAGTTCTGGTTTCATCCTTGTAAATACATTTTGCACTTTTCCAGTGCTTCTATACACTTTTTGTAATATGGAGACCAGAACTATGCACAATACTCTATGCATTGTCTAACCAATGTTCTGTATAAGTTCCTCAAGAAATTTATCCCCGTGCTTTATTTGTACATTTTAATTACCTGCTTTATTTACCTGCATTGTTTCTTTTAATGATTTGTGAGTCTATACCCCTGGATCCCTTTGTTCATCTAGCCTATTTAGATTCTTTAGTCCAGGCCTTCTGCTCTCTGGATCGTCAAAGACTGGATGTATGACCCAAGATGTGTACTGGGACCCCGTGGAAGTCCTAAATGCTGACCTCCATGGGAATTGCCCGCGAAGTTTGAACTTCCAACAGGCAATGCCCTCTGAGTTAGTGTTGGAGACTTTGGACAGTTCCGCCTGGATAGTTACCCATGTTAGCAGAAAAATCCTAGTCTAACTCCTGTGTAGCTATATAACTAACCACCACCCCCCCACTTCACTCACACTGACCCCCCACTGACTATGCCACTGACCCCCAGACTATACCCCTTGACCTTCAGCCTGACTACCGTCCCGACAACCTGACTACTCCCCCGACCCGATCTGACTAGCCCCAACTTGACAACACCTCCCGACCCAATCCGACGACCCCATGACCCATTTATCTACTCAACCACCTACCCACCTAACCCACCTGCCACCCTGCAGCCCTACCTACCTGCCTCCATACCCACCTAGCACCCTACTCACCTGCTGTCCTACCACCCTACCCACCTGCCACCCTACCCACTGATTTCACCCATCCTTCCTACTTATTCATTTACCCCACCCAGCTACCTACTCTACCACTCTGCTCATTCATTTATTCATCCATTCGCCCACTCACTGACATTCACTTTGGACACTTAAACTCACCGTACAGCAGCTAGTACCATAAAAACGGGGCATGGCTTGTCTTTTCTCCCGATGTTACTTCACAACAATGGAGCTCTTTGTGGGACGTATGCTCAATGTTTCTGAAGAAGCTGGGATTGGAAGACCTGGCCAGAGATGTGGAGCAGCATCAGGGCACAGAAATCTGATGGTAATTGCCACTTCACAGAAGAGCTGGGCTTTTACTTTTCAAGGAGTGAGTGGCCTTCTTATTCCTCCTACCAAGATGCATCACGTCACACTTATCCACAGTGGAATTTATTTTCCATTTGCATGCCTATTCTGTAAGTTTGTTAACATCTTGTATTTTGTTGTAGTCTTCCTCAGTATCAATGATACATTTATAAATAAATTTTAAGCAGCAATAACAATGGAAATAACCATTTCAAATGCAAGCAATTTCTTAAAATCTGCTATCATCTTATATTGGTTATGAACTTTTGAACATTGTTAATAACTAGTTTGGCAACATCATCCCACAAAATAGTTGCATATGTCACAAGTACATTGGAAATCCTTAGGTAGAACACTGCGTATACCACAAAGTATCTGAAAATTGTTCCAAACCATGCAGTTTGATGACTGTTACATTGATTACTTGACTGCAAATATCCCTCAGTCAAAAACACCACTATGAAGCTTCTTAAACTACAAGAATAGCATCCGCGGCGCATGTACATACTCCCAATGGGAAATGAGCCAGATGCCACATTTCTAAAATGATTTGCCCATGTGAACCCAACAACTGCCAGCAACATACAGAGCAGACTGATCATGATGCCAATTAGCATGTAACATTGATTTGATTCCGATACTACAATTTTGGAGCTTCATGCTGCAGCCTACACATTCCCTTAACTTCACACAGCTGAACACAACATTGAATGGCATGAATGACCTCGCACCAGTGCTATTGAAAGGAATAATAAGCAACTTACAGGTTAGATGCTGGATTATTTCTGGTTGTTGCTACAACTGTCTGCATTTTGGTGCTTTTCTGTACCTATCAAAACTTTCAGTTGTCAACTGGAGGTTGTCTGACAGGTTAAATAACTTTTTGGTGACTTCAGGTTTTATGCACAAGCCAGTTGCTTCCAGACATGGATAGCCTAGTAGGATCCTCTCTTGGTATGGAGCATGACTGGGAGAATCATTGTCACTTGAGTGCCTGCTGACCTACTTTGACTCCCATGTGGATGAATAACAGGTATGATGCCTGATTAATAAAAATTGCATAAGATCATAAGAAATGGGAGTATTAGAAGACTATACAGCCCGTTGAGCCTGCCCTGCCATTCAGTTTGATCATGGCTGATCCTGGGCTTCAACTCTACTTTCCTGTCGGCTCCAGGTATCCCTTAATTCCCTGAAAGACCAAAAATCAGTTTCTCTCATCCTTAAATATGTTCAATGATGGCACATCTACAACCCTCTGGGGTGGAGAATTCCAAAGATTCACAACCCTTTGGGCAAAGAAATTTCTCCTCATCTCAGTCGTAAATGATTTGCCCCTTATCCTGAGACTATGCCACCTTGTTCTAGATTCCCCAGCCAGGGGAAACAACCTCTCAGTATCTACCTTGTCACGCCCCTTCAGAATCTTGAATGTTTCAAAAAGATCACCTCTCATTCTTCTAAACTCCAGAGAATATAGACCCAATTTACTCAGCCTTCCCATCATTGGACAACCCTCTCATTCCAAGGATCAATCTTGTGAACCTTCACTGTACTGGCCCCAATAGTATATCCTTCCTTAAATATGGAGACCAAAATTGCGTACAGTATTTCAGGTGTGTTCTCACCACAGCCCGGTACAATTGTAGGAAGACTTCTTTATTCAAGTACTCCAATCCCTATGCAATAAAGGCCAATATGCCATTTGCTTTCCTCATTACATGCTGTGCTTGCATGCTAACTTTTTGTGTTCCATGTAATGAGTACACCTCTGAGCATCAACATGTACAAGTTTCATGCCTTTTAAAAAATATTCTGCTTTTCTATCCTTATGGCTAAAGTGAATAACCTCACACTTCCCCACATTATGCTCCATTTGCCACCTTGTTGCCCATTCCCTTAACCTGTATTTATCCATGTGCAGCCTCTTTGTGTCCTCCTCACAATTTGCATTCCCAATTAGCTTTGCATTATCAGCAAATTTAGATACATTACTTTCTGGCCAGGATTTTTCCTTTGTCGGGGGGGTGGCTCGGCGGGTGGTGGACGATCAAAGCCCGATCGCGATTTCATGCTGGCGGGCCAATTAAAGCCCGCCCAGCGTGTACCATGCACGGCAGTGCTCAGCGCTGCCTGTGTGGGGGGATGAGGAGGGCAAGAGCGCAAGTTCACACATATGCGCGGGTGTGCACTGGGAAAGCCCCCTGAGGCACAAAGCTGCCTCAGGGAAATGAAGAGTTGCGAAAATTAAAAATAAAGTCTTTTAAAATGTTCAAAAACATGTCCCCTCATGTGACTCTGTCACATGAGCAGGGACATGTTATTAATATTAAGTTAAAGTTTTTATTTTACTTTGAATTGCTGTTGGAAGCCTCATCCCACCCTTGCATAAGGTTTCCAAAAAAATGCAAAGGCCGCTTGGCCTTTTCATCTGCCTGCCAACCATAAGGCAGCCCGCCAATAATTAACAGGCCTATTAAAGCCATTAAAGTTCTAATTGAATGTAACTTTTTTGTTCAACCTTACAGTTGGCAGGCAGGTGAAAAGGCCAAGCGGCCTTTGGGTTTTTTAGGAAACCTCATCCATGGGCAGGATGAGGTTTCCAACAGCAATTAAAAGTTAAACAAAAATGTTTAAAATTCATTCATAACATGTCCCTGTTCATGTGACAGAGTCACATGAGGGGACATGTATTTAACATTGCTAACTCTTTTATTTTTAGTATTTTTAGTATTATAAATTTCAGCTCCACAAGGCAGCTCTGCGCCTCAGGGAGCTTTCATTGCGTGCACTCGCGCGCATGCACGAACTTCTGCGCTCGCCCTCCTCCCGCTCCCACCCCGGCAGCACTGAATGCTGCAGCGCACGTTTCACACGCTAATTGGCCAGCCAGCATGAAATCGATGTTGGGGCCTGATCAAAGGCGGCGGTTGGATTCGTGACCACTCCCGAGCCCACCCACAGCGCCCTCCCGACAAGGTAAAAATCCTGGCCTTAGAGTGTAGGCCATTAGGTCCTGGGGATTTATTGGATTTTAAACCCTTGATTTTCTCCAGTGCTTTTTCCCTGCTGATATTAATTATCTTAATTTCCTCATTCTTATTAGCTTCTAGGTTGCCCTCTATTTCTGACATGTAACTTGTATTTTCTACATTGAAAACAGACACAAACTATTTGTTCAATACCTTTGCCATTTCCTATCCCTCATGATAATTTCTCCTGTCTCTGCTTCTAAGGGACCAATGTTTGCTTTAGCTACTCTCCCTTTTTATATACTTGTAAAGGCTCTTATAATCTGTTTTTATATTCCTGGCTAGTTTACTCTACTCTTTCCTCTTTTATCAACTTTTTGGTGGCCCCTTGCTTGTTTCTAAAACAATCGCAAAATCTCAGACTTGTTATTATTCTTTGCAACATTATGAGCCTCTTCTTTTAAGCTAAACATTCCTTTACCTCCTTAGTAAGCCATGGATGAATTTCGCTTGCTGAGTTTCTGTTTTTCAATGGAATGTATTTTTGTTGAACATTTTGAATTATTTCTTTAAATGCTTCCCACTGTTTATTTACTGCTTCATCTTTTAGTCAATTTACCCAAACAAACTTCTCCAGCCCTCCCCTTATACACGTGTAATTGGCTTTGTTTAAGTTTAAGCTTAAACTTTGTTTAAGTTTAAGATCCTTGATTGTGATTGGGGTATGTTGTTTTCAAACTTAATATTCAATTCACTTGTATTACGATCACCAATTTCCAGTGGATCTTTTACAATGGCATTACTCATTCGCACTGCCTTATTGCACAATACTAGATCTAAAATAGCTTTATCTCTAGTTAGTTCCACAACATATTGCTTCAGGAAACTGTCACAAAACATTCTAAAAGCTCTTCTTCCAGACCATTTTTGCCAATTTGAATGGTCCAGTTTCGATATGAAGATTGAAGTCCCCCACAACTATTACATTACCTTTGTTACAAGCTCTAATAATTACATGTTTAATGCTCTGTCCAATCATATAACTACTATTAGGGGCCTATAAACTACTCCCACCAGCTTTTACTAACTCTTGCTACTTCTAATCTCTACCCATACTGATTCTACTTCTAGATTTTCTGAGCCAAGATCCTTTCTCACTAACGTCCCTATATCACCCTTTATTTTCAGGGCTACCACTCCTCCTTTTTCATTCTGCCTGTCTTTTGAAATGTTGTATACCCTGGAATATTTATTTCCCAAACTTAGTCACCTTGTAACCATGTCTCTGTAATGGTGATTAGATCAAAACCATTTATCTCTATTTGTGCCATTGGTTCATCTTATTGTTGGTGCTCCACGTGTTCATTTTTCTTTTACAACTATTCCCAGATGGACTTTCCTCCCTGATGCATTATCACTGTTAAGCTGTCTGTCCCTTCCTGTGCCACTCAGCTTGTCTTTACCCAGATCAATACATTGTTCAATTGCCTCAACTTTTATCTTTAGATTTCTAAATCTCCCTTCACCTCCTCCCCCTCTGTTAGTTTAAAGCCATTTTTCCCTAATCTGACCATACTTGCT
Source organism: Cetorhinus maximus (assembly GCF_964194155.1). NCBI lineage: Eukaryota > Metazoa > Chordata > Chondrichthyes > Lamniformes > Cetorhinidae > Cetorhinus > Cetorhinus maximus. Next base: position 31,964,764 of record NC_135883.1, read on the forward strand.
GGTGCACCCTTACGTTTGTATGCTATGCCCTTCCTGTCACACTTTGGTTATCATTACCCATATCGCTACCTTGCACTATTACCTTGTCCTTTCCCATTAACTTTCCAAATCTCCACTGACATGAACCCCCCTCCTCCCTCCCCAACTATTTTATGTCCCTCATTATATGATTTGCAAGGGCACTGGTCCCAGTGCTGTTCAGGTGAAGATCATCCCAATGGTGCAGATCCCTCTTTCCCCAGAACTGGTGCCATGCCCCATAAATTCAAATCTATTTCTCCCACACTAATTTTTGAGCCACACATTCAACTGCCTGATCTTATTTATCCTATGCCGATTTCTCATGACACAGGTAGTGACCCAGGGATCATTATCCTTGTGGTTCTGCTTTTTAATTTGTCACCTAGCTGTTCATACCTCCTCAGCAGAATTTCTTTCTTAGTCCTATCTATGTTGTTGGTACCGATGTGAACCAAGACAACTGGATCCTTCCCCTCCCACTCCAGGTTCCTCCCCAGCCTTGAGGAGGTGCCCTTAACCCTGACACTGAGCAAGCAACACAGCTTTTGTGACTCCTGCTCTTGACTGCAGAGAACAGGGTCTATCCCCTGCTCAACTACATTCTTTTTTACTCCTCCCACTTGAATGGCTCCCTGCACCACAGCTCAATTTGCTCATCCACCCTGCAGCCTGTGGTCTCATCCACACAAGCTGCAAGAAACTCAGATCTGTTGGATAATTGTTAGGGTTGAGGTTCCCCCATTGCTACCTTTTGGGTCCCCATACCTGCTTGACCTGCATTTACACTTTCCTGTCCCTCATCATGGACTGAATCAGAAGTACCTAGCCTGAGGGGTGTGATTGCCTCCTGGAACAAAGTGTCCAGGTAACTCTCCCTATTCCTGATGCATTGCAGTGTCTGAAGCTTGGACTCCAGCTCAACAACTCTGAACCATAATTCCTTGAGCTGCAAACACTTATTGCAGACCTGGTCACCATTAAGTAATTTATCTAGTTAAGCTATACATTTAATAGAATACTTATATCTCCACAGTATGGGTTTAAACCACAGCTCCTATTGAGAAAGATAAACTCTTAAAACTCACCAACCCATCACATACTTACTCACATAATTATTGCCTTTGAACACTTACCAGTTATTGGAGGCTGAAAAAAGGTATAAAAAGGAACATCTCCTCCCCCCTCTGCACTGAATTCCCACTTATACTAAATTTCCAAGTTAGCACTCATTCCCCATTGCAGTCAGTTCTTATCATCTCCACTCTGTGTTCCCACTCTGATTGCTGGTAGGTGAGTGATAGAGGTATGATGATTTGAGCAGTGACTGTGGATACTGGTGCTGTTGATTGTATTTGGCATTTGAAGATGCATTCACTGATCTTGACAACTCATGTGAGGTCATTCAACTTTGCAACACTGCATCCAAGTCCTTGGTGTTTGACTCTCGGGGCAGAATTTTACGAGTGGGCGAGTGGGGGCGGGGCCTGCTCGCCGACTCCTACAATGACGCGCGGTGACGTCGGGGGGAACTCCTGATGTCACCGCGCCTGATTTAAATTTTCAGGATGGCGGGAGCACAGTGAAATCAGCTACGCGCCCGCCGACCTGTCAATGGCCAATTGAGGCCATTGACAGGGTCAGTTAAGCAATTAAAAGACCTGCCTGTCCAACCTTAAGGTCGGCGGGCAGGCCAGGAGCCCCAGCGGGAAGTAGAAAAAACATGAAACCCCATCCACGGACGGCATGAGGTTTCATGTAGGCTTTAAAATATTTTAATAAAGATTTTGTAAAAATTATGGACATGTCCCAACTCATGTGACATTGTCACATGCGGGGACATGTAAGGGAATTTTTTTTTTCTATTTTTAATGTTCTTGACAGTAGAGGTGATCTCCCTGAGGCAGCACTTAGCCTTGGGGAGATGAGTGTGCTCTGTCATGTGCATGCGTGAAAGAGCGCACTCTCGATTTTGGGATTCTCCTTGCCCCCCACCCTGCCCGCACAGGGAGTCCATAGCGCTTCTGTGCGGACGTCACGCTGGGTGGGCCTTAATTGGCCCGTCCATGTAAAATGGTAGCGCGCCTCTGATTGGGGGTGCCCCCCAACAGAGGGAAAATTCAGCCCTTGGAATTAATTTCCATGGCTATATGCATCCACTGCCTTCTGACCATGTATCTGGAGGACCTCCTTCTCCCTGGTGAATACAGGATATCTCTCTTCCTGTCCATCTCCTCCAACAAGACCTCAGGTGCAGCACCCGAAAAACTTGGAACCCAGATCAGTTCTGGGTTGCACAGTACCCTGGATTAAAATAAAGTGCTGCTCCTAAAGGTATTTTGTTTGGAACACTATAGGAAGTCAAAGGCAGCACAGTCAGAGTAGGAATTTGGTGGGGACTGAGAGTTAAAATAGTGTGCTACAGACAGATCAGGATCACATGTGGGGATAGAAAGGGGTTTGCCAACCAAGCAATCACCAATCTGTGTTTGGTCCCATCAATGTAGCGGAGAACACACAGTGGACTGTCAAGAATTGACAGAATTTCTTGTGCTGGCTAACAGTGCAGAATATCATTCACTACTTTTTTCCCCCTTCAATTTTCTTTTTTCACCCTTATCTCCTACTCTTGAAGTTGAGTCTCAAGCAGGCAATTAATGTCCATGGATGATTTTGACCCTCCACTGTTTTGCCTTTGTAGCCTCTCCTCATATGTGAGCCTAAAGGGTGAGGTTTTAGCATATATTGAATTGTGGGAGAAAATTGTAGCTGTGACTGATCTGGCCTACAGTTCAGGATTGCTGGATAACAATCAGGAATGTGAACCGCAATGTCTTCTCCAGCCATCGACTTCCCACCCAACCATTCCCCCACATCCCCAACCCCACCCTTAGCCCAGGTTGTGGAGGCCAATTCTGCACTTCTCCCATTGCGCCTGTCAAGTTTGCCAAATTCAACACAGACGAGGCTTCTAAATATTATGCAGCGAGATTAGTCATCTTTGAAACTGTTGAAAAACAAAAGGATTATGAAGACCTCAGCAATCTCCGCCACCATGTTAGATTCCCCTGAATCAGCCCTAGGGAGTAGAGTACTGCAAGTTTTATCTACGCGATGATCCCTCATATTTAATTCCTTTGTACCTTCAAGGCAGGAGTGGGGAAACAGCAATATTAACATGGATATCTGAAAGGGGAACATCTACGGTCAAAACAGGGGTCATAAAAGCTTGAGGAAAAATTGTTTGTTCTGACAACCCACAGCTTGTGTGTACCAACATGAATACATGGTTTCTCCAATTTGGTAATCACAATTTAGAACAAGCCACAAGGATAGGTTTGCATTTCACGACTGGAGATTATACTTAAGTTGTCAACAGTTGTGCCAAAAAAGTTTGATGCTTCCAATAACCCAGCAAGTAAGGGCTATTTTTCTTTCCTGTTGCTAAGAAAATATATTTGATGGGTAGCAGCAATCTCCATATCTTTAATCAAAAGCAGTTGCCAAGGATTTACTGTTCAAGCCAATAAATCCCTGATGCTGCGGTGATGCTTTTCCATTAATGGCATGATGTGATGAACCCAATGATGGAGCAGTGTTATTGAGAACATAGAACTCACAGATGTGGATTGACCACTGTACACTTAATTGATAAAGTAAGTTTATGATGGATAAAATTGGTTTTGGTTAAGGATGATTCTCTTCAAAGTGCCGTTGCCAAAACATTTCTAGGAAGGGGATCATAAACCACAAGGCTCAAATCTTCCGGTCTCCGGATCGTCGGAGTCACCACATACATAAGGAAGAGGTGGGACGATATAGATAAGGGATGCAAAGTTTGGTTCCTTAGCACCTGTTATTCGTGAAGTGGCAGGCAGTGCTACTCCACTGCAGTGTCTCAAGGTAATGGACTGTAACTTCTGTGGAGTGGCAATCACAGTCAGATGACCACTCCAATCCTAATTTTTTACATTGAAATCCAGCCGCTCATTTCTCGCCCGAGCCTCCGACTCAGGCTGGGTGAGAATAGTGCAGTGTAGCAAGTTCCCGGGGCCTTCTGTTGAGGCCACCTGAGCTAGAGGTAAGGAAGATGGCACTAGCTGCCGTAAAGCAGGTAAGTTTAAAGGTCCAGCCACATTAAGGACCCAGGGAGAAGGTAAGAGTGTAAAGTAAGTGGGTAGGTTGGAGTGAGTGGTCAGTGGGGAGGGGTGGGTGGTCAGGGGGGCTCAGTGGGGGTGGTCAGTTGGGGGTTGGTCAGTGGTGGAGTTGGGAGGGTAGTTGGGGTGAGGGAGGGGTAGTCGAGTGCGGGAGGATAGTCAGGGGGCTCCCCTGGTGGGAGGGGGTCGGTGGGGCAGGGGGTTACTGGCAGGTGGGCATTGTTGGGGGGGCGGGTAGTGGGGGTCCTATGGGGGGTTTGGGGGAGGGTCAGTACTATTTTAATTCTTCTAACTTTTTCTGGGTAACTGTTACTGTAGGGCAGTCAGAACCACCTGAAGTTTGTGATTTAAATTGGCGTATCGAATGGTTCCCATTGCAGGGCAATTGCCCAAGAGAAGTTTGAATTTCCCAGACAGTTGCTGTGCAATCCTTATGTAGGGACTACAGGTGGTGTGGGGGTGGGTTCCCCAATGTATCTTTTGGGTATCCCCCAGGTATGATGCCCCAGAGCTCGGAAGTTACCAATATTTTTCCACATCTAATACTTGGCAACTTTGTTCCTGGTTATTAACTTTATAAATATCACTCAAAGATTGTATGTAATTAAGTGTTGGATAGTATTTAATCATTTTATGTATTATGCCATTTCTGTCTCTCAGATTTAGCTTTCCTGTTAAAATATCCACCTTTCCAAACTATCCCCATATCTCTTAATTTGCTTAGATCTATCAATCTCAATCTTGAATATACACAACAACTAAGCATCCTTGGCTCTCTGGGGTGGAGAATTCCAAGATTCACATGTAGGTTAGGACAATTGGTTAGACTTTTTCCTTCCAATTAGCTCCTTCTAGCTTCAATTGTCCTTCAAGAAAGAAGGAATTGCGTCATTGTGTGCAATATATTTGGGTGATGTGGCTGTCATGGTCAAATAGCTGCTAGTGTGCATGCTGTGAGGTGTGAGTGCAAGGGTGGCAATAGTCCCAAGTGTGTGAGGGTGAGGTAAAGCTTATGAAGGTTATTTGTGAACCTTGATTGCTAGGTGAATGATGTGAGTGTGGTGAATTGGAGAGTGGATGTCGCTTGTTGGTAGGGCGTGGTATATGAAGATGACCTTGACAACATTTGTGAGGTAATTAAACTTATTCCTGCACTGCATTCAGGTGCTTGAGGCTACAATGCTGACATTGTCCTCTGCTGCCATCTCTTCTCTCTGCTTTCAGAGCATTTGTCCAGAGGGCCTCTACCCCCACAATCATCTGCACCCACCTTCCGCCCATTCCTCCATCCACCCTCTGAAGGCACAGGACATCTCTCTTTCCTTCTGCTTCTTCCACCAAGACATCCAGTGCAGCGTCTGAAAAACATAATGCACGCTGAGCAGCCATTGTTGATTCTTCCACAACAATTCAGAATGAGCAGACGCAGTGCATCTCCCCTTTAAGAGGTGCAGGATAGCTTTAAGTAGTGAGTGGCACACGGGACATTGGGCCCCCTTGCTGACGTGAGCAGCCAATGAACAGTGCGGGAAGTGCTGCCTTCATGGAAATGGGCAGCATGAAGTTGGCATCCTGCCTGTAGTGTAATCAACAAGCAGAGGTTAATCATGCATTGCGATCCCTACAGCCCATTTATAGTGGTTATCCAGTTTAACACCCATGGATTCATATCAAGCCTAAATTCACCAAGGGCAGGATATTGAGTTAGGCGAGGGTGGGGGGGGGGGGCGGGCACTCCCCACTCGCCAACGTGTAAAATGACGCGGGATGACGTCGGGCGGAATTCCCGATGTCACCCCGTGTCATCTCCATTTTCAGGTCGGCAGAGGCGCAGCTGAATCAGCTGTGCGCCCGCCGACCTGTCAACGGCCAATTGAAGCCATTTAAAAACTAATTGAAGTATTTAAAGGTCCTGCCCGTCCAACCTTAAGGTTGGCGGGCAGGCCGGGAGCCCTGGCGGGCAGGGTGAGTTTTCATGTAGGTTTTTAAAATTTTAATAAAAGTTTAATTAAAAGTGATGGACATGTCCCAACTCATGTGACAGTGTCACATGAGGGGACATGTCAGGGAAATGTTATTTTTCTATATTTTACATTTTTGAATTTGGCGCCGATCTCCCTGAGGCAGCACTAGCCTCAGGGAGATGAGTGCACTCTATCACACGCATGCACAAAAGAGTGCTCTTCCGGCTTAGGAAATCCCCCTCCTCACCTGCACATGGAGCGCATAGTGCTTCCTGGTGGACGTCATGTAAAATGGTGGCGCTGATTGGAGGTGCGCCCGCACGCAGCTGCTCCTGAACTTCCCCCCTAACAGGGGGGAAATACTTCCCTAGGCATTTTCTCAGTCCACCTCAAAGAGACTGGAGAGGCACACATAGAAAAGATATGAATGTCCAGTACCCAATACAAGGGGACACTATTGTTTCACCTATTACCTGCACAATTCTATAGTTAGATGGTGGGTGGTACACACATGCACTCCTACACGTAAGGCTTTCAGATCACTTACAAAAGTGATTGTCATCACTGTACCTTGAAGAATATCTAAGGCAAGACTCTAAACCTGCTACAACTATTTAATGCACAATCCTACTTACCTCCATCTTAAATGCCATGCAAGAGGAGCAGCAATTGGGCTAGAGACACAGTGCAAGTCTCTATGTAACAGCTGTCCTGGGACTCCTTCAGACTTGACCGGGCAAATATAATACTAAGATTGTTTCTGCTATTAAAGCAGAGGGCTTTGACCTACTTCGTTTGGGTGGGCTCACTTCTCTTTGTGTGACTTGGTCACCCAGGGCTTCCCAGGAGAACTATACCAATGATGATCTAAACCAGCCAACAAAGCAGCACAAACCATTCCAGCATAGAAATCCTGAACCCATGCAATGTGCCAGCCTTAGCTAGATCTTAGGAGTGTCTCATACTCTCAATGTTGACATCTTAACAGGACCTGAGTCTGGGAGACAGAAATGGCATATTACATAAGATAATGAAATTTTTTTTAGCACCAAGTTATATACAGTCTTTTGTCAATATTTACAGTATAATACAGTAAATTGGAACAAAGCTGCCAAGTATTAGGTAAAAAAATTATTTTGAGTCACTGCAATGAACTACCACTCCTGTCTCATCACTAAATATAGCTCTTCTCCAGTGTCAGGTCCTGATAGATCTGTATTTATCACAAAGATTTTGTTTGTGGTGCATGTGAAAGTTACTGCCACTCGTTCTTCAAGCCATTGTTTTCTACTGTGTAACAGTAACTTTATAACTTTACTCCCACATTTCAGCTTGCTCAGGCAGAAACACACTTGCCACCTTTTTCCAAACATATTCAGTTCATTCAAACATAAGAATGTAAGAATATAAGAAATAGGAGCTGGAGTAGGCCATTTGGCTTTCGATCCTGTCCCGCCATTCAACAAGATCATGGCGGGGTTGGGGGTAGAGCTGTGACGGCATGTGATCTTATACTTCAATTCCATATTTCTTAATCCCCATAGCACTTATTCAGGGCTCTCACTGGGGTTGCGGGATGAGTAATTGGGGTTATGAGCACTCTCTCCTCTATGGCAGCAGTGGTGACCATGGAGTGAAGACTCAGGTGGGACAGTCTATGGATCGGCTTCGATGCTCCTTGACATGAGTGCGTGCAGTTTTATTCTTCTCTTGGTCTGGCGGGCATGGCCTAAAGGGACCAGCTCCGAAGCCCAATTGCTGCCTCCAACAGAGCCTGAAAATTGGTAGGTAAAGAAAACATCGCTGCTTGTTCTCCAACCCCCAAACCCGCTCTCACGAATCTCTCCCCCGACTCTCACAGCTCTACCCCTCCAATCCCCTCACAATTCGAGCCCCTGCTCATACAACTCTACCCTCCCACCCTTATTAGAAATATCTCCCCGCTCTCACAGCTATCCCCTACCCCATCCTCCAACTCTACCTCCCCCACCCCGCTCTCACAGCTCTACCGCCTCCACCCCTTTCTGCACCTAACAGCCCACCCTTTCCCGCTCCCACAGCTCTACACCCCGCACCCTGCTCTCACCCTAGTCTTACAGCAATTTTCATGCTTCAAAAGGGGTCATAATATGAAATAGTTTGGGAAGCACTCTCTTAATTCCTTTCATAAGCAAAAATCTATTGACCTCTGTCTTAAATATATTCAACAACTGAACATCCACAGTTCCCTGACTTAGTGAATTTCAAAGATTCACCACCCTTTGAGTGAAGAAATTTCTCCTTAAATCTCAGTCCTAAATGGCCAACCCTTTATTCTGAAACTGTGACTCCATGTTCTAGATTTCCCAGACACAGGGGAAACATTTTTTCAGCATCTACCCTGTCAAACCCATTAAGAGTTTATATGTTTTAATTGGATCACCTTTTATTCTTTGAACCTCCAGGGAATGTAGGCCTATTCTACTCAATCTGTCCTCATAGGACAATCATCTCATCCCAGGAACCAGCGTAGTGAACCTTTGTTGCATTTCCTCTAGGGCAAGTATGTATTTCCAATTAGAATGGAGCAGGAACTGTGAGGGGGTAGGATGATGGTGATGAGACCAAAACAGCACACAGTACTCCAGGTATTTCCTTACCAAAGTTTTGTATATTTACAGTAAGATTTGGTACTTGGCACTTGGTAAGATTTCCCTCCACTAGGGAATTTTCACAAGAAGTGAGTGCACTCACAATGAATGCACTCGAGGTCACATAAATTTTTTAAAAGTTCAACAGATTTTCCTTAAATGAATCCTTATGGGGTATGGAAATTAAGGTTTGTGGAAAATTGTCCCTTAATTGCTCTTTACCCTTACACTCCAATCCCTTTATAAAAAAAGCTAACATATCAATTGCCTTCCTAATTGCTTGCTGTACCGCATGTTAACTTTTTTTGATTCACGTAGGTCACCCATGTCACTCCGAATGAAAACATTTCCCAGTCTCTCACCATTTAAAAAATATTCTTTATTTTTTATTTTCCATACCAAAGTGGCTAGCTTCAAATGTCACCTTATTGTATCCTGTCTGCCATGTTCTTGCCCACTCACCCAACTTGTCGATACCCCTCTGCAGCTTCTTTGTGTCCTCCTCACTGTTTGCTTCCCTACCTAACTTTGTAATAATAAGCAAACTTGGATTTCTTATACCCGATACCCTCAAATACCCTCAAACCATTAATATAGATTATAAATAGCCAAGGCCCAAGAACAAAATATACAACCGACAAGTAGTTCTCTCTTCCACCTGATCCATCAAACACATGCACTGAGCACAGCACAGTGCTTGGAAACTCTTCCCTCGCAATGGGAAGAAGTCTGCGTGGCTGGAGGCTGTAGAAGAGGTCCCGTGGTTCTGGATTCAATGCCAAAAGCGGCTAATGGCCTAACCAGGTCAGGGAAGGTGAGTACAGTGGCATGTTCGCCCACATCTTGCTGTGAGCATCATCCCACTCTTCACTCTGCCTTCTCAAGTCTACTCCATCACGTCACATCACTCAACTGACATGATTAACCCACAGCTACATACATCCCTCACCATCTTTGCACTTCTTCACATGCTTATCTGTCCATCTACCACTTACATTCACCCTCATCCTTATGCAATGTCATGTCTCTCCCTCATAGTCACCCTCAATAAATGCTCTCCATCTATGGGTAGAGCCCATGCTATCACACTTAGTCATATATTTCTTCTTTGCCTCCTTGCAGGAGAATAGAACACAGGGTGAGGGAGAAAACAGGAGGGTCCTACGCAGACCATGCAGATCACAACTGCAGAGGTGACATTGGAAGTGAGTGGAGTTGTGGCTGCCAGAGACAGAGAGACGGGAATCTTCCAGCTACCTGGTGAAACAATTTCATGAACATTCTTACCTTGCCATGACTAATTCATAACTTTTATCTCTGTCAGAACCTTCTCACATTCAGCAAGAGTCATTAGAGGTCAAGGACATCAATTCCTCAGAGGAGCTTTGTCCTTCCTAGGGTGCACTGTCACAGAACTCATGTAAACCATGCACCAGCTCAGGTACTCGTACTTCAGTGGGACAAGTAAGGCAGATAGTTTGGTTTTCACCTGGTAACTCATACTCCAGAAGTGAGCAAGAGCAGACGGTTGAGACAGGGACAGCAGTGGAGAATCTGTGTCAAAGGGCCAAGCCCTCTTCAAATTCTGCTCAGCTGGGCACAGATGTTGTACTTCAGGGGCCATCAACGGCCATCAATGAAGAGAAAAATCAGTGAGCAGCAAAAGATAACGTGTGATGCATTGACTGGCCTTCAAAGTGGCCTCGCTATATTACAGAGAGATTGGAAGAGCCAGCCTCAAGCATGAGGGCTGTAATATCACAGGGTACTGAGATGATCTCTTCTTCCATGGATAAAATGGCCAACACCATGAACCATCATGTGCTCCAATCAAATGGCTCCATTCCTGTCTTCAACACAACTGTACACCAACATGTCTGTCACCTTAAATAGGCTTAAATGACTGATTTCTCACCCTTGCCCATACAGAGATGCACTAATCTGTTCCAAAGCGTTCACCAGTTTACCGACACAGTGGCAGGTATAAAGTGCGGCTGGGCCATGAAAGATGATGGCAAAAGTGGGGACTTCGCTCAAAGCATTCCTACTTCTCACCCATTGCCCACTTCTCAGTCAATGTTCCACATACTGCCAATGTCATTTTTCACTGCTTTCCTGTGTTGCTTATTCTTGGGTACTGGGTGATAAGTGGCCTTCTAACCTATTTGATGAAGAATGTGAAGACACGAAATGATGGGGACCAGTAGGGAGAATGCTGAAGGGTTGGTTACTTGTCAGACTGCTAGATGTCAGTGGCACTGGGTGTGGGGAAGGGGAAATGTGGTCATTGCATTTTCTGGTGACATGGGTTCACTGTTGTAGCCTAGATGAACTCCCAGTGATAAGGGCATTCCTGGCAGCAATATAGAAGCTGTTGATGCATCGCTTTCATCAGCATTCTCCTCCTCATCATCTTCCTCCTCTCCCTCCAAATTGTTTGAGGAGGACCTGAGCGCTTCACTCTATTCCTCCTGCATGTCCAAGCCTTGCTGATGTTGGTGTTGAACAGAACAGAGCAAACTGCAACCATCCTGGAGACCCTGGCACAGCAGGTGAGAACTTAAAGATATGCCCAGATCTGTTGAGGCATCTGAAGTGTGTCTTCAGCATGCTGATGGCCTGTTCAATCACACACTTGGAATCACACAGTATGGCTTTTATTGCAGTGTTGTTGAGCATCACGGTTGGGCTGTCATGAGGCAAGTTTGCAGTGAGCACCCTTTATTCCCTAGCAGCCTCCTATTTAAATCTGTTTCTAGGTTAATTTAGATCAGTGAGCTTTGAGCAGGAGGCAAGCATCATTGGCAGCTGCCTGGGAATCATGTGCAGACCTGCATAAATATTTTTTGTGGTTACACACCAGCTGTAGGTTGATGGAGTGGAAGCCTTTGCAGTTGATAAACACTCCTGATTGTTTTAGGGGTGCCTTAATTGCCACTCGTGCACAGCTGATGGTGCCCAACAGCTGCAGGGAGCCAACCAAAGCCGCAAAGCCAAACGCCCATTCATTCCAATTGGCATCATCACAGGCAAAGTTGACATAATTGGCAGCCACGGCAAACAACCCATCAGTGACCTATCTTTTGCTTTTGTAGGCGGTCAGCTGGGAGATTCTGGACATGTCTCCAACAGTTTCTCGAGAGGATCCAGAAGCTAAAAAGTTGAGGATTGTGGTGACTTTGACAGCCACTTGTAATCATAGAATGGTAAAGTTCAAAAGGAGGTAATTCAGCCAATTGTGTCCATGCCAGCTCTCTTCAATAGAAATTCAGCTAGCCCCAGTCCTTTGCATCTTCACCGTAGCCCCGCATTTTTTTCCCCTTCTGATTCTTATCCAATCCCCTTTTGAAAGCCACGAATAAATCTGCCTTGGCTGCACTTCAGGCAGTGCATTCTAGTCCTAACTATTTGCTGAGCAAAAAAAAATTTTCTCATGTCACTGTCGGCCCTTTTGCCATTTACCTTAGATTGGTATTCTCTGGTTCTTGACACTTATACCAATGGGAACAGTTTCTTCCAATCTACTCTGTGTAGACCCTTCATGATTTTAAACATCTTTATCAAATCTCTTCTCAACTTTCTTTCCTCCAAAGTGAACCATCTCAGCTTATCCAATCTATCCATTTAGCTGTATTCCCTCATCCCTGGAACCATTCTCACAATTTTTTTTGCAGTGTCTCCGAAGCCTTGATATCCTTCCTAATGTGTGATGCCCAGAACTGGACAGAATATTCCAGTTACGGTCGAACCAGTGTTTTCTAAACGTACATCATAAATTCCTTGCTTTTGTACTCTATGCCTTGATTTATAAAGCCCCAGTTCTTGTATGACTTTTTAATCACTTTCTCAACCTATCCTGCCACCTTCAACCATTTCTGCACATATGCCTTCAGGTTCCTCTGCTCCTGCACTCCCTTTAGAATTGTACCCTCTATATTGCCTCTCCTTCTTCCTACCAGATTATATCACTTCACACTTCTCTGCATTAAATTTTATCTGTCACTTATCCGCTCATTCCACCAGCCTGTCTATGTTCTTTTTGAAGTCAATCACTATCTTCCTCATAACTCACAATACTATTTTGTGCCATCTACAAATTTTGAATGTGTGGCCACCAGGTCCAACAGGCCTTCTTCTGGGAAGATGTAGATCTTTGACATCACTTGACATGACATCCTGAACCTCTTGGAACAGTGGTGTTCATACATGTCAAGGAGACTGATCCTCTGCCTGTAATCCCTGTTTCATGGATATTGCTTCCTGTGAACTGGGCCTCTCTGCTGGTCACCTTCTGCTGGTCCCCTCTCTGTCTCTGTCAGTCCCCTCTTTGCTGGTCCTCTTTCCCCCTCTGCAGTTATAGGCCAGTGACGGCTACTGGTGCTGTTGCTGGTCGTCTTTGAACTCATCTGAGGTTCAATCTAAAGAGGCATAAGTGGCAACCATTCTGAAGTGCCAGAACATTTAAAGTGTAGAAAGTAAACCCTAAATTGTAGGAAGTACTGTGAACAAACCCTTTCCCACTGGCGGGTAAGAATGTGGCTGTAGGTACTGAATATTTATTGGCATATTCTTGACATTGATTCAGTTGCCGTTGTGTACTCATCTTGCTTTCGCTGTTGAATCTCAGGAGGCCCAGAAACCCATGGACCCACCACTAAAATGAAAGGTGTGTGTCAATATCAGTCTAATTGAGTGATCGACATATGATAATTGAGGACCCACCTCTCCCGAGAAGATTGTGCAAATGCAGCCTAATACACTCGAGTGAAATGTAAAAGTTGACAGGTTGGAGCTGACTTCCTGACATGTATTTCACCAGTTTTAATCCACCAGCCACTCCTAAACCCCCACTCCTCTATGGACTAAAATTCAACCCACAGTTTTGAAACATATGTAGAGCCATGTAGAACATGGATAACTTGTTCAAATGAAAAGTGAAACATATGAAATGCATAAAGTGCCTCACCATTTGAGTCACATTGAAACCCTAAGGCTGACTCTGAATTGTACTGAGTGTCCCCCGTACTGTTAGAAGTATACCTTTGTGCTACGTATGCCTGACACAGTCAGGCAGGTTACTGACACTCATTAGCCTAATGGCCATGTGGGCAAGTTACAAAAGTTCCACTGTCTACGAAACAGCAGCTCAGTACAAGTCACTGTCTTCAGGGGAGGAGGAACTAAGTAGAAATTGAAGGAGTAAAATGAGATATGTAAAACAAACCAGGATGACAGAAAGCATGAAGAATGACTGTTGGTAAAGATAATGTGTGACTGAACTACTTCTAACAAAAGGCTTCAGTTTAATATCTATTCCGCACTCAGTTGATAGATCTCAACTTTACCTCAAGAAGGTTGGAACTTTACCTCAAGAGAACTGGAATCCAATTGGGTGGGACCTGTATTACAGCATCAGAGCTCTGGTTTGATCTCATTTGGAATATTCTGGGCAGCCCTTCTCCGGAAAGATACATTGGTCTTGGAGGCAGAATGATACCAGGGCTAAAAGTGTTAAATTGGAGAATGGTTGCATAGGCCAAACTCTTATTCCCTTGGATACAGAAAATTAAGGGATGATCTAATTGCAGTGTTTAGGATGATGAAAGGATTTGATAGGAAAGATAAAGAGAAACTGCTGCAATGAATGCTAGCCTTGCCAGCGACGTTCACATCCCATGAACGAATTAAAAAAGACTCCAGCACAATGTGGCATAAAGTTAAAATTAGAGCAGGGCCATTCAGGGGTAATGTCAGGAAGTACTTTTTCACACAAATGGAAGTGAAAATCTGAAAATCTGTCCCCTGAAAATGTATTGTAGCTAAGGGGTTGTCATGCCCAGAAGACATGAAAGAAAAATATAGATGTATAAATCTATATCATCCTGGCTACTTTGTAAAATTGTTATCTTTTTTTAAAAAATGGACAAAAGCTTTATACTCGCTGAAGCCTGCCTAGCTACGGCCCACACAAAAGGAATTTCTAGCCTTCATAAAAGAGCAAGGATCTCGCTATCTCTAAAGACGTGCTAATGCCTCCTGTGACTGCAGAAATAAAATTCCAAGGAAATGCACAAAGACGTTTTACATTTCTAAAGCAGAGCTCTGGCCAATGGAGATGATACATCTGTGGGGACAAAGGGACTTTGACGCCACTGAAACTTATTAATGGATGCAACATTGACCATCTCAAAAATCCAGACCTGAAATATACATCCTTTGTCCAAACCAAGGGGAAGGAGTGGGAGTTATGTGATATGAAACTCCACGCCCATCCCCTATCCCAAAGCTGCTGGAACCTGTAATATTGCCTTGTGGAGCTGAACCCAGGCAGTGTGCCATCTTCCATCAACAGAACAGCAATGGAACCAGAGTTCCATCTAGGTTTCAAATTGCCCAGCCCTCTTCTACACTGTTTCCTACTGGAATGTCCGAACTTCTGTACCAGTGCCTACTGCAAAACTGATTCATCTCTGCATGCCTTTCCCATCGTGGAAGTCAGTGCTACTGGAAAAGTGGATCACCCCGCATCAGTTTCAGCCGGCTAACCTCTCTGAAGGAATACAACATTGGACTTTTGATTTTAGACTCTGGACTCACGTGAAACAACAATTCTTATTTGGTTTGTGGTCTTTGCCCTGTACCTCTTTCTTTCCCTTATCCCTCTTTTATAGTGTGAATGTACAGGGAGCTACGTGCAAACCCTGTTCCCATGCACTTTGAGTGTATGTAAAATAAACTAACCCTGTGATTTTACCCTATCTCGAGTTTGCTGTCGGGATATAATAGAGGATTGGATCATGCCAAAAACTGAAGGGTTGGGGAAAATGCGCCACCACATAAAGGGGGCAAATTAAAAATTGCGATCGTCCACTCAGCCCGACGATGGTGGGTTGTGTTTCCCACCATCGGAAGTCGGAAACCTCATTGTAACACACCTGCATATTATTATAAGGCCAGCCCACCGGAATCATCCACCCCCTCCCCACCACCCCCCAACCCTGCCCGATCCTCTACCCACGTCGGCGGGAAAACACTCAGAACACATCTTGACAAATGTGACGTGCAGAAGTCGGGACTTACTGCCAGGGCGTTGCTCACATTGCGGACACCCGAGGAGCAGAAGATGCTCAAGCCCGACAGCTATGGGATCCTGAAGGAACGTCCATGGCATGCTGGGTGGATCCTCGTGGACATGGCTCCACTGTGAAGCAGCTCACAGAAAGTGGAAAGTCACCATTGAGGGTCTGCTCCCTACTGATGATGGTCCATGGGGTGGACAGGAAGGTCCAGCTGTGTTTGGGAGAAAGATGTACTGGGGGGTGGGAGAGGAAGATATAGGATCAACTGGGAGAGGAAGAGGTGTTGGGGGGCAGATTGGGAGCGGGGGGAACGAAGGTGTTGGGGGAGTGAGGTTGGGAGGAGAGGACAAAGGTGTCGGAGGGGAGGTTGGGGGGTTGGGGGGTAGGGAGTATGGGGGGGGAGGAGGGGGTAATATGGGAGAAGACGGCAACCGGGGAGGTAGGCATAAGGCAGGGTTGGGGGGTGCTGCGGTTGGAAGGTGTAAGGGAAGGAGTTCGGAGGGGGGAAGGAGTGCAGAGATGAGAGGGACTCCAGGGGGAGGAAGAAGTGTGAAGAGGGGACAGAGTCCAGGGGAAGGAAGGAGTGTGGAGAGGGGAGGGAGAAAGGTTGGAGGAAGGAGTAAGGGTGCCGGAAGGAGTCAGGAAGGGAGAGGGACTAAGTGAGTAGGGGAAGTCCGGTGTTGGGGGGGAAGACTAAGGGAGGGGGGGTTTCATGGTGGGGGGGGCAAGGGGTTCAAGGGGGGAAGGGATTCCAAGGAGGTAAGGGGTCCAGATGGGAGGATGACCAGATGAAAGTACAAGGGAGGGCTCTGATGGGTTCATGACTACCTCCTGGGGAATGAACTGAGGGTGGGCATGGCATGAGATAATGGTGAGAATGATCGAGGGCAGAGTGAGGCAGTAGGGTGGGAGGGTGTGTGCTCGACAGGAGCAATAGAAGGGATGGCGAGGATGGTTAGTTGAGACTCAGAGGCAGACACCTGGGGGTGGGAAGGAGGAGGGCGAGGAGGCTAATGTGGATGGGGGTGGGATTTGCGGGAAGGAAGGGAACGTGCACGTTCACCTGAACATCTCCGAAGGAAAAGGGTTGTGGCTGGTAGGGGAGGTGGAAGGTGGTGTCAAGGAGGGGGTCAACTGTGATTGGGGAAAAGGAGTGTGTGTCTGGGCGAGGGGAAAGGATGGGGGAGTGAAAGAAAAACTGAACCACCACCATGCTGTCTAAATTGAAAGTGAAACAGGAGTCATGGTGGGTGAGATCAGATGCTGCATGGGAGTGTGATCAGTGGGTGGGCGGAGATGCAGGTCAGCTCAGATGGACAACTGAAAGTGAACCCCAGCATTCAAAATGCTCAGGACATTGAGGTGAGTGTGATGCGGGAAGGATCCACGTGCATGGGAGAGTGCTGGCACGAGGCTCCGAAAGGCCCTGCCACACACACACTTCTCCCTCCAGGATCACTCCTTGGCCAGCTGCTCCCTCTGTGTTGAGAGAGGGCGAGAATTGGAGGGGGTGGGGGGGGGGGGGGGGGGGCGGGTCACAGGCAAAGGGGACTCGAAGGGGGAGGACAGCCTCTGAGATTCCTGAGTGGATGACCCAGGGGTGTCCAGCTGCCGCTCCTCCTCCCTTTGGGTGCCCAGGGGCCTCGGCCAGACTTTTTGAGGGGAAGGAGCACCTGGAGGGAGGTCGAGGTGCCCTGTTTCCCTCTCACGTTGCCACTGCAGGAGCTCACTCATGGCTACCAATGTGGAGTGCAGGTCTGCGCACATCTCTGCGTTCTGCAGGGTCTCCATGCTGTCTGCCATCCTCCCCAAGGAGACCTCCATACGCGTACATGTGGGCACCACTTCATCAGAGAGCAGGCGGACGCAGTCCTACGACTCACATGCCACTCTGATGAGGGCGTCCAACAGCTCTGCATGATGTTCCCCCACCTTTTGCTGACTCTCCAGGATGACTTGGAAGGCCAAATCCAGATGTTCGTCATCTGACTCTGAGGTGGTGGCGTAGTGGTATCATCACTGGACTAGTAATCCAGATACCCAGGGTAGTGCTCTGGGGACCCAGGTTCCCATTCCACCGTGACAAAGCTGGAACTAAAAGTCTAATGATAACCATGAAGCAAACCACTGTGGGTTGCCACAAAAGCCCACCTGGTTCACTAATCTTCTTTAGGGAAGGAAATCTGTTGTCCTCACCTGCTCTGGCCTACATGTGACTCCAGACTCACAGGCTGACTCTTAAAAGCCCTCTGAAATGGCCTAGCAAGCCACTCAGTTCTCAAAGTCATTTAAGGATGGGCAATAAATGCTGGCCTAGCCAGCAACGCCCACATCCTATGAATGAATATAAAAAAAACCTCACAGATACCTGATCCCCAGCAGTCCTCTGGATGCCAGGGAGCTCGGCTGAACCTGCCTCCTCCTTCTGCTGACACATGTCTGTGCAGTGACCACCAGATTGTGAACCCGAGCCTGCTCTAGATCTAGATCCCACCGAGGTGTGTGCCTCTGTGCTGGTGGGGGTATGGGTAAGCGCTGTGACGGGTCTTCCAGGCTGCTTATTTCCAGCTCTCCAATGGAGGAGTTGTGCTCTTGGCTGGGGGTGAAGACATGGATGGAGCTCTGGGACCTCTCCCTGCTGTTGTGAGCAGGCTTATCCTACATAGAAACAGATGGAGAGAGTGTGGGCAGGACACAAGGCACTGCGTGGAATGTTTGTGTGGTGAGTGGAGCCATGGACAGGATGAGGACATGAGCTCGAGTGGGTATGAGCCTGATGGAAATGTGAGGGTGTGTGTGAGAGTTAGTGGTGTTGTCCCTTGAGGTGTGAGATCCCTGTGGATGTGTGATGGGTTTGTGAGTGTGTGAGTTGAGAGTGATGAGAAGAGTGAGTTACCCTGGCAGAGTGGATGAGACCATTCATCCTGTAGTGGCACTGGGTGGCTCTCCTCTTTTGCCGGGCATTGGCGCTGACCGCTTCTGCCACCGCCTCTCATGCTAGCTGGTGATGCCGCTGCCCCTCCTACGGCCAGAGCAGGGGTACAGGACATCACAGTGGGCCTC
This sequence comes from Cetorhinus maximus, assembly GCF_964194155.1. Lineage (NCBI taxonomy): Eukaryota > Metazoa > Chordata > Chondrichthyes > Lamniformes > Cetorhinidae > Cetorhinus > Cetorhinus maximus. Next base: position 31,983,675 of record NC_135883.1, read on the forward strand.
CACGGTGTCCAAAAGGCGCTCAAGGGACGTGTCATTAAACCGGGGCGCTGCAATCATTTTGCCTTTTGGGGTCATCTGTCTCCTGTGCAGCAGCCCTGGGCCGGAAGCACTGAGAGGTGTATGTGCAGCTGCAATTTAAATGTGGCGCCTGGCGCGGTGAAGTGACGAGATGATGAAGTGGCGAGCGAATGAGAGCCTGCCCACCATCGAAACGCTGTGTTTCCCGGGAATACATAACTAACTCGGTGGGTTTGGGATGATACGGCGTGAGAAGCTGCCATTGCGGCCGGCCAGTAAAATGTCATTTTCCCCACTCATTACCACACTTAGTGCTAATTGGGGACAATTCCACCCTGAGATTGATAGAAATTATTGTTTTGTTAGACATGGGTATTACAGGTTAGGGAACCAAGGCTGGTAGTTGGAATTAAGATTAACAAGTCAGCCATGAACTAATTAAATTATCAAACAGGCATGAGGGGCCGAATGGCCTCCTGCTGTTTATTTCTAAGATGTATTCGGGACCGACTACAATTACCTTCAGTACCCTGGAATTGGGAAGGAAAAAGATCAGCTCGCGTTCTTGCTGGATGGACGTGTGTGTTAATTGATTAAGAGGGGAATTTGGCTGAATGGTGATGCTCCCTCCAACAGCACAGCCGCTAACAGGGTTGGATCTTCCTGATGCCAGAAATATCAGGGACAAGGCAGAACTTTCACCTGAGGCTCTGATCCCACAAACCCCACCACAGCCCACTACCACCAGCCCAGTTTCCTATTTGGTGCTTTTGCCATCGATATCCCACTTGATTTGGGAAAATTCACTCCTTAGTGTCAAGACTCAGACGTGAAGGAGGGCCACTTTGGCAAAGTGCCAATTAGTGCCTGATGCCCATGGAATGTACCATAGCTAGAGTGTGTGCCAGCAGGAGAGATGGGAAGAAAACCTGGCCAAATATTAGACAAAGGGCTACTTTGTTCCATACAGGCAAGTTAAAAATTGCCATATGATATCAGAACTAGGTGTCAGCCTTGACTCAGTGGTAACTTGACTTGACTCTCTGTGTCAGCAGGCTTGGGCTCAAATTCCATGCAATAAACCAGGTTGGCACCTCAGTTACTGAGTGAAAGCAGCACTGTCAGAGGTGCCATCTTCTCAGTTGAGTTCAGTGGAAATGAAAATTGGGAGAGATGTATGAGGGACAACATTTACAAAGGCGTCTTTTTTACACTATTTCGCAAAGTCAAAATTACCCACATTAACTCTAGGCTGGGGAACAGTTTCACAGCCTTGGCCACCTTGCCCCATGTGCCCATTCTTCATATATGACTTTTGATGACAAGTGTTGGTAATTAAGTACCCAGGAAACATTACCACTGAATGCAAACCTGGCTTGCTCAATATTTAAATCCGCACACTTTGCTGCAAGGGCCTCTGCATTGCAATCGGGAGTAAAGAGTCTAACCTAGGAATCTTGTGCCTTTAAAAAATAATCGCTAGCAGGGTCTTTTCCAGGTCCCCTGCACTGGCTGTCAGGCCGCCGGCCTGGGAGATCTTCTCAGAGGCTCCCTCCAGGTCCACTGCTCAATAAAGGATAGCAGGAAGCTTCCTCAGGCTGCCAGCCCAATCAGAGGGGAATACCCTCCACAGGCTGGCTAGCAATCCATGTTGGAGGGGGGGGGCAAAGGCAAGCTGTTTCCAGGCAACTGCCAGACTTGGCGCTCAGTGGAGGACACATTTGCTGCTGGGGAGATCCCGGTGGCAACCCCAACCAGCTCATAAGGGACAGTTAATTATGTAGCTTGGCTACCCACCGCTGTTGGGCGGGTAGCATTTGTCAGTGATGACCTGTCTCTGGGAAGATCGCCTGGAGGTGGAGTACACGTCAGTCCGCTGCTCTGATGCTAATATTTCTAGCTTTCCCCGCAGTCCTGCCCCCACGGGACTGGAAAGATTCCGCCCTGAAATTGTGGTGAATGGTGTAGCTGTATTAAAAGGGAAGTTAAATAAGTACACGAGGAATAAAGAAATAAAGGGATATGGTCACACAGAGTTAACCACCATCATGGACCAGTTGAGCCAAATAGTCTGTTTCTGTGCTGTAAATTCTATGTGATTCTATAACTTGCTGGCTTAAACTCACTGAGGAAAGTCTCATTGCCAGGCTTTTTCATAAGTTACCATTTCATTTCATCAAACACACTTTGTATATGTTTCCAGAAAGTATACTGTAGGGATTACCCTTTTTGCTTTGATCTTCGCCAAGAAAATACTTTCTTGCCTTCCATTAACGTGGCTTTCTCCTTTCTACACCTCCCCACACTGCCACTCCTGTCAGCACCTCTGTCCGAACCACTGCATCTTACATGTCTTTACTTGATCTATGACCGTCTATGCCTATTCCGTGGCTCCTTATCCCTGCGTCTTGACCCCTGACCTGCAAGAAAAAAACCAGCAATAATAACAGTTCATTTAAACGATATGGTGGTGTGTTTCCTGCTGGTGTTGTCAAAAATCTACCCACACCAAAATGGCTGAGTTGCTTTTTGAAATGTTTAAAAGACATCAAAATTTTGAAAGTGTTTGTTTGTTGAATAATTAGCTGTCAGGCCTCAGTGTGGGGAAGTGTGACTTGAGCCGGATGAAAGGAGAATTGAACGTTTCTTAACAAACATAACTGAAGAAGTCAAAGCACTGACTATAATCAGCCTTTCTTGCTTTGAACTTAAGAAAAAGAAACAAATGTTCGGGCCTTTGCGTTAAAGCTAACAGCTAAGAGTACATGTGAATTGAGGGTTAAGGTGAAGTGGGCCATGGAAACTTGCTGGTGGAAGGAACCTGCTGGGAGTTTTCTAGTAACTGCTAAGCAACAGACTAACCCCTGCGTTGCAAACACTAGACCACAAGATGAATGACCTCATCTACAAATCAGTTGTTTGCCAGGCAGCGATGGATTCAGCTGGCTTTAATAATATCGCAGTGCTTATGCAGCAGGTGCAGTTTAAGAGCTACTGGCCTTCATTTATTTCAAAGGCTGCTGTTTTTTGTTTGTCTACTTTATTCCATCTGCTCATCACTCTTTCTATTCATTTCCACTCCGTCTCTCTTTTTTATATCGCTCTCTTCTCTGCTGGCCAGCATCAGTCTCGCTCTTCCCTTTAGGCACGAAATAAAACGTACCTCCATTTAAAAACAAGACACAAAGGAGGTATTCAGTGTGTTCTCTATAATATGGTCTTACGTGGATCTAATCTGGGCCCTGCATCTGCAGAATATCAAAATGTGGATGGCACACAAAAGAATTTCTCCCATGTTGCAAATGGGAGATTTTTCTACATCCATCAGGATGTCTCAGCATTGAGTCAATGTTTTAATGCTGCAACCGTGGGCTCTGCTGTGGAGTTGGACACCTTTGGATCAGACTTGCCACACAACATCAGCTAAGCATTCATTCCAAACAATATGACAACCTTTACAATGAAAGGAATTGCATTTATATAGCATCTTTCACAACCTTGCAATGCACAAAGTGCTCCAGAGCCATTGGGTACTTTTTAATTGTAGTCACTATTGTAATATATGGAAACATTTATCCTCAGTTCAATAATTTGGGCAAACGCCAGCTATTAAAAGTTAAATGTGGGGTCTATTCTATGGTCAAGTTTGGTAAAAACACTGATCCATGCAAAATAGCTTGGCTATATTTACTGCTTAGGCTCACATATGACAAATAGCTATTTGCTTTGGCTATCAGAGAGTACTGGTGACCCATGGAACTGTGTTTTAGCAATAATCAGTATCTTCAGGAGAGGAGGGAAGAGGATCCAGGGAGCCTGGTTTTCAATAGGCTGCCTCAATACCGCACTACAGAATGGTAGCATCCAGGACGGTACAGTGGGGGAAGAATAACTAAACAGGAGGAGAAAGGTTACATAAGAATGTAAGAACCTAGGAACAGGAGAAGGTAATTCAGCCCCTCGAACCTGCTCTGCTATTTCATAAGATCATGGCTGAGTTTTTACCTCAGCTACAACTTCCCACAGTATCTCCTTAGACCTTGATCCCTTAGTATTCAAAAATCCATTAGTCTCAGTCTTGAACATATTTGATGAATGAGTATCCACAGCTCTCTGAGTAGAGAATTCTAAAGATTCACAAGCCTTTGAGTGAAGAAATTTCTCCTCATCTCAGTCCTAGATGGTCAATCCTGCAACTGTGTCCCTTAGTTTTAGATGCCTCAGCCAGGGAAACATCCTCTTAGCATCTACCCTGTCAGTACATGTTTCAATCAGATCGCTTCTCATTCTTCTAAACTCTAGGGAATATGGGTCAAGACTACTCAATCTCTCCTTGTAGGACAGCCCTTTATTCTGAGAATCAGTCTAGTGAACACTTGTTGCATTACTTCTAAATTAAGCTTATCCTTCCTTTGCAAAGATACCAAACTGCACACTGTACCCCAAGTGTGGTCTCACCAAAGCCTTATACAATTACAATAGTTCTTCTATACACTTACACCCCAATCCCCTTGTACTATAAGTGAACATACCATTTGGCTTCCAAATTACTTGCTATACCTGCATGTTAACGTCCTGTAATTCTTGTACAAGGACACACAAATCCCTCTGAATTCCAATATTTCCCAGTCTCTCACTTTTTAAAAATAATCTACTTTTCTACTTTTACTACCAAAGTGGATAACCTCACATTTCTCCACATAGGGCAGTATTTTCTGGCCCTGACATCAGCGGACCGGAAATTCCCATCCAAAGTCAACGGACTCTTAGCTGCTCTCCAAATTTTCCGGTCCCACCCATGTCAATTCCCGTCACTGGACGGACGGGGAAAACCCGGTCTATATTCCATCTGCACTTTCTTGCCAGAAGAGAAATAACTATTGCTTTTGGTGCTCTGAATTTCTTTATTATAAACCAGCACAGACGGCAGCCTTCTTCCTAAGTTTGGAGCATTGATGCAAGCCCCATTTACCCCACTCACCAGCTAAAAGAAGCTCATAGGTCAAAAATAGGCTATTGCAGATTAATTGATAGAGGCAACGGTGTCTAACCTTTCACTTGCCTTGTGCACTGATTCTTTAATATTAACAACTTGATGCCATTTCCTGTATGATGTCTAAATATTGCCAGATATGCATAATGATGTGCTCATAATGTAACGTATATACTAAATAGGATTAGTATCAGCAAGGCCTCTCTACTTTGACTGCTGATGTGAAGGGGACTTGTGCAATAGCTCACCAGCTGATCACTTCTGTATTGTATTCTTTGGCAAGCTTGACATTCGTTGTTAAAATAAAAGCATCCATTTTAATCTTTCTAAATGTTTGATAAATGGTTTAAAAGTTCCCTGAATTGCCAGGAGGGGTCTTCTTTAGAAGCACAAGGGCAAAATGATTGTCTTCAATGGCAGGAGCTCTTGTTTGTTTTAGCTAGAAAACTGATGGAGTAAACCTGTTAATCTGATTTACATATGTATCTACATAGGGACACCTCTCTGTTTGTTTTTAGTTACAGGCTCTCACTCATCCCTGTGTAATCTGATTGTTTAGAAAGATTGTAGTGATTTATAGGGCTAAGTATAACATTCTTTTGACTTTTGGAGGGGGGAGGGGGCAGCGGCCATGTGGGGGCCGGGGGCGGGGGGAGGGAGCGGATGGTGGCAAACAATGGAAAGCGAAGCAGCTTTTGAATTGCCTCTGGTATAAGAGTATTTGTAAGCCAGCTCTGGGTATTTGTTCTGCTAAAAAACATTCCTGGTGGCTGAAGCTTAGACCCAGAGCTGATGGCACAGTCAGTTCATAAATTACGGGAAATGCTTAATTAAAAAAATCTTTAAATTTGGCTTCATATCAGTTGCAGCTATCTCACAGCTGGTGCTAAAATGAAACTGTGCGGCATCACCAACCCCCACCCGCGCCCACCCCCACACACCCTGTTCAAACTGCTGAAACTGTGCCAGTTCAGTTGCACTTTCCCTACACTACGACACTGACTACAATTCAGAAGTACTTTTCTCTCCCCGCAGATGCTGCCAGTCCTGCTGAGATTCTGCAGCATTTTCTGTCTTTACTCCAAAAGCGTTTCATTGGCTGTAAAATGCTTGGAGGCCACTTTGAGGTCCTCAGGCTGTGAAAGGTGCTGTATAAATGCAAGTTCCTTCTTCACTCACCTTGTGTTGATTGACTCAAACTGAAGCAAACCTAACAGTAAAAAGCGGCCAGCTAATATTAACTTCACTTTGATCCCAGAGTTATTGGAGCTCCAAATACACATTCTGTACCTGAGGGTAGCTGTTCAGCGTTACATTTTGGCTGAACACTAATTAGTTAGGTTGTTAGTTAACGGGCTTATAAAACATTACTGACCGAGATTGTGAAAGATCAGATTCACTCGGGTTTCCATGTTTATAACTGCTTTTATATTATTGAAGACCTGTGCGAGTGCTGCGAGCTCCCAGCCATCTGCAGCTTGCAAGTGAGCTTGGCAGAATTTGTGCCTGCCAGTGTCTGGGAAGAACCTTTTCTCTTTTAGCAGAAAGTTTACATTCAGTTTGCAGCTGGTTGTGCAGGACCAACACATCAGATGTCAGCCCTGCTAGAAAGGAACTGAGCCCAATGTAAAAGCAGCTGAAATAAAAGGCTGGATTTGCATCTAAACTAGCTGAAATCTGCCTCAGTTTTTCATGATTACTGCGTTAGGGATTGGAGGAAGAACACCCCACATTCAATGGAAGTGGTTTTTGAAGCCTCTGTCCCTGCACTTGTCCACTCAACAAATTGCTCCCTTCAGTTTATGAGTGGTTTTCAGAGCTGGCAGTTAAGGAGAAATAGGGCCCACCCCTCCCCCATTTACTTCATGCTTTTGCAAGCACTGTGATTATCTTTTTCTCTTCAGCTTTCTGCCCTTCTTGCAGAGGCTGGATGCTTAGAAAGGCGTTCACTTTAGCTGCTTTACTATTGCCTGAGACGCTATGTTTGTTTCTCTGGCCTCGGACTTGTAGGTGTTGTGCATCTGACCCCATTCCCAAAGTGAGTTTGTCAGATTCACTAAGGCCCACCAGTGGCCCAAGTGCAAGGCAGGGAGTTTCTGACAAACTTACTTGAGGAGTTTTGCCACCAGCAGTGTTGGGAGTCATGGCAGCTAACCCAACATTAAAGTTGCTTTTTTGACTGCTGAATGCCCAAAACCTGAGTTAATATGTCTCAGGTCTCTGGCCAACTTCAAACCTGGGCACCTCCTTCCTCTTTCTAATTGCTGCACTCTTCAGGGTTAACTTTTCTTCTCTGTTTCCTCTCTCAATCCTCCACACATTGGCTGGAATTTTAACAGGCCTTTGGAGATGGGCTGGGAGGCAGAAGGGGTGGGAAAATGGTAGGGGGAGGGAAGCCCAACATGCTCTCGTTGCTGAAGGTACAAATGCAGGAACAGTTGGCTGTCGGCTGTCTTGAGGTGGACGTGGCCTATTGGCAGCCATTTTATTAGGCCGCCGGGTTTTACGACAGTCAGAACGGCCTCCTGCCACGTGCTGAGTCCATCAGGTGCATCAAGGCTGCCTGTCAGCAGCTTCCCCACAAGATCTTCCTTTCTGGAGGTTCCATGGCCCAAGGAGGGCCTCCCCCACCCATCTCCGGCAGCAATGGCCACCCCGGAGGCCCCAACGCTGCCGCTGGAGGGTTTACACTTCAATGGCCGGAGCCTGCTTGGCAACATTTCGAGGACAACTCATCACGGAGGTAACTTTTCCTTCTCCCTGCAGCCTCAGCAGCCTCCACCTGTCTTGGTGCAGGATGCACTGATGTGGCTGGCAACTCAGAGAGGAGGGCTGCCACCTTCAATTACATGGTGGCCCTGGCGGCAGCAACTTAATTGGCCACTGCAGGTAAAATTGCTGCCGCAGTTCCGCTGTCCACCTGAGGGTGGAAGGCTCTTCAGGAGCTACATTTAGTCCTGATGTCAGGACCCAAGCCCAATGTCTGCATCACCATCCATTCACTCCATATTAAATTGTAACATTATCACCATGAATCACCATGAATATATTCATGCTCCTCCAGGACTTTGTCCACATTTGAACATCTCGCTCTCCAACACTCTTCTCATCTTCCTCTCCAAGATTCTTATTATCCATCACTTCCTCTCCGGACCTGCCTGATAACTTACTTGTCAAAACCCTGCCGCCCTCCCTTAGCTTTTACACATGAGCAACTGCTCTTATTTGTTAACTTTAATGTGCATCAGACTCAACCGGTCCCATCTCCTCCACTTTCCCTGCCTTTCTTTCCTTCCTTATACTCACCTTCCACATAAACCTTCCCTCCCATAAGGACAGCCATCCTACAGACTTTGTCACCAAACGTCTTCATTTTTTTTCCAATGTCATAATCAGCAAACAGGCCATTCTGGCCATTTTCTTATTTTGTACTCTCTGCATTTTCCTGCCATGCCCTTTCGCTCATTCTCTTTACGGCTATGGAGAAAATGACCCAAATCTCCAGTTCTCCACTTCCTCTGCTCTGTTCTATTCCACCGACCCTGACACTGACCAGATGAGTAATGCCTGCATTGTTAACATCCTTGCTCCTGTCAGCAGTCCCCAGTATTGCCCCAATATGAGAATTACCTCAAGTCCATTGCACAAAGATCAAAACCCATGCAGCTTCTGACCTATTTGGCTGCCTACTGCCAGGCATGGTTTGACCTTCTCGAGCCACATCACCCCACCCTCAATACAACTAAGTTCTTCTGTTACTTAGAGCCATTCTCAGGGCAGGTTCAAACCCAAAAGTCTTTTCATCACTTATCACATCTTCTGATCTCTCTACCTCCACTTCCACCATAACCTCTGACTCTAGATCTGAGGAAACTCTGAACTTCTTTCAAAATTGAGACCATGTGATCAACCCCCTCTGCCTTCTCCGAACCACTCTATTGACCTCGGCCCTCATCTCTGGATGCTTTTGGGCTTTTCCTTACCTCTCCATCTTTAACCCTCATTAAAACCATTTCTTTATTCCCTGCTCACTCAAACTCCCTTTGGTTTGAGATTTTGATCATCAATTCAAACTTGCTGACATTGTAGACCTCCATTCTTTCACCAGAGGTCCCCAAAAAACTCAATCTCAACCCTTAATCATTCCAAACTACTGTCTCACTCTATCCAGCCTTTACTTCATAGATTGCTTAAGCATGTTAATGCCACACATCTGCAGGCTCATGTCTTCCAGCACGTGCTCATCAACTGATTCAAATTTGGTTAATGACTGGCCCACAACACTCAAACTATGTTGGCCAAAGTCACTGATTTTATTTTATTTTTTCTTGGGATGTGGGAAACATTTGTTGACCATACCTAATTGCCCTTGAAAAGGTAATGGTGAGCCACCTTCTTGAACTGCTGGAGGCCATCAGATGCAGGTGCACCCACAGTGTGGTTAGAGAGTTCCAGGATTTTGACCTAGCAACAGCGAAGGAACAGCAATATATTTCCAAGTCAGGATAGTGAGTGGCTTGGAGGGGGTCTTGCAGGTGATGGTGTTCTCATGCATCTGTTACCCTTGTCCTTCTCGGTGGTAGAGGACATGGGTTTGGAAGTTGCTGTTGAAGGACCCTTGGTGAGTTGTTGCAGTACATCTTGTAGATGGTACTGCTGCCACAGTGCACTGGTGGTGGAAGGAATGAATGTTTAAGGTAGTGGATGGGGTGCTGATCAAGTAGGCTGCTTTGTCCTGCATGGTGTTGATCTTCTTGAGTGTTGGAGCTGCACTCGTCCAGGCAAGTGGAGGCTATACCATCACTCTACAGACTTGTGTCTTGCAGTTGATGTACAGGATCTGGGGAATCAGGAGGTCAGTCACATGCCACACAATAACAAGCCTCTAATCTGCTCTTAGTCACAGTACTTACGTGCCTGATCCAGTTAAGTTTTTGCTTAATGGTGATACTCAAGATGTTGATGGTGGGGGATTCGGTGCTTAGAATGCTGTTGAACATCAAGGGAGATGGCTAAATTCTCCCTTGTTGGAAATGGTCATTCCCTGGCACTTGTGTGGTGTGAATGTCACTTGCCGCTTATCAGCCCAGGCCTGAATGTTGTGCAGGTCTTGCTGCATATGGACACTGATTGTTCAAAAGTGATCAATTAGCCATCATTTGACATCATCTTCCCTCAAAAGTGATAATTTAGCCGTCATTTGACATCCCAAGCAACGATCGACTGATATTATTAGTCATCAATTGACGTTAAATGAAATCACACAATGTTCAAGCAACATCATTTGCAATCATTAAGCAACATTAATTACCTTCAGAGTGCTCAGAATTATTCAGCTGACGTTAAAAGTGATCAGAGATTGCTCGTGACAAATTTTGACTAAGTTGCAGACATCAGTTGACATCAACAATCTTGTGCCATGGATTTTTCTAAATCCCAGCTGATGCAGTATGAGTGCATGCATTGTATGGATTGCGCTTGCCCAAAGCCCATTGAGGCACACCACAATTTCTGGATTTTGGTGCGAGTGAGATCGCTGGAAGTTTCAGTGCCATTGTGGCTCTCAGTGCCAACAAACACCGCAGTGTTCATGGCTTTTGCAGAAGGTAAATCCAGGCCATTAACAAAGATAGTCACAAAACTCTCCTATCTTTTACATCTAGGTCTGGTCACATGATTAACCTATAGGACTGTTTTAACTGTGACAATTACATTGACGTTTGCACTTCCAGTTCCTGCCATAGGTTATAGTGACTGTGACTCAGTATGCTATCCTCCACGGTGTCAGGGAAGTTGTAAACGCTTCACTTTGCGACACAGCAGCCTCCTTGATCACAGATTGTCAGCAGCAATATGAGAGACACACTTGAATCCAAGACAATTCAGCTTTCCCAGGGCATAGGCACCATAGACAACAAAAATGTCATAATTTCAATCCCCTCAGCACTTCTTCACTGTCAAACCTCAAAAGAAAGGATTTATACCATATGAACACATCTCAGAAACATACACATGGATAAATTGCGTTCTGAGCATCATTTGAACCAAAGCCGCGTGCCTTTAACTCGCTTTGTGATTGGGAAATGCAGAGGCCACTCCCGCATTAACTCATGTGCAGCCTGCAGAGTGCCTGCCTGTGCTGGATCTTCATGGTGCTGCCCTCCCGTGTATGTCACTGCCGCTGGACGGGGCCGACAGCGGTTCCGCAGCCAGGAGTAGAGTGCGGATCTGTGGCCGGGGGGAGAGAGTTGGTCTGCAGCCTGGAGCTGAGAGCGGGTCCGACACCAAGAGTGGGTCTGGGGCTGTGGGGAGAGAGAGAGAGCGGGTCTGCAGCCAAGAGCAAGACCGCAGCCTGGGGCCAAGAGCCTGGGATGGGAGTGGAGCTGTGTGGGGGACGGGGTGCGAGCTCTCCTGCATCCAGGCAAGGTGGAGAAATCCTGGCAGGGGAAGGGTGGAGAAGGAGGAGTGTGGAAAGGAGGAGGGCATGGGTGAATGCGGGCTGAGTGGAAAGGGAAGGTGTGAGTGAGTGGAATTGGAGGGAGGGCATGGGTGAGTTTGTAAGGGAAGGTCAAATGATTGCTTTTGATGCCTAATGGTCAGTTTTGACTCCTCATGATCATTTTTGATGCCAGTGATTGCTTTTCATAACATGTTATGTCAAATGATGGCCATGAGTACTGATCACTGATGAAAAACTCACTCCAGGTTACACCTTTGATGTCAAATGATCACTGATTGTTTTTGAGCTCATTTGAGTGCATTTGAATACAAAATTATGTCAATAATCCCACAATCAATGGATCAGATAAAAGTTCTGCCGTCCTACCAAATCCAGTCGTGGATGATGGTGGACAATTAATCAAATAACTGGAGAAGGAGGTTCCACAAACATCCCCATCCTTAATGGAGCTCATGTCTCTGGATCATAGTCCAGAAGCATAACCACTATGCTACTGTATCTCCATATCTGCCAGCAGGGAGAATCTCCAATCTATAATTAGGAGGAATTTGGAAAAATGGGGAACTTTGGGAAATCGGGGAGTGGGGGGGAGGGGGAGGGGAGGGGGCGTGGCAGGAGGGGAAGCAAGAGCTGTTGTTTTTGGGAAAGTGGGGGAAGAGAAAGAATTCAACACCAGCTCTGGAAGGGGGGGAAAGGAGGGAACAGGTGTATGCCTTGGGATCTTAAACACCCCATTGGGACCCTAAACATGCACTCCCTCCACCACCAGTGCACAGTGGCAGCAGTGTGTACCATCTGTAAGATGCACTGCAGCAACTCATCAAGACTCCTTCGACAGCACCTTCCAAACCTGCGACCTCTATCGCCCAGAAGAACAGGGGCAACAAAACATCAAGCACCATCTCCTACAAATTCCCCTCCAAGCCACACACCATCCTGACTTGGAAATATATTCCTGCTCTTTCACTGTCGCTAGGTCCAAATCCTGGAACTGCCTCCCTAACAGCACGGTGAGGCTGCAACAGTTCAAGAAGGCAGCTCACCACCACCTTCTCAAGGGCAATTAGTGATGGGCAATAGCTGCTGGCCTTAGCAACAATAGCCAGAACCAATGAATGAATAAGTAAGAAAAAGAGAAATAGAATGCAGCAGCGGCACTCAGGGAGGTGCAGAGAGAAAGAGAAAAATAAATGTAAGCAGCAACACTGGCTGTGAAGAAGATGGGAGTTTTGGGAGCAGGAGAAAACAAGAATAGTGTTTTGGAGCTGAGAGGACGCCAGGGATAAATGCTTTCATTATCTGGTTGGTTTAGTAAAATGTTTTTGTCTCTTTTTTCCTTTTTGTTTTAAGATTAAAAACCTGTTAGTTGTACAGATGTACTCAAAATTAACCAGAATGCAGCAGTTGTAATCTAAAAATTCAAGCACTTCAAGGATAGCATTACACCGAATCCATTTAGAAAGACACAAGTTGAGGGGAGAGCAGGCAGCAACAGCAGCATCAACTTAATTTGTTTTGCATCTTTAATATAAAAACAATGTCCCAAGGCAGTGGGAAAAGGTGGAATTACATTTAGTGAGTTGGAAATTAGTTATGGTTTATTTTCAGGTCCATGAGCAGCAGCACACCGATAAGTACATCCCTCAGCTCAGAGGCCTGGGGCCAGCCCAAAATTGGTCCTTTGGCCTCATGAACATTTTTTTGTGTGAGCTGCTTTTGTAAGAAGATGATTCATTTTCCTGGGAAGACTGTCAGGCCACTTACCTTACCAGCAGCGGCCCACAGTTAAGTCATGAGTTAATGGCTGCAGTGGCACTGGGCATATCAATTTCTCCCCATGGAAACAAACCATTCAGCTGAAACAGCCCATTGTGGCCATTCAGTACTCTTTATCCCATGTACCTGCCCTGTTCCCATATCTCTTTATCCCTATTTTTCCGCCAAGCAGCTAGCTATTTTTTCTCAAGTGTTGACATGGTATTTGCTGAGTTGCAGCTAAGCACAGTTTCATTACCTAGTGCCACTACCTGGCATGTCTAAGTTATGCAACTGCCTCTGGACACATGGCTAAGACTAAAATGTTTACACATTAGCAGAACTCAAGAGAATCTATAGGCACATATCTTAGGTTTGTACTATAGATCGATGGTTCAGTGGTTGGTAGTTCAGTATTGCCTTCGGCCATCCTCATCTACTGATGTACCAAGTAGGACACGGCAATGGATGCTGATAAAAAAAGTATCAGATCGATTCTGTCAACCTGAAAAATATAGATTGTACAAATGGCAAGGAACCTCTTTGGTCTATTTCACTCCGGCATCCATGCTTCATTAAATAATTTTACTGAATGAAGGAGCTCTATAAATAGGATTACTAGGAATTGTTGTTAGGAATAATAAATCAATGACAGAAACTAAAGAAAGGAGCTGGCAATTACTTAGAAGTAAGTACATACCTCTCACTGTAGTTCTCCTTTGAAGTGGTGAAGCCATGGAACAGTGATCATTTTCACTTTGGATCTTATTAAGGTAAAAGGCAGCTCGTCTAGAGTATTTTCCTTAGCATTCAGTGGATACAGGTCACATTCAGTTTTGGCAATGTTATATAAATGGGACAGATTTGACTGCTTAAACTTCTATAATGACCTCCCAATGTAGATGAAAATTGGACATTGCCAAAGCATGGTTTTACATGGCAATACCCTGTTATTAGTTGCGCGCACACCATTAGTAACCATAAAATCCCTTCTATACATTTACACTCTGCTCAGAGGGGAATTAGGATGCCTGTGAGTATTGTTGTCAGTATTGAAACCAAAATCCTGAACTTCCAGGGAATACCTCGCAGGAGAGGTGGTTTGGGAAGATGGGGTGGGCAGTGGGGGAACAGACCAAGGGTGCTTTTTTTTATTTGTTCATGGGATGTGGGCGTTGGCGGCTAGGCCATCATTTATTGCTCATCCCTAATTGCCCCTTACAGAGGGCGTTTAAGAGTCAATCACATTGCTGTGGGTCTGGAGACAGCAGATTTCCTTCCCTAAAGGGCCTTAGTGAACCAGATGGGTTTTTATGACAATGGTTTCGTGGTCATCATCAGACTTTTAATTCCAGATTATTGTTGAATTCAAATTTTACCATCTGCTGTAGTGGGATTCAAAATGCTAGTCCAGTGAAAATACCACTATGCCACCACCTCCCCTGGTAGGATTGCTGCTCATCCATAATGACCCTCACCCCATCAGAAATCCTTGGATCATGAAAAATTGACTAGTTTGTCCAAGCGTTCCGGCTGCCTCCAGCATTCATGGGGTAGTTGTCTGAGAGGGAGGAGAAATAGCACTGATGTATCTCACCACAATTTTAGCAGGATAGTGGGATTACAGGTAGGAATGCTTGAATAATTTCAATATCTCCGCGATCTATTACATGGTCAAAATCATCCTTTGAATTTAGAAACTCCCGCCACAATATAACAACAGCAGAGATCAGGGACTCATAGTTGTTTTTGGTGTCCAGTGTTGCTAAAATATTAATAGGTGATAAAACAGTGGACCCAGGTTCCGCACTAAATTCCAAATCATGTGTCTCAAGTCACCATTGCCCCTGTCACCAGGAATTTTGGGCTCAGGAATTTAGGCATTAGCACCTCCTGCAGTACAATCCCACGTGGCTTGATAGCCCTCAAGTACCTTGGCAAAGTAGCAACTTTTTATGCATGAATACAAACAGATTGTGTTGACCATTCAACTACAGAGGGTATCCCATTTAAGCCCAGACCTGTCCTCCCACAATACCTGCACACATGTACTTTCTACCAGGGGCCACTGAACAATAATCAGGACTAGGATCCCCGGTTGATAGGCGTTATCCCCATGTCATCAGTACGGAGATTAACTGTAGCACCAGTACCTTCGCACTGGATGAGATCAGTTGATTCAGTTTGACATCCAGCATGTTTTGTAAATATTACATCTTATGGCATTGCCCCTGGCAGGCAAAACCAAGTGTAGGTGAAGTGGGGTTAAATATCAGGGATATCAGGATCACGCAGATTTTAAAAAATATATTGGACTCCAAATCCACATCATGTACATACGAGCATACAAATTAGGAGCAGGAGTAGGTCACTTGGCCCCTCAAGCTACTCTGCCATTCAATAAGATTATGGCTAATCTGATTGCAACCTCAGCCCCACATTCCTACCTTATTGAAATATATAAGATTCTTAGGGGGATTGACAGGGTAGATGCTGAGAGGTTGTTTCCTCTTGTGGGACAGTCTCAGGCCAGAGGGCATAATCTCAGAGTAAGGGGTCGTCCATTTAAAACAGAGATGAGGAGGAATTTCTTCTCTCAGAGGTTAGTTAATCTGTGGAACCCTTTACTGCAGAGGGCTGTAGAAACTGGGTTGTTAAGTATATTCAATGTGGAGATGGACAGATTTTTAATCAGGGAAATCAAGGGTTATGGGGAAAAGGCAGGAAAGTGGAGTTGAGGCTTATCAGATGAGCCATGATCTCATTGAATGGTGGAGCAGACTCGATGGGCCAAATGGCCTATTTCTGCTCCTACGTCTTATGGTCTTACCCCTGATAACCTTTCACCCCCTTGTTAATCAAGAATCTATCTAGTTCTGCCTTAAAAATATTCAAAGACCACCGCCTTTTGAGGAAGAGAGTTCCAAAGACTCTCAACCCTCTGAGAGAAAAAAATTCTCCTCATCTCTGTCTTAAATGAGCGACCACTTATTTTTAAACAGTGACCCTTAGTTCTGGACTCGCCCACAAGAGGAAACATCCTTCCCACATCCATCCTGTCAAGACCCCTCAGGATCTTAAAGGTTTCAATCAAGTTGCCTCTTACTCTTCTAAATTCCAGTGGCTACAAGCCTAACCTTTCCAACCTTTCCTCGTAAGACAACCTGTCCATTTCTGGTATTAGTCTAGCAAACTTTCCCTGAACTGCTTCTAAAGCAATTACATCTTTCCTTAAATAAGGAGGCCAGTACTGTACACAATACTCCAGATGTGGTCTCACCAGTGCCCTGTACAAATGAAGCATAACCTCCCTACTTTTGTAATCAATTCCCCTCACAATAAATTATAACATTCTATTAGCTTTCCTAATTACCTGCTGTACCTGCATACTAACCTTTTGTGATTCATGCACTAGGACGCCAAAATCCCTCTGAATCTCAGAGCTCTGCAATCTCTCACCATTTAGATAATCTTCTTTTTCATTCTGCCTGCCAAAATGAACAATATCACATTTGCCCACATTATACTCCATTTGACAGATCTTTGTCCACTCACTTAACCTATCTATGTCTCTTTGTAGCCTCCTTATGTCCCTTTCACAATTTACTTCCCTACCTATCTTTGTGTCATCAGCAAATTTAGCAGACATTCCTTCGGTCCCTTCATCCAAGTCATTTAGATAATTGTAAAAAGTTGAGCCCCCAGCATTGATCTGTGTGGTTGACTCTTAACTGTCCTCTGAAATGGCCTAGTAAGCCATTCAGTTCAAGAGCAATTAGGGACAGGCAACAAATGCTGGCCTTGCCAGTGACACCTGCATCCCATGAAAGAGTGCAGGAAAAAAGTCTAGCCATAGAGTTTCCAATTTGAGTGAAGCCAATGACCCGGTGCAATTGGCACCCAAAATTGCACCCATTTTGAAAAGTGCCTTTTATTTCCCTGAATTTCCATGCAAACTAATTTACATAACCCTGAATAGAAAATCTGCCAGGAAACAGGATAGTTGAGCAGCATCTTAAAAAAATAATTTGAATAAAAAACCTTTAAAAAATATTCATTGAGATATTTAAGAATGGTAACATGGTGCAGTCTGATTAATAGAGCTGAAATTGGGCTTATCACAAAACATAATCATTTTGATCATAGCGTTAATCCACGAGTAATTTAATGTTAAATAATTGAAAATTACTTTTAAAAAATATGCAGAACTACCTTCAGTCATATTTGTGTGCAGTAGTCAGCTTCTGTACATTAAAAATACATTCCATAGCTAAATGTGACAATTATTATCCTTGTGCCTCCCCAAAAATGTTTAAATATTTAGAGCATCCTTAAAGGCCCATAAACAGGCACAGTTAGCAGAACTCGCTAAGGTAATTAATTTGATGGGGAGGAGGGGGCATTTTTGTGGGTGGGACCTGCTTTAGGCATAATGCTTTATAAACTAGAACAAAAGATCACAGAAATCCAATTTGTGCGTTTGCTGGGAACTCTGTGAATTTTTTGTGCTGCTTTGGTCAATTTAGGGAAGATTGCGCTGCAAGTAACAGTACAACCCATCTGAAACTCCAGCCCTTTAAGGCCACAGATATTTTCTGTCTGATCCGTTTCACTTCCTGTTGTCATGCATTTATGACGCTTCTTGTGTCAATTTTTCACAGCATCACAGAATGATTATGGCACAGAAGGAGGCCATTTGGCCCATCATGTCTGCACCAGCTCTCCCGATCAGCAACTCACCTAGTTCCATTCTCCCGCCTTCTCCCTGTAACCCTGCACATTCTTCCTTTTCAGATAACAGTCTAATTTCCTTTTGAAAGCTTCAATTGACCCTGCCTCCAGCACGCTCTCAAGCAGGGGATTCCAGACCCTAACCACTCGCTGCGTGAAAACATTTTTCCTCATATCACTATTGCTTCTTTTACTAATTACTTTAAAACTCTACCTTCTCGTTCTTGATCCTCTCATGAGTGGGAACATTTCCTCCCTATCTACTCTACTCAGACCCCTCATGATTTCGAATACTTCTATCAAATCTTCTCTCAGCCTTTTTTCCTCTAAGGAAAACTGTCCTTGCTTCTCCAATCTATCTTCATTACTGAAGTTCCTCATCCCAGGAACCATTTTCTCCATTATAATTTGCACATTTATTGCAAATTTTGCCTACGTAAGCTTATCAGGTTATAATTCCACCATCTGGTTACTGGGTGGCGTTAAAGCTTACTGCAGGTTAGGGGAGGAAATTTAATCAAAAGCATTTTCCTGTAAGTATGTTTAATCAGGAACTTTGATGAGGGTAATGCATTATGTCAGTAAAAGTAAAACTGCATGAAGTTCTGTTGTATCCAGAGGAAGCAAAGCAGATGTGAATTGCACCTCGAGAGGATCATGTTGTTCTTTTCTCCCTGTAGGGTTTGTACTGCCTCCACAAAATATTGATGTGGTATCCAACAACCAAAGTATAATTCCTGTTTTCTGTGTACCTACTGATATATCACCCCCATTTGTGGAAGGTGCAATTACAGTGTGACAAGTTCAATTGATATTTTTCATTACAAATGTGGGCTTATGTATATATAACAAGTCAAAGTTTACATGCAAATGTGACAATATGAAATAAGGATTTGCACACAAAAAGTGGACATAGTTGTAAGCCTTTTGATATCATAGATTATAACGTGTGCTGAATATACTCGTGACACATAATGGGAAAACATCAACTTCGTGATTTATTTTAATTATATATGCTGATAGGCTGTCCAAATTAAACACTTTTGTAGACTGTTTCATTAGAATGTGAATCGGTGTTTCACAGTTAGACTGCCACCGCTCAGGAGCGACGCAGAAGAAATAATTCACTTGACAAGTTCACATGGCATTATTAGGCCATCAGAGAAGCATGAGCAATGGATAGCAGCTGTGCAAACTCAGAAGTAATAGAAATAGAAATAATAGGGTTGGTTTGAATCCTGCCCACCGAGCCGAAACTGGGCGGGTGGACAGTTAAAACTAAACAGGTGAGTAATGAGCTTGGAACTGACCCTTTCCCCACCTGAATCTTATGCTGCAGGTTTCTGCATGTGGCTAAGGTGCCATTCTAAAGCAGGAGGGGTGGGAGCCTCAAGAACTTATGTAAATTCAGGGTCCTAGTGCCCTGTTGGGATTTTGTCCCAGGGCCTGAGTAAGCAAGACACCACGGTTTACCACCCAATGCCGACAGGCTGGCAGCTGTCAGGAAGTGCAAAGACACTCAGGAGCTTTCCTTTGTGAACCGCGGTGAGGAAGGTGATGGTAGGCGGAGGGGAATCAGGCAGCGTAACTAAACCTTTATTGTTTTCCATTGGAAAGTGCATGTATGCAGATATCGGATGAGGGAAAAGTTGGGCTCAGCATTCAAGTCCTCCAGTCAAATAACCTCCACATATTTACTATTTAGGCACACATATAAGTGAAATATTGGAGCACTACCAGTGCCCATGGAACCATACCCCAGAGTTGGAAAGTGAAAGTTGTGATATCGTTACTAGAGGATTACTGTGAGGTCTCCTGATGCATTGCTTCTGGTTCAGCATGAGGTGTGTTGTAGGAAGTGTGGCACTAACAGCAGGTGCACAAAATTCATAAGACACATTATATTCTAGAGCTTCCAAATATTTTTACCTGAGATATAAAAAAATAATTTTAACACATTAATATTCTGAACAACCACTTCAAATAATTTGCAGCAGGTTAAATGAATTGGGCTAAATTGATTCCTTAGAAGTCTGAACTGATGCGTTGAATAAATGTTTGCATTAACTGCAAAGCAATGTGAAACGTGCTTAATTTGCTTGTAAAAATCCACATACAATCAGTATCCAGTCACATCTAGTAAATGCATTGTGTATTTTTATCTCACTTGATTGTCCATGTTTGGCCTGTGATAAATAAGTTAAAAACTCCCCAATTCTCCTCCTCTTGTGAAGACACTGGGAATGTGGTGGAACAATTACAAATTTTCACCCTGTCATCTTGTTCATCTCACGAGATAAATCCTCCCAGCAAGATTGAATCCTTCCTGATTTGGTTGACATTAATGTGCCTTGTTATGAATTGAATTGTATGTAAAAATGTGAGCTATAGAGATCTGTGAGAAATATATATTTTGGAGCTGAATCCATTTTAATAATGCATCATTTTCCTTCCTGGAATCAATAT
Organism: Cetorhinus maximus; assembly: GCF_964194155.1. NCBI lineage: Eukaryota > Metazoa > Chordata > Chondrichthyes > Lamniformes > Cetorhinidae > Cetorhinus > Cetorhinus maximus. The sequence continues at coordinate 32,004,098 of NC_135883.1, forward strand.
TAGTACTGCATGCTGATTGATGTTGCTGACCTTCACTCATTACTGCTGGATTTCTGGCTCATTGATTGCCAGGGACCCATGAACATAGAGTAAAGAGTTTGGTGGCACTGATATCAATTCCCGTAGTAAAACAACTAAGTACTATGTCAGGCTAAATGAGCAGACAACAATGAAAAGATCACTTGATTGATAGAACTGATCAGCAATGGACAGAGCATACAGTAACCACATTGATAAAAGGACCAAGTTGTCTTGATGCTTGAAACAGCCTCTACCATATTGATGAGCAGGTCAATCAGATCTGAAGGTGGAGTAAGCTGCTTTGAGTGACAGGAAGTGTTTAATTGGAGGCAACCAGTGAACACAAAGTGAAAACTGGTTCAATAAGGAGAAAAGAGGCATCAGTACTCATCTGATTTAGAAACATAGAAACATAGAAAGTAGGAGCAGGAGTAGGCCATTCGGCCCTTTGAGCCTGCTCTACCATTCATTATGATCATGGCTGATCATCCAACTCAATAGCCTGCTCCCGCTTTCTCCCCATACCCTTTGATCCCTTTCACCCCAAGAGCTATATGTAACTCCTTGAAAACATACAATGTTTTGGTCTCAACTATTTTCTGTGGTAACGAATTCCACAGGCTCACCAGTCTCTGGGTGAAGAAACTTCTTCTCATCTCAGCCTTAAATGGTCTACCCCATATCCTCAAACTGTGACCCCTGGTTCTGGACTCCCCCACCATTGGGAACATCCTTCCTGCATCTACCCTGTCTAGTCCTGTTAGAATTTTATAGGTTTCTATGAGATCCCCCATCATTCTTCTGAACTCCAGCGAATATAATCCTAACCGACTTAATCTCTCCTCATATGTCAGTCCCGCCATCCCAGGAATCGGTCAGGTAAACCTTCGCTGCACTCCCTCTATAGCAAGTACATCCTTCCTCAGATAAGGGCCAGGATTTTCCCCTGGGCGATTTGGGGGCGGGGCCCGGTCGCCGAGTGGAAAATGACGTCGGGCGGAATCCCCGATGTCATCCCAGTCCATTTAAATATTTAGGAAGGTGGGCGGACAGCGAAATCAGCTGTCCACCCGCCAACTTGTCAATGGCCAATTGAGGCCATTGACAGGCTAGTTAAAGTACTTAAAGACCTGCCCGTTCAACCTTAAGGCTGGCAGGCAGGCCAGGAGCCCCAGCGGGCTTCTGATTATTCATGAAACTTCATCCATTGGCGGGATGAAGTTTCATGTCCGTTTTGTACAAAAATAATAAAGTTTATGTGTTCTTTATTAACATGTCCCATCTCGTGTGACATTGTCACATGAGGGGGACATATTAATAATTTTTTAATGTTTCTATTTTTAAAGTTTTTACCACTGTCAGTATTCTCCCTGAGACAGGACGTTGCCTCAGGGAGCAGTGCGCTCTTTCACGCGCATGCGTGAAACAGCACACTTTGACAGATGGGGAATTCCTCCTCCCTACCTGCCCCCCCGCACAGGAAGTGCATAGTGCTTCCCGTCGGGGATGCCGCTGGGCGGGCCTTAATTGGCCCACCCACTTAAAATGGCGGCAGGCCCCGTTTCAGTGGCAGGGGTCGGCTTGTCACTCGCCACCAAGCCGGTGGGGCCCACCCGCCATCCAAGGGCAAGATTCTGCCCAAGGAGACCAAAACTGCACACAATATTCCAGGTGTGGTCTCACCAAGGCTCTGTACAATTGCAGCAAGACATCCCTGTGCCTGTACTCGAACCCTCTCGCTATGAAGGCTAACATGCCATTTGCCTTCTTTACCGTCTGCTGCACCTGCATGCTTACCTTCAGCGACTGGTGTACAAGGAGACCCAGGTCTCGTTGCACATTCCCCTCTCTCAATTTATAGCCATTCAGATAATAATCTGCCTTCCTGTTTTTGCTACCAAAATGGATAACCTCACATTTATCCACATTATACTGCATCTGCCATGCATTTGCCCACTCACTCAGCTTGCCCAAATCACACTGAAGCATCTCTGCATCCTCCTCACAGCTCACCCTCTCACCCAGCTTTGTGTCATCTGCAAATTGGGAGATATTACATCTAATTCCCTCATCTAAATCATTAATATATATTGTGAATAACTGGGGTCTCAGCACCAATCCCTGCGGTACCCCATCTTCAAATGCAGCGAATGAATTATTTTATATATGCGACTGATTAACAACATCCACACCCAGGAACTTTATAGTGAGGGAGTTTACTGAAGTGATCAGGAATCAGAACCCTTACTGACTTTACAACAAGAACAGAAAATGCTGGAAAAGCTCAGCAGGTCTGGCAGCATCTGTGGAGAGAAAAACAGAGTTAATATTTCGAGTCTGTATGACTCTTCTTCAGAGCTAAAGAGAAGTAAAAATGTGATGAAATTTACACTGTTTAAGGCAAGTGGAGCAGGTGAAGCTGGATAGAAAGCCTGCCATTCGGAAAAGACCCATTTATTCCTACTCTTTGTTTCCTGTCTGCCAACCAGTTTTCTATCCATCTTAATACACTACCCCCAATCCCATTTTACACGCCAATCTCTTATGTGGGACTTTGTCAAAAGCCTTCTGAAAGTCCAAATAAACCACATCCACTGGCTCCCCCTCAAAAACTTTATTAGTTACATCCTTGAAAAATTCCAGTGGATTTGTGAAGCATGATTCCCTTTCATAATTCCATGCTGACTCTGTCTGATTCTGCCACTGTTTTCCAAGTGCTCAGCTATTAAATCTTTTATAATGGACTCTAGAATTTCCCCCACTACCGATGTCAGGCTAACTGGTCTATAATTCCCTGTTTCCTCTCTACCTCCCTTTTCAAATAGTGGGGTTACATTAGCTATTCTCCAATCTGTAGGAATTGTTCCAGAATCTATAGAATCTCGGAAGATGACCGCCAATGCATCCACTACTTCTAGGGCCACTTCCTTAAGAACTCTGGGATGTAGATTATCAGGCCCTGGGGATTTATCGACCTTCAATCCCATCAATTTCTCCAACACCATTTCCCTACTAATACTGATTTCTTTCAGTTCCTCCCTCTCACTAAACCCTGTGTTCCCCACCATTTCTGGTATGTTATTCATGTCCTTCTTTGTGAAGACGGAACCAAAGTATGTATTTAGTTGGTCAGCCATTTCTTTGTTCCCCATTATAAATTCTCCTGTTTCTGACTGTAAGGGACCTACATTTATCTTCACCAATCTTTTTCTCTTCACATACCTATAGAAACTTTTACAGTCAGTTTTTATGTTCCCTACAAGCTTACTCTCGTACTCTATTTTCCCCTTCTTAATCAATCCCTTGGTCCTCCTTTGCTGAATTCTAAACTGCTCCCAATCCTCAGGTCTGTTGTTTTTTCTGGCCAATTTGTATGCCTCTTCCTTGCATCTAAAACTATCTCTAATTTCCCTTGTAAGCCATGGTTTGGCCACCTTTCCTGTTTTACTTTTGCGCCAGACAGGAATAAACAATTATTGCAGTTCACCCATGCGCTCCTTGAATGTTTGCCGTTGCCTATCCACCGTCATCCCTTTAAGTAACTTTTCCCAATCCATCATAGCCAACTCGCGCCTCAGACTATTGTAGTTTCCTTTATTAAGATTCAGGGCCCAAGTCTCAGAATCAACTATGTCACTCTCCATCTTGATGAAGAATTCTATCATATTATGGTCGCTCATCCCCAAGGGGCCTTGCACAACTAGATTTTTCAAAAAGTTAAAATGTGAAAAAAAATTAACTTCAAAGTCCTTTCTTTCTTTTTGAATATTTATGTGTGCTAATGGAATTAATCAATGATACAGACCCAAAGCTGGTGCTGAACCTATTAACGTAATGGAGCCCAATTAACATATTTTGAGAAACATTTGTTGGTATAGGCTACTTCAACTTCAATTGTGCATGCTAATCCTTCAAATGCAGCGAATGAATTATTTTATATATGCGACTGATTAACAACATCCACACCCAGGAACTTTATAGTGAGGGAGTTTACTGAAGTGATCAGGAATCAGAACCCTACTGACTTTACAACAAGAACAGAAAATGCTGGAAAAGCTCAGCAGGTCTGGCAGCATCTGTGGAGAGAAAAACCGAGTTAACATTTTGAGTCTGTATGACTCTTCTTCAGAGCTAAAGAGAAGTAAAAATGTGATGAAATTTACACTGTTTAAGGGGGGTGGAACAGGTGAAGCTGGATAGAAGGCCAGCGACAGGTGTGGGCAAAGGAGAGATTGAAAAAGATGTCATAAACAAAAGGACAAAGGGGTGTTAATGGTAGTGGTACTGGCTAAAGGAGGTGCTGATAGTGCCATTAAGGTAAGAAAGCAGAATGTGATAATAACAGGACCAGGGTAAGCAATCTGGAAAGAACAACGCGAACAAGTGGCAAATGGCCCTTGTGGGGGGAAGGGACGGTAGCGGGGAAAAAAGATCGAAAATAGGATAAAAGGTGGGGATAAAACAATGAATAAATGAATAAAAATGAAAATAAATAAAAATAAAAATAAGTGGATAAAAAATAAAAATGAATATTGATAAAACAGATAAAAGAGGGGTGAGGATAGAGGAAAGAGTTCATGGTCTGAAGTTGTTGAACTCAATGTTAAGTCCAGAAGGCTGTAAAGCGCCTAATCGGAAGATGAGGTGCTGTTCCTCCAGTTTGTGTTGGGCTTCACTGGAACAATGCAGCAGGCCAAGGACGGACATGTGGGCAAGAGAGCAGGGTGGAGTGTTAAAATGGCAAGAGACAGGGAGGTCTGGGTCATGCTTGTGGACAGACCGAAGGTGTTCTGCAAAGCGGTCACCCAGTCTGCGTTTGGCCTCTCCAATGTAGAGGAGACTGCATTGGAGGCAGCGAATGCAGTAGACTAAATTGAGGGAGGTGCAAGTGAAGCACTGCTTATTGCTCTCATTAGGTCAGATAGTCAGTTATCTTATGTCTTAAAAGAAAAAAAAGGCTTACATTGCTATAGTGATTTCCGTGGCCTCAGGATATTCCAAGGTGCTTTCCAGTCACTGAAGTATTTTTGAAATGTAGGGCTGTATCATGCCGATTGGGTGGAGAGCCCAACTTCGGCTGGAAAAGCCGGTCACCGGCATGTAGGGGTGGCTGGCGCAACTCCCCCCTCAATTGCAGGCATGGCAGCTAATTAAATAGCTACAACTGGGGCTGCCACCTTACTAAGGGAGGCAGCCTGCCCCCAACACATGCTGGACCAATCAGGGGCCAGCAGCTCAGGAGCTCCAGCAGCGCCACCAACAATGGTGGTCACTGCTGAGGCAAACAGGGGCCTTGCATCCTACAGAAGGTAGGTCGAAAAATATTTAACAAAATAACTTTGCAAGTGATGGAGTCACATGTAGGTCAGACCAGATAAAGACAGCAAATTTCCTTTCCTAAACAGCGTTACAGAGCCAGATGGGCTTATTATGAGAATCAGCAATAGTTTCATGGTCATCATTAGACTATTAATTCCAAATATTTATTGAATTTAAATTCCACCATTTCCTATGAACCTGAATCCCCAGAGAATTACCCTAGGTCTTTGGATTACTAGTTCACTGATAATACCACTATACCACCACATCCTTTTGGTATGGCACTATAGGCCTGAACTTCCTCAGAGTGGCAATTAGCATCAGATAGCCACTCTGTGCCCAGTTTCTTCCCTGATTTTTTTTTCCCAGTTGGTCTCACCCGACCTTCCGACTCAGGCCGGACGAGATCCAGGCAGTGCAGTGCATCCCTGGGGCCCGAAGTGCGGGAGAGTCGAAATGAAGGAGGCCACGCTCCATTTTTACGGCACTAGCTGTGGATAGGATTTGCTGGGTGGGGAGGGTTGGAGGTCGGCAGGGGAGCGGAGGTCGGGAGGCTGGGCCTCGGTGTGGGGGGGGTGGGGGTCGGATGTTGGGGGGGGTCAGGGGGTAGGTTGGGAGGGTTTGGGTCTTGTGGGGGGTGGGTTTGGAGGTCAGGGGCAGATCAGGCCTTGGTTGAGGGATCAGGCCTTTGCAGGGGGTTAGTGCCTCGAAGGGTGGAAGATTAGGCCTCATGGGTGGCGAGGAGGTGGGGGGGGTGTCAGGCTTTGAGGGGGAAGGTGTCGGTCCTCCGGGGCAGGGTGTTGGACCTTGGAGTGGGGGCGGCCCTTGGAGGCTGTCAGGCCTCAGGGTAGAGAGTGTCGCGCCCCAGGGGTGGAGGGTCGGGCCACGGGGATGGCAGATCAGACCTTGGTGGGTGAGGTTAGGTCTTGGAGGGGGATTGGGCCTCGGGGGTGTGTCAGGCCTCAGGGGTGGCGTGTCAGGCCTGGAGGGCGGTCGGGTCTCGGGGTGGCATGTTGGGCCTCAGGGCAGGGGGTTCGGGCATCAGGGGAGGGGATGGGTCTAGCATCAGGGGTAGCAGGTCAGACCTCGGGGTGGTGGGTCAAGCCTTGGTTGGGGTGGGCCGGGGGGGGGGGGGGGGGGGGGGGGGTCGGGCCTCAGTGAGGGGGAGTTTGTTGGGCCTTGGGGAGCTTGGTAGTTATGGCCCAATATCACGCAGGCATCACATTTACCATTTACCCATCACATTGAGGTCAGAATGTGGAGTTGAGGTTACAATCAGATCAACCATGATTTTACTGAATGGCAGAGCAGGCTCGAGGGGCTGAGTGGCCTACTCCTGCTCCTACTTCATATATAGCCTTTGGAGCAGCCACCAAAACATCTCCATGGAAGTATACTTTTTAAAAATGCAATAACACTGTTAGCACTATTAAAAGGGAAGGATCCAGAGGAGACTCTTGTTGACAGAACTCTGGTTCACTCCACTTTTGCCAATCAACAGCTTGCTTTTCCCACTGCTTCATACAATTTGTGTAATTGGGTCAAATGTAGCATTTAATTTCTGGCATAGCGCAAGCTATTCCTATAATATTCTGCACCCTCTGAGTTCATGAAATGGGTCCCAAGCAGTGGGTAATGCCCTTACAATTTCTAAATAGAGCGAAGCATTGTATAGATTCACAGCAAATGGCCCAAAGTGTTGAGGGTGCTTTCTCGGTGGCACGATGCTCTGAGGAAATGCAGCCTGGAAAGCTCGACCAAGTTTGTGAGTAGAAAGTCACTTCACATGCACAAGTCCCCTCAACAAATTAAAACTAATTCTAAGCAACAAAAATTGTCGAGAAACATTTAGAAGAGCCTGTGATAGCAATTAAATGTGGCCTTCAGCTGATTCATGATATGCTGCATAACTCAATTTAATGAAATTGTAAATCAATAAATTCAATTTCCCTAATTACCAACAGTTAAAGTGGCTTATTAATTTAGATTTAGATTAGCGTCATTGTTGTGCCCTAAAAGGACACTGCACAATTTCTCCATTTATGAAAGCTAGACTGAAAACAGCTTTGGGTAGAATCTACCCTCCCGGTAGTAATGTAATGGCTACTTTGGTGGTATTTATGCACTAGTTGTTCAGTAGCTGCAAAGCTGTAATGTGTTGTTTTCCCTATTTCCACATGCCGCTGATGGTCTGTTAAGTTCCGCAACGGTACACAGGGTATAACAATACAAATTTACTACAGCTTAATAACCTCAGGTTACCCATTTGACCTTTGTTAACTAGCCTGGAAAACTACATACAAAATCAGACTCATGCATAGCTAGGAAGCTGGAAGCTGATATTTTATTGCTAAGGCAGCCTTGAATGTCACTATGGTTAATGCAATGTTCCTCAGATGCTGACTACATGGACTTGCTTGTTGTGGTGTCTCCTTCCCATGTTTTGGAAATTTTCACCCAAGGCACATCTGCTGATGTTGATTCTTTGGGCTCTCATTCATGTGGAATATAAATAGTCTTGTTTCAGGCAATTTCTAAAAACAATTGAATACTCATGCCATATATTTATTGCCATGCTTAGACAATTATCCCTTGAAAGAAAATGATGTTATCAAACCCTAAAAAATCCTCATGACTATCACAATGAATAAAAAAGGAAAAGAAAGGCTTGCATGTTCATGACCTCAGTCCCAAAGCACTAAGTAGTAACTGTTATAATGTAGGATACACAGCAGCCAATTTGTGTACAGCAAATATCAATACGATAATGACCACATAATCTGTTTTTGTGATGTTGATTGAGGAATAGATATTGACCAGGGATAACTTCCATGTTTTTCTACAAAATAGTGCCAAGAACTCTTTTACATCCACCTGATGGGCAGCCCGGCCTTGGCTTAACTTCTCATCTAAAAGACAACACTTCTGATAGTGCAGTACTCCCTCAATACTGCGCTGGAGGGTCAACCTCAAATTTTCATGCTGAAGTACTGGCACGGGACTTGAACCCACAACCTTCTAACTCAGGGGTGAGACTGTGCTACAGTTAGCACAAATGCTAGTGGAGCTTTTACTGTTTTCTAATCTAGTGAGCTCAAGTTTACAGAGGGTGCAAGATGGGGGGGTCCTCAACAGTGCTGCCCTGAGGGTCCCCATCCGAGGCACTCTCGGTGCTGGGCTCAGGTTGCCTGAGGGCAAAGTGGCAGATGTGCCTAGGAGAGAAAGTGGAGACTATTGGTTTAGAAAGCCACATTACACACAGGACAGTGGACTCAGGGGGTACCCTCCCTGCTTGACAGCAGCCCATGCTGTCAAAGCTGCCTGGATGCCAGCCTTGCTTCCGTCTTCCACTGAATACTGAGAAGTTGTGGCTGAGGTGGAATGAGGCCCTTAAGTGGCAGTTAATTGTCCAGTTAAGGACCTTAATGGGCCTAAGGGCGGGTTGGCTGCCTGATTCCCCTCTGGAATATAGGATATAGGTCAGGGGTGGGCAGGAAGGCAGTAGATTGGCCACACTCATTTTAAGTGCCCCCTGCCTTCAAATATGCTCATGGAGGTGGGTGGCATATAATTTATCCCCACATCTAGAACCTTATAGTTGACAAGGCTATGGCGGGCATTACCTTTGTTCACTGGCCTATCAGAAAGTCATTGGAACAGTTATTAGACTACAGCTGGTGTGAATCCAGAATTATATGGGCTTATCTCTTTGAGGCCATTTCATTCTTTTACATCCACAGCTTTCTCCAAAATAATGGAAAAAGCAAGTCCTCTGTCAGCGCCAGGCTAATCAGGAGCAAAGGAAATATTTGCCTGTCATTTGTCAACCTAATCTTTTCTGGTAGGAGAAGACTTTACCTCTGATTTAAAACCTTGTAATATGAAATATACATTGTGTTTCCTTGTATTCTGAGCAGACCAAATTGCAACTTACTGTCATTCAACAAATGACATTTTATCAGAGACTGGGCTCATGTTGAAAATGTTTCTGTAATAAAGTGCCCATGTGTCCCTGGAAGCATCAATAAATGTAGACTAATAGAAGGTAGTAGCATTGAGGTAAAAGCATTGAGGGGATCCGGTGATGTCTTCATTCAGGGAGCAATGTTTAACTATGTGTTGCATCAATATTACTGTTCCGATCCATGCAGAGGCCAATAACCTTTGAAAAGAGATTCAAAGTCCCAGTGCCCAACTTAAAGGAATTGCACAACAAGTTTTCAAGTTTTAAGACTATTGCTGTAACACACAAAGTAAAAGCAACAATGATAAATCATTATTTCAGTAGGCAACTCATACTCTAAACTACAGAATAGATTCCCCCCGCTCCCCGCTTTAACATTTAAAACAGCTGAGAATCTCCCTCTACAGTTATATTTTACTCTGCCCCTTAAGTGGACACTTCATTCACCAGGAACCAGCCCAAAGTAATTCTTGGTTCCTTTTTTGTTTTCCAGCTGGATGACTTCGACTCCCCAAACTGACTTTCACAGTGTGGGCTACGCTGGAGATCTCTTCATCTAGCCAAAACTAAGCAAATCTTCCAGCTTCATTTTAAACCCTCATGACCTTGGTCTCTTCAATCTGGACGTGAGCTCCCACTTGCATTCTTGCAAGGTGTACCATAGAAACTTGCTGTCTATCTCAGATTCTTGCAGACTGACCCTGTCTGTGAGGTTCACTGATATTTTTAGGAAACCTGTAGCCTAATCCTACAATGGCATCTTATGGACTCTTCCCTTCTCAGAGCTTATTTCCGTGGCAATGTGAATCACATGGGCCTTGTATCCAGGTAGAAATGCTAATTAGCCATCCTCTAGACTCTCAACTTCATTCTATCTTGAAATAAAATAGGCAATTTAAAATATAAATGTTTACAAACCCTTTCATTCCTAAAACCTTCCTGGGACTTTGGAGACTAACAATCTATCCATCGATAGCACAGATGCTTTTGTCATTGTTATGTGGATGAACACCTTACATTTTCTTCCCAGTAAAACAGCCTAGACCCCCTTTAGTCTTTAACACCCAAGCCACTCAGGCTTGCTGACAACAGAATTCAGAACAGGTCACATGACCTCCTTCATTCCTCCATTTCACCCTAAATTAAAGACACAGTCCCAAAACATAGCAGTCTGATGAAACCCAGCATTTGTAAGTTACGTAAACTCCTAAACTATGTTGTGCCCTTAAAACAAGCATGAGGTCCTGCTATAAAAACAAAAATAAAAACAAAAAACTGCGGATGCTGGAAATCCAAAACAAAAACAGAATTACCTGGAAAAACTCAGCAGATCTGGCAGCATCGGCGGAGAAGAAAAAAGTTGACGTTTCGAGTCCTCATGACCCTTCGACAGAACTGAGTAATATTAGGAGAGGGGTGAAATATAAGCTGGTTTATATTTCACCCCTCTCCTAATATTACTCAGTTCTGTTGAAGAGTCATGAGGACTCAAAACGTCAACTTTTTTCTTCTCTACCGATGCTGCCAGACCTGCTGAGTTTTTCCAGGTAATTCTGTTTTTGTTATGAGATCCTGCTATACTTTTTAAAGTGTAACCCCTGACTCAGTTTGTAGCACTTTTGACTCTGAGTCAGAAAGTTATGGGTTGCAGTCCCACTCCAGAGACTTGAACACATAATCTAGGCTCACACTCAGTACTGAGTGGGTGCCGGTGATACATGAAATCAAGGCCCTGTGTGGTCTCTCAAGTGGGTGTAAATTATCCCATGGCATGATTCAAAGAAAAACTGATGAGTTGTCCCAGTGACCTGGGCAATGTTTCCCCTTAAACCACTGTCACTAAAACAGATTATCCGGTCATTTACCTAAATTCTGTTGTGGGTTCTTGCTATATGTACATTAGCTTTGGTGTTTTCTTGCATTACAACAATGATTACACCTCCAGGGCACTTCATTAGGCCTAAAGGCCTAAGATTGCAAAAGGTGCTCTATAGATATATTATGAAGGTTCTTTCTTTTTCCACTCTTGAAGGTGCTGAATCAAGTTGGAGTACAGTTCAACAAGTGATGGACTCTCTCCTGTACTTGAGCTAAGCTGTCATGCTTCCACATGAACACATCTAGCTACTCAATTGTGGAAGGTATCAGACACAAGCCCAAGTACATGTACCTTTTCTAGCATTGATCACCGGCTTCCTAACGAGAATATAAATTTGCCTGATTTTCCCTTTCCCTGACCTGAAGGCACTGAGACTAATTTTAGTATCTCCTATTCCTTACTGAGTAAAGATCATGTAAATTTTTATCTAAAGCTTGGTCTTTCTTCGTCTGTTTGGATGGGGCATTTATCCTGTTAAGAACCATCAGGCAAGTTGGTGTATCTTTATTCCTGTACCCAGAAAAAATGTCCTTCTTCGCACAAGTACATTCAAAAAAATAGTTAAGCAATTTTATATGTATTTTCTATTTATTTGGATTTTAAAATAGAATTTTTTTATAATAGCAGATGCTAATGGCATTATTGGGAGCACTACAGGGTAGGAGAATGCTGATCTCAACAGGAAGAGTAGCAATCGATATCATAAGACCCAATAAACTTAGAGTACCATCAGTAATTAGATCAGTCCTGTTGTTAATTGAGTCCCCTCATGCTGTTGGACTCAGTACCTTGGCAGCTTACTCCCCAGACATCAACTTCATTCACCATGGAAACAAAAACGCTCAAAAAGCTAAACGGCTTAGAACAAAAGCATCAATTTGTTTTGAATTTTGAATCATTGATTGTGAGACCCCTTCTCTTAACAGTTAGGATGCTAAAGAAGCCAGCTGGGAATTTGTTTGCGTCATTACATAAAAACCAGTGGTGGGGGTCATGATCTTGCAACTTGCTGCTATTTTGGAAGGGAGCCTCATTTCATGCTAACTCAGCTCATGGGGAGGCAGTGGCACAGTGATATTGTCACTGGACTGCTAATCCAGTGACCCTGGGTTCAAATCTTGCCATGGCAGATGGTGAAATTTGAACTAAATTTAATAAAAAATCAGCACTTAAATGTCTGGTGATGACCATGAAACCATTGTTGTTTTTTGTTGTAAAAACCCATCTGGTTCACTAAAATCCTTACCTGGTCTGTGGCCTACATGTGACTCCAGACCCATAGCAATGGTAGTTGACTCTTAAGATGCCCTCTGAATTAGGGATGGGCAATAAATGCTGGCCTAGCCATGAACGAATAAATAAAAAGGTGCACATTAGAACTTCAATTGTCTGCACATGATTTTCTGACAGTTCATTTAAATAGTCAGCAAACGTACAATGTGTCCCCAGGCTTCTCTTACAATGGTTCTAGTATTTAGAGGACACAGAGGAGAGAGGGTGCAGGGGTAGCTGAAAATGGCTGAGAAACAAAAATGCTTAGAAATAGCCTTTGGGGATATTAGTTACTTCTTTGTATGGCATATTTCTGTCTACTATTTCAACACAGGCATAAAATAATTTATCTTAAACAACATTTTTATTCTTATGGGCATTTACTTAGGCACTTTCTTGATGGAGTCTTCCCCCCAACCACCTCACCCTCCACCCCAATGCTGGCAAGGTGTACAGATTGGCAATTCAAACTCTAATTTTTTTGTCCATTTTCTTTGCTTGCTGTTTCTTCAAAACAGATTAGGAGCATTTTTGAGTAAATATGAACATATGAAATAGAAGCAGGAGTAGGCCATTCGGCCTCTTGAGCCTGCTTTGACATTCGATAAGATCATGACTGATATAATTGTGGCCTCAACTCCACTTTCCTGCCTACCGCCTATACCCTTTGACTCCCTTGTTGGTCAAGACTCTATCTACTTCTGCCTTAAAAACATTCAATGACCCTGCCTCTACCGTTCTCCAGGGAAGAGATTCACGACCTTCTGAGAGAAAAATATTCTCCTCATCTCCATCTTAAACAGGAGACCCTTATTTTTAAATTGTGTCCCCTAGTTCTAGTCTCTCTCACAAGGGGAAATATCCTTTCAATATCCACCCTGTCAAGTCCCCTCAGGATCTTAAATGTTTCAATAAGATCACCTCTCATTCTTCTAAACTCCAATGAGTATAGGCCCAATTTATTCAACTTTTCTTTATAAGATAAGCCCTTCACGCCAGGGATGCATCAAGTGAACCTTCTCCGAACTGCTTCCAAAGAAATTATATCCTTTTTTAAATAAGGAGACCAAAACTGTACACAGTGCTCCAGATGTGGTCTCCCTAAGGTCCTATAAAACTGCAGTAAAACTTCCTTACTTTTAAATTCCATTCCCCTTGCAATAAATGGCTACATTCCATTTGCCTTCCTAATCACTTGCTGTACCTGCACACTAACTTTATGTGATTCATGTTCCAGGATACCCAGATCCTTCTGTACCATTGAATTCTGCAAACTCTTTCCATTTAAATAGTATACTGCTTTTCTACTCTTCCTGCCAAAGTGGATAAGTTCACATTCTCCCACATTATACTCCATCTGCCAAATTTTGCCCACTCACTTAACCTGTCTATATCCCTATGCAGACTCTCTACCTCCTCTTGAAGACTTACTTGCCTACCTATCTTAATGCCATCGGCAAATTTAGCTACCATACATTCAGTCCCTTCACCCAAGCCATCATAAATAGTTTAGGCTGCAGCACTGATTCCTGTGGCACTCCAGTAGTTACAACTTGCTAACCTGAAAATCCCTTTATCCCTTCTGATACTTCCTATTAGCTAACCAATTCTTTATCCATGCTAGTATTTTACCTCCTATACAATGTGCTGTTATCTTGTATAGTAACCTTTTGATGTGGCACCTTATCAAATGCCTTTTGGAAATTCAAGTACATCACATCTACATGTTCCTTTATCTATCTTGCTTATTACTTCCTCAAAGAACTCAAATAAATTAGCTAAACATGATTTCCCTTTTATAAAACCATGTTGACGTTGCCTGACCTGATTATGATTTTCTAAGTATCCTACTATAACCGCCTAACAATGGGTTCTAGCAATTTCTGAATGACAGATGTTAGGCTAACTGGCCTATAATTTGCTGCACAAACAGAATTACCTGGAAAAACTCAGCAGGTCTGGCAGCATCGGTGGAGAAGAAATCAGTTAACGTTTCGAGTCTTCATGACCCTTCGGCAGAACTGAGTATAGTTAGGAGAAAGGTGAAATATAAGCTGGTCTAAGGTGGGGGGGCGTGGGGAGAGAAGTTGAGGGTGTGGTGATTGTGGAGATAAGCAAGCAGTGATAGGAGCAGATAATCAAAAGATGTCACAGACAAAAGGATCAAAGAGGTGTTGAAGGTGGTGATATTGTCTAAGAAAAGTGCTAATTAAGAATGGAAGACAGGATACTCAAGGTACAGCTCTAGTGGGGGTGGGGTGGAAAGACTAACAAAGTTTTAGTTTTAGATTTAAAAATAATGGAAATAGGTGGGATAAGAAGAATCTATATAAATTATTGAAAAAAAGGGGAGAGGGGAGGAACGGGGTGGGGGTGGGGGATGGGGGAGTTTAAGATCTAAAGTTGTTGAATTCAATATTCAGCCCAGAAGGCTGTAAAGTGCCTAGTCGGAAGATGAAGTGCTGTTCCTCCAGTTTGCGTTGGGCTTCACTGGAACAATGCAGCAAGCCAAGGACAGACATGTGGGCAAGAGAACAGGGTGGAGTGTTAAAATGGCAAGCGACAGGGAGGTTTGGGTCTTTCTTGCGGACAGACCGCATGTGTTCTGCAAAGCGGTCGCCCAGTTTGCGTTTGGTCTCTCCAATGTAGAGGAGACCGCATTGGGAGCAACGAATGCAGTAGACTAAGTTAGGGGAAATGCAAGTGAAATGCTACTTCACTTGAAAGGAATGTTTGGGCCCTTGGACGGTGAGGAGAGAGGAAGTGAAGGGGCAGGTGTTGCATCTTCTGCGTGGGCATGGGGAGGTGCTATAGGTGGGGGTTGAGGAGTAGGGGGTGATGGAGGAGTGGACCAGGGTGTCCCGGAGGGAACGATCCCTACGGAATGCCGTCAGGGGGGGTGAAGGGAAGATGTGTTTGGTGGTGGCATCATGCTGGAGTTGGCGGAAATGGCGGAGGATGATCCTTTGAATGCGGAGGCTGGTGGGGTGATAAGTGAGGACAAGGGGGACCCTATCATGTTTCTGGGAAGGAGGAGAAGGCGTGAGGGAGGATGCGCGGGATATGGGCCGGACACGGTTGAGGGCCCTGTCAACGACCGTGGGTGGAAAACCTCGGTTAAGGAAGAAGGAGGACATGTCAGAGGAGCTGTTTTTGAAGGTAGCGTCATCAGAACAGATGCGACGGAGGCGAAGGCACTGAGAGAATGGGATGGAGTCCTTACAGGAAGCGGGGTGTGAGGAGCTGTAGTCGAGGTAGCTATGGGAGTCGGTAGGCTTGTAATGGATATTGGTGGACAGCCTATCATCAGAAATTGAGACAGAGAGGTCAAGGAAGGGAAGAGAAGTGTCAGAGATGGACCATGTGAAAATGATGGAGGGGTGGAGATTGGAAGCAAAATTAATAAATTTTTCCAGGTCCCGACGACAGCATGAAGCAGCACCGAAGTAATCATCGATGTACCGGATCGATGATTACTTCGGTGCTGCTTCATGCTGTCGTCGGGACCTGGAAAAATTTATTAATTTTGCTTCCAATCTCCACCCCTCCATCATTTTCACATGGTCCATCTCTGACACTTCTCTTCCCTTCCTTGACCTCTCTGTCTCAATTTCTGATGATAGACTGTCCACAAATATCCATTACAAGCCTACCGACTCCCACAGCTACCTCGACTACAGCTCCTCACACCCCGCTTCCTGTAAGGACTCCATCCCATTCTCTCAGTTCCTTCGCCTCCGTCGCATCTGTTCTGATGACGCTACCTTCAAAAACAGCTCCTCTGACATGTCCTCCTTCTTCCTTAACCGAGGTTTTCCACCTACGGTCGTTGACAGGGCCCTCAACCGTGTCCGGCCCATATCCCACGCATCCTCCCTCACGCCTTCTCCTCCTTCCCAGAAACATGATAGGGTCCCCCTTGTCCTCACTTATCACCCCACCAGCCTCCGCATTCAAAGGATCATCCTCCGCCATTTCCGCCAACTCCAGCATGATGCCACCACCAAACACATCTTCCCTTCACCCCCCCTGAAGGCATTCCGTAGGGATCGTTCCCTCTGGGACACCCTGGTCCACTCCTCCATCACCCCCTACTCCTCAACCCCCACCTATGGCACCTCCCCATGCCCACGCAGAAGATGCAACACCTGCCCCTTCACTTCCTCTCTCCTCACCGTCCAAGGGCCCAAACATTCCTTTCAAGTGAAGTAGCATTTCACTTGCATTTCCCCTAACTTAGTCTACTGCATTCGTTGCTCCCAATGCGGTCTCCTCTACATTGGAGAGACCAAACGCAAACTGGGCGACCGCTTTGCAGAACACCTGCGGCCTGTCCGCAAGAAAGACCCAAACCTCCCTGTCGCTTGCCATTTTAACACTCCACCCTGTTCTCTTGCCCACATGTCTGTCCTTGGCTTGCTGCATTGTTCCAGTGAAGCCCAACGCAAACTGGAGGAACAGCACTTCATCTTCCGACTAGGCACTTTACAGCCTTCTGGGCTGAATATTGAATTCAACAACTTTAGATCTTAAACTCCCCCATCCCCACCCCGTTCCTCCCCCCTCCCCCTTTTTTTTCAATAATTTATATAGATTCTTCTTTTCCCACCTATTTCCATTATTTTTAAATCTAAAACTAAAACTTTGTTAGTCTTTCCACCCCACCCCCACTAGAGCTGTACCTTGGGTATCCTGTCTTCCATTCTTAATTAGCACTTTTCTTAGACAATATCACCACCTTCAACACCTCTTTGATCCTTTTGTCTGTGACATCTTTTGATTATCTGCTCCTATCACTGCTTGCTTATCCCCACAATCACCCCACCCTCAACTTCTCTCCCCCCTCCCCCCCACCTTAGACCAGCTTATATTTCACCTTTCTCCTAACTATACTCAGTTCTGCCGAAGGGTCATGAAGACTCGAAACGTTAACTGATTTCTTCTCCACCGATGCTGCCAGACCTGCTGAGTTTTCCAGGTAATTCTGTTTTTGTTTTGGATTTCCAGCATCCGCAGCAGCTTTTAGCTTTTTGTTTTTATCTCTATAATTTGCTGCTCTCTGGTTTCCTCCATTCTGGAATATTTACTTTTACATATGCTATTTTCCAATCCACTGGGACCCTTTCAGATTCGAAGAAATTTTATAACCAATGCAACTACTACCTCTGCAGCCGCTTCTTTTAAGACCCTCAGATGCAGGTCATCCGGTCCTGGGGGCTTGTCAGTTTTACCAGTATCTTTTCCCTGGCTATGATGATTGTTTTAAGTTCCTCCCTCTCTTTCACCACTTGATTTTCAAGTATCTTTCAGAAATTTTCCAAGTCTTCCACAGTGAAGACAACACAAAAGACCTGTTCAATGCCTCTGCCATTTCCTTGTTTTCCATTATCCAACATAAATATTTGTAGAAACTCTTACTAACTGTTTTTACAATACGAGCTAACTTTCTCTCATACTCTACTTTCTCCCTCTTTATTTTTTAGTCATTCTTTGCTGGATCTTTTTCTGCCCTACCACTAATCTTTGTAGATTTCTATAGTGTTTCTTTCAATTTGATACTATCCTTAATTTTCTTATTTAGATGGTTGACATCTAAATGCTGCACCTAGGGATACCTGGCACATAACTGTCCAATAGCATGAAGGCTTGGATGTCCAAATTGCTCTTGTAGGTGTACACAGATGAGATGTGAATGTACACTGTTATGCACTGATACATTCAAGAGGGTTTTCACTGATGGCACTGTATATTAGTCTTAAGTCATCCTGTATGTTGCATTTGTAGGACAGGAGAATCCACAATGCTACAGAGATGGTCCGAAGTGAGGGTGTGGCTATTAAAAGCAGGGAGGAGATGGCCAGGGAGGTAGCCAGGTTGCCCACTCAGCTCATTGTTAGGGTCGAGAATCCACAGTAGCTGGTGCTAAAGGTGGTGAACTAAAGACTTCTGGGACTGAATTTTCTGGCTGTCCGGGGTGGGGGGGGTGGGTGGAGTGGGACCGGGCGCGGACAGGCACGGACCCGATTGCTGCCCGCAATCGGGTCTGCGCCGCCATTTTATGTGGGTGGGCCAATTAAGGCCCGCCCAGCGTGAACCGCAGCTCCCGAGGACAGCGGGAGTGGGCGGGCAGCAGTGGGACCTCAATGACCTGGTGGTCCAATGGTGACCAGGTGGCCTGTTTTAAAAAGCTCCTGCCCGCCCAACGAAATATCGCGATGACACAACATGTCATTGGGACGCTCGCCCAACGTCACCGCGCGTCATTTTACATGTCGACGTGCGGGGCCCGTCCCCGCACATCAACAGGAAAATTCTGCCCATCCTGTAAAGAATCAGCTATGGCTACATGGGCCTGCTGCTCAGGTGGACTCCCATTGCCACCTTCTTCCTCTGGTTGTAGGCCCCTCTGCTCTGTCATATGGTGGAGCATGCATCACACAGCTCCTATTTCGGAGACACTTGCAGGAGAATATCGTAGAGCTCCTCCAGAATGGCCAAAGCACCCAAAACTCATCTTAATGATGCCAATAGCCTGCCCTATTGTATTGCGGGCCAGCATGACTGTTGTTGTAGTACCTTTCAGGCTCCGTGTGCAGCCATCTGAAGGGGGTCACAACATCCTCCTTAAGGGGTACCCCTTGAACCCAGAAGCCAATCATGGACCTGTGCTGGTGTCTGAAAAATCTGAGGCAGCTACAAGTTCCTTAGCATAAAAGACATGTGGCAGCTTCCAGGATACCGTGCATATAGGGCAGGAATACTTTGGCATGGTCACACATCCCCTGCACATTCACGGAGTGGAAGAATTTCCTGTTTGTGTCTCAGGTTGATGAATTGATGCCCTTATGGCAACTTGGGAGCACTCAATAATCCCCTGTAAATTGAGGGAAGTTTACTAACTCAGCAAACCTCTGTGTCTGTGATACCGCATCCATCAGGAAGTTTATGCGCTCCCCCCCGCGGCCAAGGAGGGCATCTGTAACTGCCTTGATGCACTGTGTGTAGTTGATTGTGAGATGCTGCAGAGGTCTAAAGCTGACCCCAGGAAAGAGCTGGCAGCATAAAAATTCAGAGCCGCTGTGACCTCGAGTGCCAGTGGCATGACATGCGGCTCTGCAGACTGTGGTGCCAGATCTTGTTGCACCATGACACATATCTCAGTAACCAGCTCAGTCACCGGGTTAATCTGAGCCTTTTTCTGCACTGGTTTTCTGTCATATAAATATGACAGACATTATCTCCGCAGTTTACCCTTACCTTGGGCTAAAATTTGGTTGTCCTCCTCCTCCTGTCTGGTGTGCACTGCACTGTGTCCAGCTCCTGGCATTGCCCCCTCCCCCTGGCCGCACATTGCTCATGCACACGTTCGTCTGTGGCATGATTATGCGATGGTGCCATCCCCAGTTTGTAGCTGTTTTGGTACAATATGCACTCGTTCCTTTATCTGGCACACTTTCCTTCCTCCCACCTGGACGCTCAAACCAGGTGTGCTGAGAGTATAGGCCAGCATATACTCCTATATACTCCAAGGCCACAGGCCCCAGCCTCCAGCTCCCTTGAGTGTCAGCCACATGCCTGTGTTTGAAATGGTTGAACTTCTGTGTCACTTCTTGAAATTTTTTGCACTCTCCAAAAGGATACCTGACCTCTCCAATGACTGTGACCTTCCGCGAGCATTATGACTTTTGCACAAAGTCACACAAGTCGGATTCTCGAAATGCCAATAACAGAAATCCCTTCTGATTGCAGTCAGCTGTGTGCATATCCAAAATCTGTCCCACCCACATTTTTTCCTTAAGGTTTCAGGACAGGACGTGAGGTTTTGCCTGTGTTTTTGTAAATTTTAACTGAGCCGCGGTAACTTCATGTCAGGTACTAGGAATAGGTTGTTTTAAATTTTGGGTTTTGTACTGTGGGGTTGTGGATGATTCAATAGAGATATTGTGAATTCTCTGAAGATACTTGTCTCCCTGGTCATTCTGTTCAAGCCATACACTTGTGAATCTGGTGTTGGGAACTTAAGTGTGGGGAGAGTCTCTGAGAGTAAAGGGGATCCCCTACACACGCCAAAAAGTGCAGTTATCTAATGACCTACCCCAGAGACTATTTTTGATTCAAGCCCAGATTCTTGATGGCCACAGTAAAGCAGCATAGTTGGCCTACAACTTTTTCACTTGATCCATACAGAACTGCATTGCATACATTGAAGTGTCAGTTTGGCTCAGTGGTAGCAATCTTGCCCCTGAGTCAAAATTGTGGGTTTATACCCTGGTTAAGTAGGTAATCCAGACTGACATTCCAGTGCAGTGTTGAGGGAGTGCGACATTGTCAGAAGAATTGTCATTGAGATGAGACTTTATACTGAGGTAATGTCTACCTGTTTACAGGACTTTAAAGGATTTCACTGATGTTTTTGAAGAGTAATCAGGGCGACTGGTATTCTGGCAACAGTATTCTGTCAACTGTCTTCCCTCAACGAACACCACCACTGCTGACCGAGTTGGTTGGTATTCAGTGCCTTCAGCCATTTCTTGATATCATGCGGAGTGAATTGAATTGGCTGAAGACTGGCATCTGTGTTGCAGGGGACCTCCAGAGGAGGCTGGTATAGATCATCCACTCAGCACTTCTGGCTGAAGATTGTAACTCTGTCTTTCACTTGCTGATTGCGCTATTTGCCGCACAAGTAGTCTTGTGTTGAAGCTTCACCACGTTGACACCTCATTTTTAGTTATGCCTGGTGCTGCTCCTGGCATGCCCTTCTGCACTCCTCATTGAACCAGGGTTGATGATAACAGTAGAGTGCGGGATATGCCAGACCATAAGATTACAGGTTGTGGTTGAGTACAATTCTGCTGCTGCTGATGGCCCACAGCGCCTCATGGATGCCCAACCTTGAGTTGCTATAACTGTTCGAAATCTATTCCATTTAGCATGGTGGTAATGCCACATAACACGATGGAGGGTATTCTCAATGTGAAGATTGGATTTTGTCTCCACAATGACTGTGCGGTGGCCACTCCTACCGATACTGTCATGGACAGATGCATCTGTGGCAGGCAGGTTGGTGAGGATGAGGTCAAATATATTTTTCCCTCACCACCTGCTGCAGACCCAGCCTAGCAGCTATGTCATTTAGGACCCAGCCAGCTCTTTCAGTATTGGTGTGACTGAGCCACTCTTGGCGATGGACATTGAAGCCCCCCCATCCAGAGTGCATTCTGCGCCCTTGCCACCCTCAGTGCTTCCTCCAAGCAGTGTTCAACATGGAGGAGTACTGATTCATCAGTTGAGGTGGGTGGTGGGGGGTGCTGTATTTGGTAATTAGTAGGAAGTTTCCTTGCTCATGTTCGACCTGATGCCATGAGGCTTCATGGGGTCCAGAGTTGATGTTGAGAATTCCCAGGGCAACACCCTCCTGCTGTATACCACTGTGCTGACACCTCTGCTGGGCCTGTCCTGCCAGTGGGATAGGACATACCCAGAGATAATGATGTCTAGGATATTATCTGTAAGGTATGATTCCGTGAGCCTGTCTATGTCAGGCTGTGAGACAGCTCTCCCAATTTTGGCACAGGCCACCAAATGTTAGTAAGATGGACTTTGCACGTTCACCAGGGCTGAGTTTGCTGTTGTCATTTCCAGTGCCTAGGTCAGTGCCAGTTTCATTCCTTATAGACTTCGTACTGGTTTGTTACAACTGAGTGGCTTGCTAGGCATTTAAGAGTCAACCACATTGCTATGGCCTGGAATCACATGTAGGCCAGACCAGGTAAGGACAGCAGATTTCCTTCCCTAAAGGACATTAGTGAATCAGGTGGATTTTTACGACAGTTGATTCATGATCATCATTAGACTTTAATTCAAATTCATCTGCCATGGTGGGATTCAAACGCGGGTCCCCAGAGAATTACCCTGGGCCAATGGACCAGTGACAATACCAATAGGCCACTGCCTACCCGGGCTGGTGATACAATGTTTGGCTGTGAAAGCTGGACTATCAAGAAGATTGACAAGACTCGACTAAGAACATCTGCAAGAAAAGGATTCAGACAGATATTACGTGCGTCATGGACAGCCAAGTGAAGAAATGAGTGGATGCTCGAGAAAGCTGGTGTTAAGAGGAGCTTGTTTGAGGCAGTGATATACATTTTGGTCATGTGATGCAAACAGGAAGGGATTGTTTGGGAAAAGGCATAACACAAGGAAAAACACCTGGAAAACATGCACAATGAAGACCCAAGATGGCATTGATGGATAATATCAGAACATGGGCTGGCCTCTCTATGGGACAGGCAGTGAGGGCAGTGGAGAATAGAAATCAGTGGAGAAAGTTTGTTCATAGTGCAGCCAACCCTCGGAATGAGGACAGGTGAAAGACAAGGCAATCTCATTGCTGTTTGTGAGACCTTGCTGTGTTTCGTATATTGCATTTGCCTTAACAATAGTAACTATAGGTCAAAAACAATTCATTGGCTGTAAAGTACTTTCAAATGTCCTGAGGATGTGAAAGGCACAGAGTGAATGCAACTTCAATCTTTCTTACCTGTTAGCCCACGAGAACTTATTTTCCCCAATTTCCTCTCCTGGTTCTTGTTTCCCAAATCCCACCGTTGTTTTATTATCTCACTGTGCAGATGTGAAACCTAGACAATGTTGGACAGCCATTTAACCATGGGAAGGAATCACAGTTCAGCCCATCTTGTCTTCATTCAGTGTGCACATTCAGGGGACATTGAATTGGGATTCTTAGCTGATTTGTCCCTTCCCTAAACCAAAGGCACTGATCCCAATTATAGCACAGGAACCAGCTGAACATATGAACATGCATACAAACCTATGAACTAGGAGCAGGAGTAGGCCACTTGGCCTCTCAAGCCTGCTCTGCCATTCATTAAGATCATGGCTGATCTGATTGTAACCTCAGCTCCATATTCCTGCCTACCCCTAATAACCTTTCACCCCCTTGCTTATCAAGGATCTATCTACCTCTGCCTTAAAAATATTCAAAGACTCTGCTTCCACCAAAGACTCACAGCACTCGGAGAAAAAAATTCTCCTAATCTCTGTCTTAAATGGGCGACCCCTTATTTTTAAATAGTGACTCCTAGTTCTAAATTCTTCCAAAGAGGAAACATCCTTTACACATCCACCTTGTCAAGACTCCTTAAGATCTCATATGTTTCAATCAAGTCTTACTCATCCCACCCATTCCAGGTATTAGTCTAGTAGACAGTATCGGAACTGCTTCCAATGCATTTACATCCTTCTTTAAATAAGGAGACCAATACTGTACACAATACTCAAGATGTGGTCTCACCATTGCCCTGTATAACTGAAGCATAACCTCCCTACTTTTGTATTCAATTCCCCTTGCAATAAATGATAACATTCTATTTGCTTTCCTAATTACTTGCTGTACCTGCATACTAACCTTCTACGATTCATGCACTAGGACACCCAGATCCCTCTACATCTCAATGCTGTGCAATCTCTCACCATTTAGATAATAAGCTTCTTTTTTATTCTTCCTGCCAAAATGGACAATTTCACATTTTCCCACATTATATTCCATTGCCAGATTTTTTCCCCTTCACTTAAACTATCTATATCCCTTTGTAGCCTCCTTATGTCCTCTTCGCAACTTACATTCCTACCTATCTTTGTGTCATCAGCAAATTTAGCAACCATACCTTCAGTCCCTTCATCCAAGTCATTCATATAAGTTGTAAAACGTTGAGGCCCCAGCACTGATCCCTGTGGCATAACACTCATTACATCTTGACAACCAGAAAATAACCTATTTATGCCTACTCTTTGTTTCTTGTTAGCTAGCCAACCTTCCATCCATGCCAATATGTTTCCCCCTACACCATGAGCTTTTATTTTCTGCAAAGACATTCAAACGCCTTTTGGAAATCTAAGTACAGTACATCTTGCAGTTCCCTTTATCCACAGCACATGTAACTTTTTCAAAGAACTCCAATAAATTGGTTAAACATGATTTCCCTTTCACAAAACCATGTTGACTCTGCCTGATTACTTTGAATTTATCTAAGTACCCTGCTACAAAGCCTTTAATAATAGCTTCTAACATTTTCCCTATGATAAGTATGACTGATTATCGAATAATGCAGCTCAAAACAAAGCCATTTGGCCCCTCATGCCTGTGCCAGAGTATTTATGTACTTTACATTTGATTCAGATGCAGATCATGGACAGAAATTCAAGTGTGGCATAGTCAGAAGATTATCATTACGTCTCTGTCCTTCATGCTTAGCAGATAAAATAATTGCCATAGTCATAAAGTACATCTAAACATATTACAAACATAATACAGCTTTAAAGTGCTAAATTACAATAAATAGCTGCTTGTTTTAAAGAACTTTCAATGAAAAATTAGCATCAAAACCTTCGAAATAGTTTTTCTTCTCTCTGCTCCTTTAGAATGTGGCAACTCATGACCATTTCTTTGTTAACTCATGCAAGTTGCCATTTTTCTATTACTAACCTAATGGGCCCACAGTTTAAATCACTGGTGCTGAGAATGTCGGGATGGTCCATCTCTTATCTTGCCTCTTTCTCCAGTGAGAAAACGGCAAGAATTACCAGCACAATCAAACAGGTGTGAGGTTGTAACCCGCAGGTGCTCAGGCATAGGATTGTGATCTCATGCATGAACCTCCCACTGAATACACAAACATTAATAACGCGCAATTAGTTTCAGTATCCTCAAGCTATGGAAGAGGAAACTGATTAGCTGAATTGATATCTAGCAACCTGTTTGGAAAAATACTTGAAATAATATGACAATACCAACTGAACCAAGACAGCACATATAAGTGCATACACCGGGGCCCATGGACAGCTCAACTGGTTAAGTTAGTGAATACCTGAGCCAGATAGCTCTGAATGATCCCAGGCTCCACCAACGATGCTGGTTTAGCTGATCTCACCAGGGACACTGGTGAGAGACTAAAATTGGCCCAAGC
Organism: Cetorhinus maximus; assembly: GCF_964194155.1. Lineage (NCBI taxonomy): Eukaryota > Metazoa > Chordata > Chondrichthyes > Lamniformes > Cetorhinidae > Cetorhinus > Cetorhinus maximus. The sequence goes on from NC_135883.1 coordinate 32,029,545, forward strand.
AGCACAGGGCAAAAGAAAGAAATAAATTGGGCAGGTTTCCCATATCCGACTGCTATCTAGCAACTTTTACAGCAAGCATAAGTGTGTGGACATTGAGTAGAGGTGTGATTGAGTTTAGATAAAATGTTCTCCACAGTTAAATAGTCTGCCAGCACTCAATTTCCAGATTCTTATATGAAGGCAGTGTGCACCAAGGACACTGGCACACCATTCTCCAGCAAGGAGTCAGGCAAGAAGGATGAGAGAGAAAAAGGTTGCCAGAAGCAAAGAGGATAAAAACGTAGAGAACGGCAGCAAAGGCTGGTACACAGGAAAAGTGTGGAGGTGAGTGCTGAACCAAACTATGAAGCTGAAGATACTCAGATTAGGCCAGTCATATGAAATCAACAAGATACTGAATTTAGTCTAATGTGTTTAGGAGTGGTATTTCTATAATCTGAAAACAAAACTGTTGCTTTATTCTTTCCCTAATCTCCTTCCCTCTCCTCTTGCTCTGAAGGTGTTAACGCATTCGGGTACAATTCCAAAGGGAAGGGTCAACTGCTGGCACCTCACCGTTATACACGCATACATCTTGACAGTGAGTGCTGGCAGAGTATTTTACTGCAGGGGTGGGGGAAAACAACCCCAAAGGCGATCCTGATCCCAGCTTGACAGGTGCCCACACGGCTGGAGTTTCCAGCAAGGGTTACTGCGTATCAATCAGGATGAGGAGACTGGCTGATTTTCTATTCCTTCACCCAGGAGCATTGTGGCCAACTGAAGCATCTCTAAGTTGCTGTACTGATACCAGCCTTTGCAGTGCAGGTCACCAAGAGAACCAGGAACTTTTTTGTACTGTATGGCTCAAACACAATGGGCCTCAAACACCTGGATACATGTGGATCACCAGCAATAGTTTGGGTGAATCCTGTATCTCCCAAGTTTTTGCCCAGTGTCCTAAATTCCAGTCGGGAGAGGGGGATTACCCACTGCTGATTCCTTTCTGTCTGGCAGACTTTGGGGTCATGTCTGAAGCTGTTCCCTTCCATACCCTGTGTGGCATGTCCAATAGGATCGAGAGTCAGGCTTTATAAAAGCTCCAAAACTGCTTCAGAGAAAGATAGCTGAACCTCAAGCCCCTGACCCTGACTGAGGAAATGTTTCTACCTTTGCAATTTGTCCTGCTCCATTAAACATTTATGGCAACAAACCAAAGGTCTCAGGATTTCAGGACCAGTCACTTTACCCCTGGGCTATCTTGAAGCAGGCCTAACTTAGAATCATAGAATCATAGAATGGTTATAGCACACATGTGTCTGTGTTGGCTCTCCGCAAGGGCAACTCTCTTAGTCCCACTCCCCTGCTCTTTCCACATAGCCCAGCAAATTTCTTCTCATCCCTCTTTCAATCTAAGTTTTTGGTACAGATATGAACCACAATCACTGGCTGTTCACCCTCCCCACTCAAATCTCTCTGCAGCTGCTCAGTGACATCTTGGACCCTTGCACTTGGGAGGCAAAATACGATCATGGGTTCACATCTGTGGCTGCAGAAATACCTATCAGATTACCCTATCAGATTCCCTATCATTATTGCCTTCCCAATCTTCCTCCTGCCCTCCTATAAAGCTGATCCAGCCATAGTGCCATTGACTTGGCTCTGGCTGCACTCCTCAGAGGCACTATCACTTTCACCAGTATTCGGAACTGAATACTGGTTGCAGAGTGAGATGCACTCAGGGAACTCTTGCAGTAGCTGCCTGGTCCTTCTTGACTGCCTGGCAGTCACCCATTCCTCTCTGCCTGCATGCCCTTAAGCTGCAGGATGCCCATGTCTATAAATGCGTTATCCAACTTGATGTTAAGCTTCAAACTAATTCCTGAAAAAGCTTGTGCATACAACTTATGTTACAAAAACTGACAAACCTGTTGATTTTTTTATTGGAATATTGTAGATGAGGCAGAAGGGCCCTTTAGGAGGCTTTGTACAATGTAAAATTATTTTCATTCTTTCTCTCCTTGCTGTTTTTTAAAAAAATTTTATTATGATGGATTATTTTCCTAGTCCCTTTTTGGGAACATTCTATCAGGCATACTTCTCAGATGATTACTTTCAACTTAAGGTTAAGAAAGACAAATTCTAAAGACACTGAAGGGGCCTGAATGTTTGACTTTACTCTCCCCAAGGGAAATGAACCAGCTGAGAATATTATTGTCCTCCAAACAGTTTTTTTTTGTATCAAGTTTCAGCCAGATTGGAATATCCTGGCTATTATGAGGATCAGGGAATCACTCCTCAGTAGTGTACCTCCCCAACAAAGTGTATACTGAGACAGGTTCACAAGTTGATGCTCCAGAAAACTATATGAGACAATATAAATTCTAAAGTATAAAGATAATTAAATTACCAAACATGCAATTCACAGGTGATGAAGCAGTCAATCACAGCATTAGTCCTTTTAGGAAAATAGAGAAAATACAATCTTATTTCTAGTAGAGAATCCAGTTTTTAATCCAAATATTGTTACAGCAAACTATTTAAGGAGGATATCCATCAACTATTAAAGTAACATTTATCTTACAGAAGACTACAGAGTTAGCAAGTTGTGTCTTTTCCAGTTAAGGGGGGTAATGTCATCACCTCACCCCAGTACTTGTACTTTTACCATGAGAGATGCTGGAGCAATTGCAGTGAATCCAAAAATCCAATGTGTGCTTTCATGATTTATAGTTTCTGAGGTTGCACATCTGATTTCTTACATATGGGGATGGTATCTCAATTAAGTTCATGCACCTTTATTTCCCAAATTAGGCTGTATTACTGTTAATTTCTAAATAAGATTCTGCCCTTTTCGATTTCTACGTAAGCCAATATAGAAGCAAGCTGTAAGCCCTCATGATCGTTAATTTTCATGATTCATCTACCTCTGATTCATGATTATAAGTCAGTTTTGGGTTTGATCGGCTTTGTCAAAAATTCAGTTGACTGTGGTTTAGGGCTATCATCATAAAATCATCTTATCAAATATTACAGTGTGGTAGCTTCCATGACAGTTTGCAAAAAAAAAAAACATTTAACCCTCTGGTGAGCTTCATGACTTTAGGACTGAATCCCTCTTATCCAAGAGTTACCTTCTGGTTCTAAGATGAGATAAGCTTTTTCACTCAGAGATCCATGGCCATTCAGTGTGCACGGTTTTAATCTTTTAGAAAAACAAGCCCTTTTTAATTTTTTAAGCTCTCATTCATAGGGAAATAACTTAAACTTACAACCCCCTCATTATGGCTGGATTTCTTCACATTGTGAAATCATTCTCATTTTTGCCATTCTTCTCATTCTAATTTTTTTCAGCTCATTATCTGAGGATATCTGGAAATCAATAGAATGGGTTTAAAACCTACAGATGCCTGCACAGGTACAACATGCAGTTTAATAGATGACATGAATGAGCCTCATTTAGTAAAAGCCTTTTTGGAGAGTTTGCGACCACTAGGGAATGCCTACTGAGGAGTTGGGAATATTCTGGCAGTTAGTGTTAAATGTTTTGACAACTTCAAATATCACTATGAATGCTGTATTGCAATGTAGATGTGTTTTAACTGCAGTGAATTATCATAGAGATCTGCCCTGAAAAGGCAGGTTGACCATGACATTGACCTGCATTTTTAAGTGTTAAGATGTATTTGAGTACTTTTCCCATTGGAGAAAGTGCCGTTATACATTCAAAACTATAGAAAAAAGTGCTGGGAAATCTGCTGTCATGTTTTGAACTGTGGTTTTAGCACCAGGAGATCTTTAGCTTTGAAAAAAAAAGTCCTGCTGTTGAAAGTAAACAAGATACTCAGCGCCTGCTCCACTTCCTTGATTGACGGGCATTGAAGTACCATCTGCAGCTTTAAAACAGCCATCCTTTTTTTCCAGTTTCAAGATACTCCATTGTTTAAATTTCCCAGGATTTGTTGTTACAACTGAGCTTATTATGAATGCTTGGCTGAGTTCAAAAGCCCCAGAACCACCTATCACAGCAGGTGCTGTGTTCACATTTGACTGACAAGGGATTATTAAATGATTATCTGTCTTTGCTGTGGTAAATTGATAACTGTTTGTTTGTTTTTACAACAGATTGACCAATTGAAGGGAATTACTCTTTTGAATGGCTTTTATGGATGAGTGTTTTTGCAGTATGAAGTGTCTTTGAATGACAGCTCTATTAGATTGTCAGACTTTTAAAAATAATGCCCATTTCAGCAACTGTGATGCTGATCATCCGTCTCATCAAGTTGATCACGCAGAACCAGAACCTCAAATTTGTAGATCCCAGCGCCATCGTTAGAGATGCTCATATCTCAGACTATTTCCAAGCTTGGAGAAAATGGACAAGCTGAACTCTAAAAATGACTCAATGTACATATATTTGTTGTCTTGGGTGATTTAATTTAAAATAAGGTCTAGGTTTACAAGTGGGGGTGGGATGATGTAGTTTTAAATTCTTCAATTGTTTGGTGTTTGATTATGTGTATCTGTTCATTCTTCTTTGCACTGTCTGTAATTAATTAGTCTGAATGTAGTAACAGAGAAAGAAAAACTAAACTGAAGCAAGCAGCTGTAAGATTGAGAGCAGACATTTTAAAACACTGAATAAAACTCATGCACACACAGAACCTGGTGTGTAATCTCTGCATATCTCAGAGGCATAAAACACAACACTACCCATTGTGTACATTGGCTATGGAGATACATGGAGGGGGTATGGGGAGTATGAGGGGGCACAGAGGCAGCATGGGTGGCATGGGGGATATGAGAGGGCATGGAGGGAGCATGGGAATGGGTTGGTGTTTATGGGTGATGTTCAGGTGGCATAAGAACAATGTTGAGACTTAGACTGCTCTGCCAACCTGTCTTGGCACCTGCACTCTTCCCGCACTGTATTGTAGCTCACAAAACCCCAGCCCTCCCGCCCACATGACTCAGAGACAAAAATATGGCAGGAATGCCATAGGTGAGCTTGGGTTTCAGAAGTCTGGAATGGGCCCAACTTGCTGGTCCGAGACAAAAATCTGACGTATGCCTCTATTTATAAAGCCAAGGAACCAGCCTACTCAACTTATCCTATACTATCTTCATAGCTTTGTGCACATACGTCCCCACGTCTTTCTCTGTTCACACACTCCCTCTTAAATTGAACCATTTATTTCACACTGCCTCTTCTCATCCTTCCTACAAAAATGTATCACTTCACACTTCTCTGCATTAAATTCCACCTGCATATGCCTGCCCATTTCACCAGTCTATGTCCTCCTGAAGTCTGTTACTATCCTCCTCGTTGTTAGCCTCTCTTATGGTAATACAGAAACATAAAATGCCAATTATAAACCATGTTGGTAATTTTGACTGCAGTTGGGACAGGTTACTGGGACTCATCAGTACACATCTCAGCCATATACATTCAAAAATCACACATCATCAATTATATGCGGGAGATGTGACAGTACTTTAAGTGCAAAGCAAAATTGTTAGGGAGTCCCTATTAAATTTGTGTCCATTTGTATGATACATATATGACTGCGTCATGTTCAATATGACACAGGACCTTAAAGTAAATTGATCGTGTGGCCCAGAAACATAAGAACTCAGTAGGCCTTTCAGCTCCTTGAGGTTGTTCTGTCATTCAATTAGATAATGGCTGATTTGTATCTCAACTCCATTTTCCTGCCTTTGCTCCATATCCCTTGATACCCTTACCTAACAAGTATCTATTGATCTCAGTCCTGAAAGATCCAATTGTCCCAGCATTCACAGCCTTTTGGGGCAGAGAATGCCCAATTTCTACTATCCTTTGAATAGAGAAAGTGCTTTCTGACATGACAAATATGTCAACACATATCGAATGGAAGGGCTGCATTATTGCATTTTTGAATGATTAACTATTAACTAATCCCCAATGTATATCTGCATAAGACTAAAAGGAAACACAGTCAGTATATCACCAAGAAATATTTGTTAAAAAATACAGCTGCTTCAATGGCTTGAGGAAATTTATCCAGTGAGTATTTGAAGTGCAGAAAACCAGGAGGTTTCCAATTGATCTCCAGTTAGCTAGTCCAAAAAGGGGACAGTGTTATGGATGCTGCATTTTGCTTGCACTTCCCTGGTTTAGGGAAAGGAGAATCAGCTGAAGGCTCCCACTCTTGAATACCAGAGACCCCTGCTGGAAGTATGCAAGGGGTGGAATTTCCCCAGGTTGGCACTAAGTGTGGTAGCGGGCGGGTAAAATGAGGTCAGCACTAAGTGTGGTAGCGGGCGGGTAAAACGAGGTCGGCACTAAGTGTGGTAGCGGGCGGGTAAAACGAGGTGCAGCTGGCGGGTTTTCACGCCATATCGTCCCAAACCCACCTCTTTATTTATGCACTCCCGGGAAACAAGCCGTTTCCATGTTGGGTGGGCTCCTATTCGCCCACCGGCCATCAGCCTGCCATTGCATCACACCGAGCGCCATGTTTAATGTCCAGCCACAAGCACAGCGGTCATTGCTTCCAGCTCACCACTGTTGCATGGAAGACATGGCCAGCAAAGGAAAAAAGACCGCAGCCCCCCTGATCCTTCGAGCAACTGCTGGATACCGTGGAGGGTCACCAGGGTTCCTGTACCCCTGCAGGATGGGCAGCAATGTGACCAATCCAGCTTGGGAGGCGGTGGCAGTGGTGGTCAGCGCCAATGCCCTTCAGAAGAGGACAGCCACCCAGTGCAGCAAGAGGATGAATGATCTTCTCCATTCTGCCAGGGTAAGTCACTCTTCTCATCACTCTCAACTCACATACTCACAAACCCATCACACCTCCACAGGGCCCTCACTCACTGCCAATTCAAGGGACATTATCATTCTCTCTCTCTCACACACACCTTCATTGTCCTCATCCCGTCCATGGGACCACTCACCACCCACACAGGTCAGGCAGGCTTATCGTACGGCCTGGCAGGCTTCTTGCTTACTCTTTCTCCATCTCTACCCTTACAGGACAAACTGGCACAAAACATGAGAGAAAGGTTAAAGACTGGTGGAGGAGCCTTACGTCGGTGGTAGGGAAATTATTGGAGAAGATTCTTCGTGACAGGATTTACTACCATTTGGAAGCAAATGGGCGTATTAGTGAGAGGCAGCATGGTTTTGTGAAGGGGAGGTCATGTCTCACTAACTTGATCGAGTTTTTTGAGGAAGTGACAAAGATGATTGACGATGGAAGGGCAGTGAATGTTATCTACATGGATTTCAGTAAGGCCTTTGATAAGGTCCCTCATGGCAGACTGGTACAGAATATAAAGTCGCACGGGATCAGAGGTGAGCTGGCAAGATGGATACAGAATTGGCTTGGTCATAGAAGACAGAAGGTAGCAGTGGAAGGGTGCTTTTCTGAATGGAGAGCTGTGACTAGTGGTGTTCCTCAGGGATTAGTGCTGGGACCTTTGCTGTTTGTAGTATATGTAAATGATTTGGAGGAAAATGTAACTGGGTTAATTAGTAAGTTTGCAGACGACACTACGGTTGGAGGAGTTGCAGATAGTGAAGAGGATTGTCAAATGATACAAAGGGATATAGATCGGTTGGAGACTTGGGCGGAGAAATGGCAGATGGAGTTTAATCCAGACAAATGCGAGGTAATGCATTTTGGAAGGTCTTATACAGGTAAGAATTATACAGTAAATGGCAGGACCCTTAAGTGCATCGACAGGCAGAGGGATCTGGGTGTACAGGTCCACAGGTCATTGAAAGTGGCAACGCAGGTGGATAAGGTGATCAGGAAGGCATATGGCATGCTTGCCTTCATTGGCAGGGGTTTTGAGTATAAAAGCTGGGAAATCATGCTGCAGCTGTATAGAACCTTGGTTAGGCCACACTTGAAATATTGCGTGCAATTCTGGTCGCCACATTAGCAGAAGGATATGGAGGCGTTGGAGAGGGTGCAGAGGAGGTTTACCAGGATGCTGCCTGGTCTGGAGGTTATTAACTACGAGGGGAGGTTGGAGAAACTCAGATTGTTCTCACTAGAGTGACGGAGATTGAGGGGCGACTTGATAGAAGTTGACAAAATTATGAGTGGCATGAACAGAGTAGATAGTCAGAAGCTTTTTCCCAGGGTGGAAGAGTCAATTACTAGGGGACATAAATTTAAGGTGAGAGGAGAAAACTTTGGAGGAGATGTGCGGCGCAAGTTTTTTACGCAGAGGGTAGTGAGTGTCTGGAATTCGCTGCCAGAGGAGGTGCTGGAAGCAGGTACGATAGGGGTGTTTAAGAGGCAGCTTGACAAATACATGAATAGGATGGGAATAGAGGGATACGGACCCCGGAAGTGCAAAATGTTTTAGTTGGTGGGCAATATGATCGACGCAGGCTTGGAGGGCCGAAGGGCCTGTTCCTGTGCTGTACTTTTCTTTGTTCTTTGTTGTTCTTTGAATGCCTGAAATCAAGGTCCTCACAGAGTTTGAAAACACAGCCATCCAGCTGGCCAGCCAAGGTCCTGTGCTGACGGTGATGTCGATGCTGCTCTACCAAGTGAGGATCCAGCAGTGTAACATTCATCAAACAACCATGCCGTGAGTGATGTGCCCTCTTTCACAGGCCACTGCCATGCACTAATTATCTCTCCTTGCTTTCGCAGGCACATCTGCCAAAAAGCCGACAGAGTCCATGACCCAGGGCCTCCAATCAAGTCCCAAAGAAGCCTCTGGAGAGGGATCTGAAGCCATCCATCCTGAAGTCCCATCACAGTGCTCACCCACACCCTCCACCAGCGCAGAGACACACACTTCGGTGGGTCCTAGAGTAGCCCCAGGATCACAATTGGGTGAGCATATCGCATTGTCTGATCCACAGCAGGCAGCAGCAGGGACTTTGCAGGTGTCCGGCACTCGGAGGACTGCTGGGGGCCACAAATTTGCTGAGTCCGAGTCAGATGATGAGCCTCTGTCATGTCATAGTTGTTGGAGCTGTAAAGGCAAGCTCGGGAACATCAGGAAGGGATGTCCAGTGCACTCCTCAGATTGCAAGGCATGATGGAGGAGTCTGTCTGCCTTCAGGCTGAGGTGATAGCACCGGCATTGCGATGCACTGAGATCAACACTGGTAGGATGGCGGCCGCCATGGAGATGTTGGTCCAGGACTTCACTCCTGCACTGCTGCATGGGCTCAGCTCCATTGCCGATGCCATAGTTGGCCTCCAACAGTGTGTATGCGAGAGGGGTGCCAGGCAGCTCGATCTCCAGCTACCCCAATCCTCAAGGCATCAGCCTGGGGCCTCTGGGCACCCATAGGGAGGAGGATCAGCAGGTGCGCACTCCGGGCCCATCCATCCAGGTGACTCCGAGAGTGTCCGGCCCATCCGACTCCCGTCCTCCTGTGACCTCAGCAGCTCCAGCTCCACAAGACGAGGAGGGTGCCACTGCCACACAGCAGGACCCTGAAAGCAGGCCGGGGCCCTCCAGGTCTCCAGAGGACACCCGCCAATGTCATGATAGACAGGGCATCACAGTCAGCAGGCTGCCTCCACCTCCGCTGAGGATGTCTAGGGAGCAACAAGACGTAGTGGCAGGGTTAGGAAAGTTAAGGAGTATTAGTTACACAGCTTGGGTGCGGGTGTTAATCACTTGTACATACTGTTCACTAATGTCAATAAACTCCAAGAATGTCTCCCTGCCTGTGGCTCCTTGTTCTGATGAGCAGTGTTCGTGTCACTCAGATGTGAAACCTTTCTGCACAAGATAAAGGCAGGTGTCTCAGTCCAGGGCCTCTTCCCTGTGATTTGTGCAGCCTTCAGACCACATTAATGGTCCAGCCTCACACTCCCTGGAAACATTACTGATGTCTGCACCTTGATGGTGCTTGTCATTGCTGCCAGAATGTTGTGGGCAGGCATCACAGAGTTCCGTCATTCTCTCTATGTGACTCAGCACCTTTATGGTGGGGATGGCCCCCATCTCTTCAGCATCTGTGACCACTGATGATGTGCTCCAGCTCCTGAAGGGCTCAGGTGCTGAAGGCGGGCAAAGCATCAGGACCTCTGAAGTTTCGTGGCTGCGTCTCTATCATATGACCCTGATCACGGAGCAGAAGTGAGCTGCCCTCGGCCAGACAGGAGTCAGACATTCTCAGATGCTGTGTGAAGATCTATGGAGTGTCCTCGCTGCATGTCATCATCATCCTCCTGCAATTGAGCGACTATTAGGGCTTCCACTGCATCTCCATGACAGGAGCATTCTCTCAGAGGGTATTCGCGCTGCCATAAGCCAGACTGGAGTCAAATGTTCGCAAATGCAATGTGAGAATCTACGGGGACATCTCACTGCATGTTGTCATCATCCTCCACAAATCTAGCAGCTATGAGGGCCTCCCGAGCATACCTGCCTTGTCTAACCAAAGCAAGGGCCTTATCCCCGACATTTGGGGTCACCTCCAAGGACCTCCTCAGCCTCATCCCCATCGGAGTCCTCCTCATGGAGGAGACATGCAGCTCTTCCATCTCCTCCTCAGCCAGCTCCTCATCCCGTTGCAGCGCCAGGTTGTAAAGGGCGCATCAGACAACGATGATGCGTGACACCCTCTGTGGACTGTATTGAAGGGCTCCACCAGACCGGTCCAGGCACTGGAACCTCATTTTCTGCATCCCGATGGTTTGCTCCACCAAGTTGTGAGTTGCAGCATGAGCCTCATTATACCTTCGCTCTGCTGCAGTCTGAGGCCACCGCACGGGTGTCATCAGCCTCTGTGGGTAGCCCTTGTCCCCGAGGATCCATCCCTGCAGCTTCTGTGAACTCTGGAAGACTCCAGGGATCAGTGACTGACCGAGGATGTAGGCGTCGTGCACACTCCCTGGAAACCATGAGCACACCTGCAGGATGCGTTGCTGGTGGTCGCACACCAGCTTCATGTTCAGTGAGTGGAAGCCCTTGCAGTTGCTGTAGTCCACTGTGTGTAGCAATGGAGACCTGAGCACAATATGGGTGCAGCCAACTGCACCCTGCGCCTGTGGGGATCCCGAGATCCAGGTGAATCCAGGATGCTCTTGCATCCTGACTGTCCCGGTCCCAGGCGAAATGCACAAAGTTGTGTGCCTTCGAGATGATGGCATCCATGTCCTCATGGATGTATTTGTGGGCAGCGGCTTGTGATATCCCACTGAGGTCACCTATGGAGCCCTGAAAGGAGCCACTGGCATAGAAATTGAGCGCCGCGGTCACTTTCAAGGTGGATGCCCTCCGTGTCCCCTTGGTGCCAAGTCCTGCATTAAGTGGCAGATGTGAGCCACCAGGTCCCTCGACATGTGCTGTCGTCAGTGACACTGGTTCTCAGTCATCTGCACGAATGGCAGGCGGCGTCTATAGACCCTAGGTGTCGCTAAGTGCTGACCAGCCACGGCTCGCTGTCGCTCCTGGGCAGTGTGTGCGGGAGCCCCTGCTGCCCCTTCTTCATGAGGTTGCTGCTCCTGACTTTGCACGGCCAGGTGCCTCAGTTGCTCTCTCCTCCATCTTCTACAGTCTCTGTTGGTCATCAGGCATACAGCTAGGTCACCAGGATCCATAATCCTGATGTGGTCCTCCTGTGGCATGAAAGAAAGAGAGAGAGACGTGGTTATCATGGCTGTACTTAGCACATTTCTTGGCCCTGTGTGACTGACCCTTAATGCTTCCCGGAGAGTGCTGGCCAACCCTCGGATGGCCAGAGATGAGTGCACTGCATGGCTGCCCTGTCAACCTGTGACATGGGGGACACGGGTCCAAACCAGGATGCTGAGATTGCAAGGGGCTGTGAGCACCTCCAGCAGTGACTGCTACATGGCCAGCGTTGGAGAGGAGTTTGTACAACGTGTGCAGTCCGACTGCTCCGCGGTCCTGACCCCAATCATATCACTGTGGCTGCGCCTGAACTGTCTCTGTTGCAGAGGCATGGTCAGTTTACACAAGTGTCCTGACTATGTGGCCACTTCCCTCACTCACCCTGACCCCCACCTCAATTTCTTGTGGGCAGGATCCAATGCCCAGCGCAGCAGTTACCCCCACCAAACAACAGATGCCTCCGCGGCTGGACAGCAGTTGCCCCCGCATGCACACCTACCCCCCTCCCAACAACAGTGGCCTCCGAAGCAGGGCGTCACTTCACTCCAGCCCCCTGGTGCCCCTGAAGCCTGCAAAGCAACAGGCGTCTGTGGCGAGCTCTGCAGAACGATACTGTTCACTCACCTCCAGTTCCCCCAAAGTGAAGGCCACCAAGTGCAAGTTGCTGCGTGCTGTTGTGAAATAAGTCGGGCGTGCTTTCTTGCCGACACGGACGGATGATCTGGCAGGGGTCCAACAGCCTGGCGAGATGGCCTTTTAATGACATGCTGATATATTACAATGAGCTCCCCAATGACCGTTAGCGGGAAATGCAGTCCACCATCGGCGTGCTGAGCCAACAATCGCGACTTGCCTTCCCGCCATCATGAAATCAATCACGCCATATTGTCGCACACACCACCTACCATGCCTGCTGCCAGTGGGCACGGAAAATTCCACTCGATCATGCTGGGTGAGGACAGCATTAAGTTCTTGTGTGATGCTACATGCAGTTGAATAGTCTGTTGGCATTGACTGTTTAAAACTCACATGTGAAGCATGGTTACTTCTGAACTGTAATAATACAGGGTTCCTGGCGCCTGTAGAACAGTAAAGCAAGGAGTCCATTAGAGAGGGGAGAAAAATCAACAAGCAAACATTGAGTAGCTGGGAATGGGTTAAATCAGCACCGAAAGAAATACATTGTTTTTCTTCTAACTAGTTAAATAGTGACCTAACTCAGATTACACTGGGAGGGGATGTATTATTCTCTTTTGTCGGTGCACTGTGAAGAATTACTGACCTCCACTTTCCAAATTAGCGCTGGCCAGTCTCAAGAGGATGAGGGGAGACAAATTCCTTCCTGTGGAGCCTTGAGTTTGTAGTTCCATCTTGCATTACATACAGCTGCAATCATTAACTTTTCCAGCCACACAAATCAGACAGGGCAGGGACAAAGAGCTTCATCCATGATCGCAGTTTTGTTTGGTTGATAAAAAGTAATTTATTATTATAAGACCTATTCAGGTCTTTTGAAAAGGAACATTGGGCTAAAAATTTGTTTGTGTAGTACCGCTTCAAAGCGGCGAAGATTATGTCACTTCCCCAGGGGCAAACAGAGTCCCTGGTTGTTACCTGTGTGACCTCCGGAGGTGTCCTCACTGATATCAATGGAGAAGCCTGCACAGGTCGCGCAGGGAGCATTCTGCAGCAATGCCCGTCCCTGGGGAATCAATGCAGCCTTTGAAGCAACACTACATGAACAAATTTTTAACCCATTATATGAAGCAGCCTTGTCTTGATGGAGAATGATTGCACGCTTTCTGAAGGATGGAAGAGGGACAAGTGCAATGCAGTATCTTCATCATGATGGTGTCAGAATCACAGAAGCGGAGAATTATTACAGCGCAGGGGGAGGCCATTCGGCCCATCATGTCTGCACCGGCTCTCCGAATGAGCAATTCGCCTATTGCCATCCCTTCGCCTTCTACGCGTAACCGTCCACATTCTTCTTTTTCAGATAACAGTATAATTTCCTTTTGAAAGTCTCAGTTGAACCTGCCTCCACCACACTCTCAGCAGTGTATGCCAGATCCTAACCACTAACTACCTGAAAAAGATTTTCCTCATGTCGCTATCGCTTCTTTTTCAATTACCTTAAATCTGTGCCCTCTCGTTCTCAATCCTTTCATGAGTGAGGACAGTTTCTCCCTATCTGCTCTGTCCAGACCCCTCATGACCTTGAATACCTCTATCAAATCTCCTCTCAACCTTCTCTTCTCCAAGGAAAACAGTCCCAACTTCCCCAATCTATCCACGTAACTGAAATTCCTCATCCCTGAAACTGTTCTTGTGAATCTTTTCTGCCATCTCTCTAATGCCTTCACATCATTCCCAAAATATGGCACCCAGAACTGGACACAATACTCCAGTTGAGGCTGAGTTAGTGTTTTATACAAGTTCAACTTAACCTCTTTACTCTTGTGATCTATGCCCCTATTAATAAAGCTTTGGATGCTGTATGCTTTATTAACCACTCTGTCAACCTGTCCTACCACTTTCAATGACTCATGCACATATACCATATACACCCAGGTCCCTCTGCTCTTGCACCCCCATTAGAATTGTGTCCTCTATTTTATATTTTCTCTCCATGTTCTTCCTACCAAAATGAATCACATCACATTTCTCCACATTGAACTTCATCTGCCACTTGTCTGCCCATTCCACCAACTTGTCTATGTCCTTTTGAAGTTCTGCACTATCCTGACAGTTCACAATGCTTCTAAGTTTCATATCATCCACAAATTTTCTACCCATGTTGTTAATGTTCCTTTTATTCCTTGAGCTGTTGTTTTGCTCACAAACCTGTTGTGCGGCACTGTATCAGATGACTTTTGGAAGCCCATGTATGCAACATCAACAGCATTACCCTCATCAAATCTCTCTATTACTTCTTCAAAAAGCTCCAGCAAGTTAGTTAAACAGGATTTTCCTTAATTAACCCACATTTGCGCATCTTGTCCCAAATTATTGTTTCTAAAAGTTTCCCCACCACAGAAATTAAACTGCCTGCTTTGTAGTTGCTGGCCTTTTTGAACATGGGTGCGCAACATTTGCAATTCCCCAGTCCTCTGGCACCACCCCTGAATCTAAGGAAGACTGGAAAATAATGGCCAGAGCCTCCGCAACTTCCACTTTCATTTCCCTTAGCATCTCATCCGGCCCTGGTTCTTTATCGACTTTAAGTACAGATAGTTTTTCTAATACCTCCTCCTTATCAATTTTAAATCCTTCTACTGTATTAGTTACCTCCTCTTTCACCGTGACCTGGGTAGCATCCTCTTCCTTGGTAAAACAGATGTAAGATAGTAATTTAATACCTCAGCTATGCTCCCTACCTCCATATGTAAATTCCCTTTTTGGTCTCTAATTGGCCCCACACCACCATTTTACTATTTACATGCCTACAGAAGACTTTGAGATTCCCTTTTATGCCAGCCTCTTTTCACATTTTCTCTTTGCTTCTCTCATTTGCTTTTTCACTTCTCTGAACCTTCTATTTTCAGCCTGGTTCTCTGTTGTATTGTCATAAGCATGCTTTTTCTTCTCTATCCCTTTCATCATCCTGGGAACTCAGGATTTGTTTTCCCTACCTTCCCCCTTTCTGGAAATATACCTTGACTGTGTCCGAACTATCTCTTGTTTGAAAGTAGCCCATTGTTCAGTTATTGTTTTTCCCGCCAATCTTTAATTCCAATTTTTCTGGCCCTGACCCATTCTTACCGCATTGAAGCTGACTTTCCCCAGTTATTTATCCTTACTCTGGATTGCTCCTTCTCCTTTTCCATAACCAACCTAAACCTTATGATACAACGATCACAATCCCCTAAATGTTTCCCTACTGACATTTTATCCACTTGGCCCACCTCATTCCCAAGAATCAGTTCTGGCAATGCTTCCTTTTTCATTGGGCTGAAAGCATTCTGCTGTAGGATATTCTCCTGGACAGACACTAAAAGCTCTTGTCCTTCTCTGTCCTTTGCACTAATACTATCCCAGTCCATATTCAAATAATTGAATTCCCCCAATATAACTACTCTATAATTTTTGCACCTCTCTGTAATTTTGTTGCAAATTTGTTCCTCTACATGTACATCTTTCTACATCTTCCCCATTAATTGCTGGCTTACAGACCACACTGAACAATGTAATTGCACCTTTTTGTTCCTCAGTTGTAGTCAAATAGATTCTGTCCTTGACCCCTCTGGGGCATCCTCTCTCTCCAGCACTGCAATGCTGTCCTTCACCAATACTGCCTTTCCTTCCTTTCCTATCCTTCCTGAACACCTTGCATCCAGGAATATTTAATATCCAGCACTGCTCTTCTTTGAGCCAGCTCTTTATTATAGCTACAACATCATATAGTAATCTATGCCTCACAAAATGCCCTGCAAGGAACTCCGTCCCGGCTCTGTTTAAGTGCAATCTGTCTGGCCTTTACTAGATCCCATCTTCCAAGGGCTGGTCCCAGTGTCCCAGGAAACTAAAGTCCTCCCTCCTGCACCATATTTCCAGTTCCACATTAATCTGAGTTATTCTCCTATTTCCAGACTCAGTTGCACATTTCACTGAGAGTAATCCAGAAATTACTACTTCTCAGGTTCTGCTTGATAATTTCCTACCTAGCTCCCTAAATTTTACTGCAGGACCGCATCTCTCTTCCTATGTCATTGATACCAATGTGGACCATGCCTGCCAGTTATTCACCCTCCTCCCTCAGGGTGCTCTGCAGCCGCTCAGTGACATTGTTGACTGTAGCACCAGGGAGGCAACACACCATCCTGGATTCATGTCTGTGGCCATAGAAACCCCTGTCTATTCCCCTAGGTATTGAATCTCCTATCACTATTTCTCTTTCAGTCTTCTTTGTGCCCTCTGTACAGCTTACAGGGGGCCATTGACTCGACTCTGGCTGCGCTCCCCAGATGATCCATTACTCGCATCAGTCTTCGGAACTGATACTAATTGGAGAGTGGGATGCACCCAGAGGACTCCTGCACTACTGGCCTGTCAGATAGGGTGACTGTGTGGTAGCACTCTTGCCTGAGTCTGAAGGCTGTAGATTCAAGTCCCACTGTGGAGACTGAGACACAAAATCTAGGCTGACACTCAGTTCATTGCTGAGGGAGTGCTGCAGTGTCGGGCAGTGCTTTTTCATATGAGTCACTAAATCTGGTCTCTTAAGTGTATGTAAAAGAGCCCATGGCAATATTTAGAAGAAGAGCAGGGGAGCTGCCAGAAAAAGGTTGTTTGGCAATTATTACCTTGCTGATTGTGGGACATTGTTGTGTGCAAAATAGCTACTGTGCTTCCTACATTTCAACTTCAAAAGCACAATATTGGATGTAAATGTCCTGAGGCCATGAAAGACACCATACGAATGCAAATTGTTTCTTTACATAATCTTGATATGGCTTTTGATCAGGCCTTGCATTTGCTAGGCATGTTTTCATGGACATGGTGCCCCTTTAAATAAAATGCTGTATATCATCTGATTAGTGATCGTCTTTTCACTTCTCGTCTGTAGCTATGGCTTGCGTCTGTGGCCTCCACCACAAACTCCTTAAACTCACCACTGCCTCCACAGCCACTGTCTCAAGTTAAGCAAGGCTGTCACCTTGGCAGCTTGCTTGACCCTAAGCTTAACTTCCGATCAATCTGCGTAACATTACCAGCCTCTGCCTTACCCCATCCACTAATGAAACAGTCATCCATGCTTCTTTCTTAATTTACTTTTACATGGGAAATGGACATCACTGACAAGTTCAGCATTTGTAGCCCATCCCTAACTGCCCTTGAACTGAATGGTTTGCTAGGCCATTTCAGAGGGCAGCTAAGAGACAACTGCATTGCTATGGATCTGGAGTCACATGTACACAAGACCAGGTAAGGATGGCAGATTTCCTTCTCTAAAGGACATTAGTGAACCACAAGGGTTTTTACAACAATTGATGATGGTTTCATGGTCACCATTACTGAGACTAGCTTTCAATTACAGATTTTATGAATTGAATTTAAATTCCACTAGCTGCCATGGTGGGATTCGAATCTGTATCCCCAGAGCATTAGCCTGGGCCTCTGGATCACTAGTCCAGTGACATTACCACTATGCCTCTGTCTCCTCTTGACTTGACTATTCCAATGTTAGCCCAGCCAACCTCCTATCCTCAACCTTCCATAGACTCCTGCTCATCGAAAACCCTGCTTCCCAGATCATATTATACACCACATCCCATTCACCCATCGCTCAGGTGCTTGCTGATCAACAATGGAGCCTGGTCTCTCAGTGCTTTAAATTTACAATCCTTATACTTATGTTTAAATCCCACTATGACCTCACCTTTCCCTACCTCCATAAGCTCTTCTATCCCTTTGAGAACTATATTCCTCAGACCCCCTCATTTCACAAAACCAGGTGATGGCCAAGCCCTCAACTGTATAACCTAATGTTCTGGAATTTCCTCCCTAAACCTATCTCCTCATCATCACTCCCGACTCCCAAAACTTTCCTTAAATCCCACCCCTTTAACTTATCTTTGGGGAGCTTTTCTATTCTAAAGGTGATATATAAATGGAAGTTATGGCTATTGTTGCAACATTTCAATCCCTTCCTTGTCTTTCTCTAGTTTGTGTATTCTACTGTAAGTAACCTGACCTCAGTAGGTATTGGACTTGAGATGGAACACCCCCAACACCCTTGTGTTAGGAAAGGGAAAATAAGTCAGGGTTCCAGTGATTCCTTTCAGAAAGTGCATGGATCTCAGGTGAGGATCTGCTGTGATGCCTCTGATGATGGAACACCCCTGCCCCCGCCTCACTATCTGGAATTCCACGTGAAGAATGGTATCTTGAACAAGATAAGCAGAAAGCACACAGCACCTATGGATCTTCACCCAGCATAAGCCAAGGTCTCCATGGTAGGAAAAGAGGGGAAAATCGGCTAGGAAAAGAGCACCGGTTTGATTATACCATAAACTGGCTATCAGCCTAGTTAATTTTCAACCCCAGCTTCGAGTTTGCTTACCCCACACAGCTGAAGAAGGGCCAAAATGTCTAGGTTGCTTCAGAAGCTATCAGACTTAACTTTTAAACAGAAACTTTAAGCCCAAAAGATGCATCACCCTATCCCCAACATCACTACATACCTAATGTTCAGACTCAAGGACAAGGGCAGTTAACTGAAAAATTCCACTTCAATCAGCATGATCAAAACCACTGCTATCGGATTCAGCCTCTATTTGTAGGATGCAGCGATATTTTGCAGACTCCAGGATGAACTGCCTTCAGCCCCAGAACTCATCCTCAACTCCCTAACATACTCTTGCAGCAGACTGTCGATCCAATGCAACATGTTCACTACCATACAACACAGAGAACCGAAAGACAGCTGGAGAATGAGGTTCCCAAATAACACAAGAGAAATTGTAAGTGAAATGAAGCCAGCACTCAAATAGGCAAGGACTAATTCAAATCACACATTGTGCATCATGTTCCCTGTACAAGCTCTACAGTTTTCACTCCTCTTACAGAAAGGGTCTGCTTATTCTTGTTACGCCCTGGATTCAACTAATGGTTAATTACACCCCAAGGGCTCGTGATTGGACTCGCTCAAACGGCCTACCCCATTGCTTGCTCGGCCTAGAAGAGAGAATGAGTCATTCCTTCATCTTTACCTCCATACCCTACTGCTGAGCATGCAAGCTTTGACAGCCCTCGCTTCTAGCTACAAGATGTGATGGAGTGTAGTAGCCCACTGGAAGTAGATGTGTGGATGTTAGGTGAGGAAACATTGAGGTCTCCTCATAAGGAAATAGTTACGAGTTCTCACGATCAAAGCTCACACATGAAAATTTATCATTTGGATGAAGTACCTGAGGGTAATTATAAAAGGAGTCGTAAAAAGGGAAGATTGTATAAAAAGGAATGAAGCTTCTATTGACAAAGCTTTAACAAATCCATAAAAATGTATTTTCCATATGCTCTCCACAAATGAAAATGCATTTTACAGATCCATAAAAGCTTTACAAAGCAGGACTTGAGCTAGATTTCATTACTATCGAGAATTTGTTTTTACCTGAATTATATTGGAATTGTTTTACCTGCAGTTTTACTATTAATTGCATCATTATTAATTTTTGCGCGTCAGAAATTCCTGATGCATGCCATCATCAACTCCAGGCTTGATTTCATCAGTCCTCACCTTAGATAAACACTAACTCATTGAGAACTCTGTCAGTGCATCCTATTTTGAAGAAAGTCCTCTTCACTTATCTCCCCTGGCCTGACTTCACCTTCCCTCTGCAATCTCCTGAGTCTTACATCTTGCCTTATATGCTCCATCCTTCTAGATCTGGTTGGTTGTGAATCACTCAGTCCAGTGGCAGACCCTTCAGTCGTCCTGGGCCTGCACTCTGGAACTCCCCCCTGAAACCCACTTTCAAAAGCATTCTCAAAATCTATCTCTCAACCTTGCCTTTGACTACCTCAGCCAACCCTCCTCCCAATTTTTAATTGGCTTCCAATTTCGCATTCCCTTGCAAAGCATCTTGGGACATTTTGTCATGTTAAATAGGTGCAATAGGTGCTATTGAAGGCTTCACAAGCTGCATAAATATGTAAATCTCTTGAGAGGGATTTCAAAACATGAAATGATTTGTGGTGTTAACTTCAACACTTATCTCTGCAAAACTATATGCTTACAAATCTACATAACCTGCTCTAACATATTGAGCCTTTGATCACTAGGGCCTAAGGGCTACATCCACATCCGTGCTCTCCCATGTGAGTCCTTGATCTATGAGAAGATGACTGGGTGACAATCCCTTTTTCACCAGATCAGGGAGGGGAGGGAATAGAACATTTCTCAAGGCACTGCTCTTGTGTATGCACAGTGACCAGTCACAATTGGTGCAAATCTCGGTAGTGATCATGTACCTGTGCTCTTATCCCAGGAATGGTGCTGGATGACAAAGATTGGGAGGGGCTAAAATTGCTTATCATCATGGAGATTGAATAAAAATACAGTAAAGAATTTTGATATCCAAATATTGTTTATGGCTTAATATCTGATCAACTAAACTGACAGTTCATTAATTAAGTGCTGAATTGAAGGCCGGCAGTTGTTTTCTGAAACACTAAATCAGTTCCAGATGCTTCCATAGCCTACATTTTATACGTCAGTCAAATGGATTCATTCTTATGAAATCCCTGGATCTTTCTATCTGGATAAAAACACAGATTGCAGGAAACGCATGTAATATTGTTCTGACTTCCCAGTTCTGTAACAGCTGCTGATTGCATCCATTTTCTTTCTCATTAAAGCAAACGGTTCACTGCAAGTAGAGGAGATGTTAATTTCCTCTCTGCCCAATGTTTTCAGGCTTGTTTACCTGGGAACCCAAGTGTAACTAAAGAAAAGTTCCCACAGCCTGTAGCGAGAGATCTTGCTGGGGTGACAGGGAGCTGCATTGCTAAAAGAGGCAGCCTAACATATCAAAACCCCAAGGTTTAATTATCATGTGCAGCCTAGTGTAGCATCAGAAGGCCTCAGTGGTATGGGAAGATTTCCAGATTGATGACCCACAAAGGGGTGTTGCAGGTGGGAAAAAATGTTAAACTTTTGCAATAAAAGCAAAGCCTGGCACCGAAGCCCTTCTAATTTGATATTTTAACTCTCTAGAATGTTAACTAATAATAATAATTATTAAATGCTGATTGAAATCACATATGGGACAATTCTGTAAGAATTATGCAGCATTACCCTGTTCATCTTTTATTTGGGGACTTAGTATTATTTTAAGAAAAGTATAGGGAGAAATCCAATGAAAAGAATTGAAAATAACAAGCGTTTGGGGCTGAATTGGATAGTCCCCGAGAATGGACATGGCATTGTGACGCGTGGTTATCCTGTGGCCGGTCAGTGTTATGCAGACAGCATGCCAACTTTGTGCTGTCTGCTCATTTGAATGATTGCTGTGTGCAGTCAGCACAAACTTCTGTGTTCACAGGCTGCACGCATCAGCAGGGGGCCCAAAATTGTAACTTCCTAGAACCAGTTAAAGCTAACCTGCGCTGCTTAAAGCTAGCCTGCAACTCTTAAAGGGGATATGCCGTGTGGCTGGAGCAGGAACTGGGATCCATGCAGGAAATTAATCTGACCTGGGGAAGAGTGAGGAATGGCGCAATATGGGGCAGGCCAGGCTTCAAGGTTTCCGGACACTGATCTTGGTGGATGGCATGGAAGGGAGAAAAAATGTCCCATATTCGCAGGGGGCAGGAGGCCCTCCAGACACATGATCAAAAGGCAGTGGGAGCAGATAGCCATGGAGGTCAATGCCAGGAATCAAGTCCCGAGAACCTGGGTCCAGTGCTGCAAGAATTTTAATGACCACGAGTAGTCCAGGCCAGTGCTTGCATCTTCAAATGCGACATCCTAGCAACTGCATCACTAGCCTCAGACTTCCACCCTTCATGTACCAACAACCTCTATCAATCAGGACTGACACCTAATATCCATCTGCTCCATTGCACTATCACATGCTTAGCATGACTGCAAGCCTCACACCCACAACTTCCAGCTTTCTCACACTGCCAGCTATTCGACTATGACAGCCACACCAGCCAAACAGATTGCACCGCACTCACTGTCATATTTCCCTTTTTCTTGAACAAAGTGGTGCACATCTGGGAGCAGTAGAGGCTAACTTGAGGGGAACAGGCATGCCTGCATTCCCTAATATGATGGTATCCTCAATTCTCCTTCTGATATCCCAATGTCTTTTCATGGCACTATCACTTCTGATTTACGAGCTGTTGATGGTGTAAACATGCACTTCTTACCTCCACCCACCCTCCCCCACTCCCTGCAGTACAACCTTTACCCCTGTGCCACTTTCCTTTCAGATAACTAAAGAGTGCAACCTGGCCAAGCAGTGGAGGGCCACCAAGAAGACAGTGATGTTGAATTATTACAAAGTTTCACACTAGCAGCCACCAGCTCAGATATTGACACTGTACTTATCTTAGAGGAGAGATTAGAGGTGGGATCTGCATATGATGAGACACTGGCAGGAATGCACTGCAGCTAAGGCAGAGGAAAAAGATTGGACAGGTGCCAGCTCACTGGAGGATAAGATTGCATAGGGGTTCTGATGAAGAGGACCCCACTTCAATGGAGGAGCCTGCAGAAGAATTCTGATAGGTATGCATACAAAATGCCTGATGCATTAGGAAACTTGCCAGAAAGCCTGTGCTCAATATCAAGGGGCATGGAAGAGACTGGCACTAACTTGACATAGAGTTTTGTGTAGAGCTTAGATCCCACCCTTCCCAACATGGAAGTGGTGGCCAACTTGGTTCACATACTTGTGGACTCAATCACGATGAAGCATCTGATGGCTGATGTCGCAGCGTCTGTTGCTGTACAAGCAGCAGCTACCCAATGTATAAGTGTTGAAGTCTGAGCTCATCAGGACCAGTGTTGAAAGGGACTTGCAGGGTGTAACAGCACTCTTGCAATCTATTCCCCAACAGATTGACTTTGCAGCTATGGCCTCCTGCTAAAAGCCATTCTTCCCTGCCTCCTCTTCCTCCCTCTTCTGGAGGCTTGTCCTATCCTGCAAGACCTCTGTTCATTCTCCAAGTTATGTTCAATTCCAAGTGGAATGTCTAATTGTGCATCCATGTCTGGAAGCAATTGGTGTGTGCAGAAACCTTGAATTCAGCAAAAACTCCTTTAGCACATGTTGCAATTGACCTCAGCAACTTTGGTAGGGTTCTTTGCCACTCCAGACTGGTATCAGTAAATCTTGCTGCAAAGTGCATGTGTGTGGATCTCAAACCCGAAAGCTTCTAGTCTGTTTGGCTTTGTGATACAGCTCATGGAACTATTACCCACTAGCACATGTCACACCACTCCCTATAGACTTTTGAAACTTGAAACAGCTGTGGAAAGCGACAAACATATCCTCTTGAGGGCAACAAGGGATGGATAATAAATGCTGGCCTTGCTCCTGTCACCACATCCCAAAAATGAACTAACAAAAGGTTTCACCTTAAGAAGTCAAATTACTGAATATCTTTTACTGTATGCAAATTTATCTTCTAGCAATACCAGTAGGACAATGGGTTTATTCCACTCTGACCCTTAGTGCATTACACACCATTACGAAAGGGTGTAATTTTACTGTCAGAAAATGTCATCGATGTCTCCCAAAGCCTAGTGGGTAATAGTTCCATGAGCTGTATCACAAAGCCAAACAGACTAGAAGCTTTCGGGTTTGAGATCCACACACATGCACTTTGCAGCAAGATTTACTGATACCAGTCTGGAGTGGGAAAGAACCCTACTAAAGTTGCTGAGGTCAACTGCAGCATCCTAACTGCTAATCAGACTGAGATCTTAGAATGCTGGAACTGCAGCTGAGAAAGTGTGATCTGTACCGTTTAGTGCAATGTTGAGTGATGCCTTTATACAGTAGACTGTTAGAAAACATCAAAAATATTTTCAAAGTGTTTCAAAAACAGCATTAGTCATTTCACATATTTGCTCCAGCAATCACTGTATATGAAATGAAGGAATTGTTCAGTGAGTTAAGAGGTACAGTTGCAGTTCTGGGTCAAAAATCTCTGCCTATCCCCCTGCTTTATAGGAACAATCAAGCCAGTGAAGAGAAACAGGCATTCCTCGGTTCAGGCTTGAAGTATCTTCATTTTCTATTATTCTGGAAAGGATGTAGACAACAAACTGGTTAATTACAGTGTTAACTTTCCAAAGAGTTAGTGAGGTGAAGTGGAAGCAGCACTGTTATTTGGCATATCCCAGGTTTGGTTTTGATGGAATCAAACTCAAAAGTAATTGAACAAAATGAGACCAAGCTACTACTCTTGGGGCATTTACATCAGAACAAAAAAGGCATTACACCAGTATAATTGCCCAGAGTAATCTGATTGTTGACATGGGTTCCCGAAAGAAATGTTTTGATTGTACCACTGTGACTTTCTTTTGTGATTTATTTTTCTTGCCACTTTTCTCCAATTCCCTCTTCTCCTGAAGACATTGGGACTTATTTTAACTTGCCTCACCTATGATGTAAATGGGGCAGTAACGGCCTCAAAATGGGTTTAGTAGCCTTTCAGCTCCATTAACCTCCGCTACGTGGCCAGCTCCATTTTGAAATGGGCTTATTGCTGCTGGAGTCCAAAGCACATGGCTGTTTCAAGCATTAGAGTCCTTCTAATATGCAACCCTGAGTTTTATGACAGAATTAAAACTCCGATCTCCATCTTAAATTGAAACTGGCACGGGCTCCATCGATTCCATGCGAGTGGAGCCAGAAATGCCCAGCAAAGGCCAATTTGGAATTATTATTGCACGATTGCTCCTCCAGGCTTTGCAAAATTAATCAGGGCCACTGTCTCTCCAGGATTTGCCTTACCTGGTTACCTTCAACACCCCAGCCCAACGCTGATCGAACCTTGATGGTGTAAGCCTCAATCTGAAAGCTGCTTTGGTTGCCCATTTGTTACTCTTCAACTTGCAGCCTCCAAATCACGGCTGTCTCTTCAATTCAAATACAGGCCTGTACGCTCTGCTGATTGGTCGTCCAAAAGTCAAACTGAACAATGCTTACTCCTTGCTGCTATATTAGAATTGGTTGTGAAATTGTGCGCCCTAGTGAGGAATGGTAGTAGCAGAGAGTGCAGGTCAGAAAATTGTAGTGCCATTAATTGCTATGCTGCAATAAAACTATCTCCACATAGGCTGGAAATTAAGGGAGATGAGGAGAAATTCATTCATGCAGCGAATTATTACAACCTGATACGCACTGCCTAAAAAGGTGATGGAAGCAGGTTCAACAGTAACTTACAAAAGAGAATAGGAAAAATATTTTGAAAAGTTTTCAAGGATATGAGGAAAGATCAGGGTAATGGGACTAATTGGATAGATCTTTCAAAGAGCTGGCACAGACACAATGGGCTGAATGGCTCCTTCTGTGCTGCACCATCCTATGATTCTAAGAAATTGGGACATTCCTAGCTTGCCGCAGGTCTCAGATTTTCATTGAATTAAGTTGCTGAGCCAACAAGGAAGGACAGAATGGTTCGTTATAGGAAAATATTCACTGCACTAGCTCCTCCTACCTTTGTTGTTAGAACCCCATCACAAAACGAACCTGTTGATGAAATGCAGATGTTGGACAACTCCTGGACACCTGTTGGGTTTGGAAGCAGTTGAACAACAACAACTTGCAGTTACAGAGGACTTTTGATGTAGAAAAAACAGCCCAAGGTACTTTACGGACTTGCAAAGAAAACAGTGAAAACTGCTGTACTGAAGCAAATATTAGAAAGTGTGAACAAAAGTTTAGTCAGAGAGGTGGGTTCTAAGAAGGAGCTTAAAGAGGGAAAGGGAACCTGAGGGGCAGAAGTGTTTAGGAAAGAAATTAAAGAGCACGGTGCCAAGGTGACTGAAGGCATGGCTGCCAATGGTGGTATGGAGACAAGGGGGATGTCAGAGGAATGAAGAGTTCAGGAAGGGCTGTAGCACTTGAGAAAGTTGCATAAATAGAGAGTGGTGAATCCAAGAAGGGAGTTTCAATTTGAAACATCAAGGACCTGGAATTGATGTAGATTAGTGAGGACAGGGTGCTAGACAAGTGGGATTTGGCACAGGATAGGAGCATTGGCATCTATAGAGTTGTAATGAAAGATTGTACAGGAGAACATTGGAATAGTCAAGTCTAGAGGCAACAAAGACCTGGATAAACAAAGTTGAGCCACAGGTTTGACATTGGAACCAAACGATCGTTATAGTATTTTTGGAATCCTAGTAACATTTTCTTGGATCCATTCTTGGGAAATGATCACTTACTTCTTGATATAACAGTGGCATTGTGCCTTGTTCAAATATAGGGCAGAAGTTTGCCCTCGTCGGGTGGGCTCGGCAGGGGCAGGCGAGGGTGGTTGGGAAGCCGACTACCACCCGCAATTGGGGCTGGACTGTGATGTCACACTGGCGGGCCAATTAAGGTGCGCGCAACAAAAGCTCCCTGAGGCATGGAGCTACCTCAGGGAGAAGAAGAGTTTTGAAAATGAAAAATGAAGTATTGTTAAATGTTATAAAAACATGTCCCCTCATGTGACTCTGTCACATGAGCAGAGACATGTTATTAATGAAATGTTAATACTTTTATTTTATTTTTAATTGCTGTTGGAAACCTCATCCCGCGTGCGCCCGCCGACTGAAATATCGCGCAAATGTCGGCTCACCTGACGTCACCGTGCATCATTTTACGCTCATTCAGGTTGGGCGCCTGCCTGACTGACAAGGTAAAAATTCTGGCCATGAAGTTTGCCACTGATTACCCAGTCACCATGAATAACGTTCTTGTTTAGTCTTCCTAAAATACTGCTCCTAACATCTGGGTGGTTAAGTGCATCATCTGCTAAGAGATTCCATGGGCCACTAAATTGTGATATGCAAGTATTGGAGCAGGCACCATATTTCTTTAACTAATTTAATCCTCTTTCCCTCTGTCGTCTACCATTACACCACATGAACAAAAGAGATAGGAGCAGGAGTAGACCATACAGCACATAAAGTCTTTCAGTACAATCATGGCTAATCTCAGATTTCAAGTCCACTTTCTTGCCCATAATCCCCTGAGAGACCAAAAATCTGTCTATCTCAGGCTTAAATATAGTCAATAATGGCGAATCCTCAACCCTCTGGGGTAAAGAAGTCCAAAGATTCACAACCCTTTGAGTGAAGAAATTTCTCCTCATCTGAGTCCTAAATTATTGTCCCCTTACCCTGAGATTGTTCTTCCATATTTTATATTTCTGAGCCAGGGGAAACAACCTCTCAGTGTCAACCCTGTCAACTCCTTCAGAATCTTGGATGTTTCAATAAGATCACCTCTCATTCTTCTAAACTCCAAAGAATATGGGCACATGGGGATGCTCTGACCCTCTCCCATCTCACCATTGTGGATCCAGCAACTTATCATAAACTTAATGGCACAGACAAAGACGCTTTTCATTGATTTAGTCATTCTTTCAATTATCAAGAGAAAAGACCAACACATAGAACATGTGCTATTCTTCACAAATTGTATTCTCAATTCTCCCAGTTCCACCTGAAGACTTATTGTTTCATGGATACCAGGAGCTCTCTGGTACCTTGCTGCAATAGCTGTTTCTCATGCTTGAGCCAAGACAATGAATCACAAGAGGCGATTCAACTGTTAAGGGGATTACAGCTGATCCCAATCATGTCCTCATCAATATCCAAAGCAAGGACTCTGACGGCAATCAAATGCAAAGACCCAGCTGAATCCACTTGTAGCCACTGCCCGAATGGGGACAGCTAACTCAAAAAAAAGAGCAAGAGTGGAGTCTGGGAACTTCTGAGTATATGCAGTGCAGTAATCCATTAATTAATGAAATTTCTCATTCAGTCTTTGGGGTATTTCATAAACATGTAATGAAAACAGTGCAAGGTTCAAAGAATCACCACTTCCATATTTCTGTTTCACTATTGTTGAATGCAGGAGGTTTTCCTAGGTGATTGGGAGCAAAGAGAATTAAACCCAGATTGTGCGCTTTTCATTATTGCAACAGATGTGATCAGAAAGCCTGCAGAGGGCACTGTATACAGAGACTAGAATTCCTAAAATACATATACATATATATCTCATACTGCGTGAATAACTGGGATTCTTGGCAAATATTCAAGAAGTCAGTTTTGTCACAGGCCAAATATGTAGGTCACTCCATGCACCAAGAAATCTTCTGTATTTACCAAGTAAACCAGTTCTGTGCAACTTAAATCCTCAAATGTGAAACCTGAATGCGACGGTAAAAAGAATGCAATGAGCCACTGAGGTTAATTAACTCTTTTTCCCATCTGGTGAGTTTGTTTTTTTTCTCTTTTTATTGCAGCTCTTGAAATTCCAGTGGGTTTCAAGCTAGACGTCTGCAATCAGCAGAATCAGCTAAGCTATAACCTACTTAAGTGAAAACTCTTTTTAAGAGCGTTGCTGTGGAGTGATGGTTCTTAGTGGGTTATTTCTCCAGTTTTAAACAAAATTTAGATGCTTTGCATCCAAGACCAAGATTGATTACACCAATGGCTCAACTTCACAGTGAATTCAAAGTTGAGGATTCATAAGGTTAAACACAAAATGCCACAGGTTCAATCCCTAATTACAGGGTATAACTTTGCCTTTATATTTGTATAACAGCATTACCCTACCGAATCAGCAAAAATGGAACACAATTAATCACCGCCATATGCCCAGGAATCAGACCTGAGGCTTTCCTGTCCTATGATTGGCAACATCATTACTGCTTTCACTTAAAAATGTTTTACTGTTGCCTTCATTTTATTTTTTGTTCCTTCTTTCGCTTTTCCTTTGCTACTTTCCTGAAGCTGCCATCACATGCTGGCGCACCCAACTGGATCAGCTTGGTGACCATCCTTCATTTCTGAAACTATACAGTAAACATCAGCACGCTATGCACTCGATGTGAGAGCATCACAGCCAGGCCTCACCCTGTTCTGAGCCTAAATGAGTGCTCACTAGTAACTAGCAACCAGGACTTAGAATCTGGCTGATTTCTTTCCCCCCTTCCTATCTCAGGAGCCCTGAGATCTATCGGTTGCCTTATTGCTATCCCAGCTGAGATCAGCTTAACTCAGCTCAGAATAGGAAGTTGAACCTGAGACCTTGCTGGTCTGTTTAGTTCATTAGCACAGTAGACAGCAGATATAACACCTGAGCCAACAGGGATGTTGTCTCTCAATTATACCATCTGAGGATATCACACAACATGAGTGAACCATTATTGTCAGACAAGCCTTTCTGTGTCTGGCTCCAAACACTTACTATGCCTTTCAACCAGCTGCTTGTGGGAACTGCTGTACAGAAACATGGAGCTCCAGCTCTTCTAATTGCTCAGCTGGTTAAGATTTTTTTAATTCATTCATTGGATGTGGGTGTTACTGGCTAGGCCAGCATTTATTGCCCATCTCTAATTGCCCTGGAGAAGGTGGTGGTGCGCTGCCTCCTTGAACCACTGCAAGTCCATGTTGTGTAGGTACAACCACAGTGCTGTTAGGGAGGGAGTCCCAGAATTTTGACCCAGCGGGATATTGGGGCAATTGGAGAAGATGGGGAATTGTTAAGCTGTACAGGTCAGAAAGATCCTTAATTCACACCCAGTCTGTGCTGAGCTAGCTGAACTCAGCCACAGCAGTGGTATGATCACTCCACTTGGCTCTAACACTCTTAGGTTATGAAAGGAAAATTAGCTGGGGCTCCTGCTTCTGGTGTTGCCTCGCTATCCTCATTTCAGCTACACTTGTATGGATGGTAGATGAGGACAGGTTGGGCTTCACTTTGATCTCTGATTGGTCAAATAAGTCGTTAAAACTGTGGAGGTTCATACATAAACTGTATCAACTTGCATGAGATACTCGAAAGGACCATTTGCTCAAGAAACCATAACCTAGTAAGGATTCAATGGTTTCTGTGGGGGAGAGGAAGTCAGCGCAAAAAGGAAGGGGATTTTTTAAAAATGCAGCTTTGAAAGATTCAAGTGTCCATAGAAGTGTATAGTCAATGAGTTAAACATTTAAGTGATTAGTATTTGTTTTGTTTCTTCCGAAAATACCTTCATTTCACAGTGTACTGGAAGTCTGCTGTACAAACTACCATCAATTTGCCACATAGCAAACATGAGCATATCCATCACTGAAAAATGAAATGGAGGCTTGTTCTTTACCAAAAATGGAAATTTGACATTTTTGTTTCCTATAAATTCTGTAATTAAGTTGTTTTTAAGTCAATTATTTGGACAGAGCAGCATAGATTTCATGGTTCAAAAGGAACTGTAAACATGCTTTATTTCCACTGGTGCGTCTGGCATTTGCAATAAATGTCTAGGAATAGCTGAAAGATTGTTAGACATTCTGCAGATCCTTGAAGTGTGCAGCGCTCCGGCCCCATCACTCAGTAACAGATGATCACACTTTCTAAGATAAAATCGTTATAAATACCATACATAAACATCTATCTTAATTAGGATTTCCCAACATATTTTATTCTCCAAGTGTTGAACTTCTTAAAAGAAAAGCTGCAAGCACTACACTTTGACAAATGCAAGTTCTTTGCTTGATAGCAAACTGGTAGTTACTCAAAAGAGACCTGAAATCTGGGGGCATTCTGTCTATTCTAAGAAATCCACCTTTTTGAGAGAAGAAAGTCATGAACATAACATCAAAATATTCTCTGATGTTTTAGCAAAAGAGCCCAACCAGTGATGTGGTTTCTAAGGGTACAGCAGCCTTGCACAGCTTCCAGGTTAGTCTGAAATCATGGCCCAACAACATCTTCCTTCGCTCTGAGTGCATAAGGATGCTCAGAGTCCCTGGAGAAAGTTCACAGAGGGGGAGACCAACTAAAGTGTTCCCATTGCTGACAATAGAGTTTATATTTCCAGCAATTATTTTCTTCTGTAACTAATAATGAAATTACTGAGAAGGGACAGTGTTTCCACTAGAAGTGAATTCCCTTTTTAAAGGCAACTTATTTATTTGAATTCTAAATATAATAAAACACATTTATAAATTCATAAGTAACTCAATTCTGCCTTGCTAAAGTGCTCTGTCAATCATGTCACAGTAAAATGCACTGCATTTTGCAAAATGGGTTACTTTCTGTTTGGTGCTCATCAGCTGCATCTTCTGTTGCTAAACCATTAATACATCTTTTTTTCCTCTAAAACAATCATGTAGTTGATATCTCCTTTCGATACTGAAAAGGTCAAACTCCCATTAAAATTTGGATTCTGTTATCAGAGTCTAAAAGCAACAAATGCTGACCTAACCAGTGATGTCCATATCCTTTGAAAGTATAAATTAAAAGTTCTGTTGTAAGTGTACAGTTAAATATAAAATAAATTATTTATCTATTCCAGCAGTTATAATTCTCTAGTCCAAAGCTGACTTTTATTTCAACGTATTGGCCTGGCACTTTATTCTGTAAGTAAAACACTGGGGCTGTTACTTATCAGCATCAATT
Source organism: Cetorhinus maximus (assembly GCF_964194155.1). Classification (NCBI taxonomy): domain Eukaryota; kingdom Metazoa; phylum Chordata; class Chondrichthyes; order Lamniformes; family Cetorhinidae; genus Cetorhinus; species Cetorhinus maximus. The sequence goes on from NC_135883.1 coordinate 32,061,260, forward strand.
ACAGATAGGGAGACAGGATCATTACAGCAGTGAGTTCTCACAGGCCTTGCTAAACTCAAAACGAGCTGTAAATTATCACTGAGCCATTGCTGATTGGGGCTAGTAAATGTTTGTTGAAAAGTTTGCCAGTCATTATTAAAGTTTCAATATTTTTTATCATGAGCAATGCAATCCATACACCTCAAGAATACCCACAAGCATTTAATGCTACATTGGTGTCATGGAATATGACCCACCATTTCCTGCCATAACAGTTTAATAAACAAAATCAAAAAAAGTGCATCTACGAAACTAAAAACAAACTGTTCCTAAGCTATCGTCCAATTAAAGTACTAAATTAACCACCTCGTTGCTGAATTAATTGCAGATTGCCTAAATTAATTCTAGTCCAATCCTATACCTTATGCTCTGTCTATTTTGAGCTCTGATATTTTCATCTAGGAGATGAATTTCTTGCCAGTGACTGATTTGCATATACATAACATCAGAATAATCCTCGATGTAAAATAGCCCGGCCCATGTGGCTTGCAGCCTTGCACAGCTTCCATGTCAGTCTAAAATGTCTCGACACCATCCACCCGCCAATGACAACCCCACCACTGCCCTCGACTTTTTACAAGAATGCTCTCAGTGGGCACATGAAGATTTTGCTTCTTCTTTTCTACACATCCACACATAGCAATATTGTTGCTTTCCTGGTTTAGTGAAGTTCTAACACCACCCAGCTACTGGTTCATGGGGACCATACTGACAACAACAACCAAAGAAAATGTCCCACATTCACTAAGCCCATCTGCTGTGAATGTGATTTTATTTACTGAGAGCTATGCATTGGGAGCCAGTTTCCTTAGCAGCCTACCAAATCTTAAATAAGAACAGCTAAAGAGTCATCTGCAATCCTGTCAGCAGATGTGTGTACTGCTTCCAAGTCCCAGTTTGACCTCTGTAGACTTCGGCAACTTTTTGTTTTGAGAATCCTATGTGCATGATGCCAAGCTCACTTTCCCACATTATATACCATCCTGTATCTTCACTGTCATGTCGACCTTTTGGAGACTGATTTTCTGCTAGACAGAAAAAAAGACTATAATCCATCTGGTTTGCCTTTTTTTAATTCATTCACAGGATATGGGCTTCGCTAGCTGGGCCAGCATTTATTGCCCATCCCTAGTTGCCCCTGAGAAGGTGGTGGTGAGATGCCTTCTTGAACCGCTGCAGTCCCTGTGGTGTAGGTACACCCACAGTGCTGTTAGGAAGGGAGTTCCAGGATTATGACCCAGCAACAATGAAGGAACGGCAATATATTTCCAAGTCAGGATGGTGAGTGAATTGGAGGGGAACTTCCAGGTGTTCCCATCTATCTGCTGCCCTTGACCTTCTAAATGGTAGTGGTTCTTGGTTTGGAAGGTGCTGTCGAAGGAACCTTGGTGAATTCCTGGAGTGCATGTTGTAGATGGTACACACTGCTGCGACTGTGCTTCGGCGGTGGTGGGAGTGAATGTTTGTGGATGGGGCGCCAATCAAGCGGGCTGCTTTGTCCTGGATGGTGTCAAGCTTCTTGAGTGTTGTGGGAACTGCACTCATCCAGGCAAGTGGAGAGTATTCCATCACACTTCTAACTTGTGCCTTGTAGATGGTGGGCAGGCTTTGGGGAGTCAGGAGGTAAGTTACTCATCGCAGGATTCCTAGCCTCTGACCTGCTTTTGTAGCCATAGTATTTATATGGCTAGTCCAGTTCAGTTTCTGGTCAGTGGTAACCCCCAAGATGTTGATAGTGGGGGATTCAGTGATGGTAATATCATTGAATGTCAAGGGGGGACGGTTAGATTAATTTTTCTTGAGATGGTCATTGCCTGCCACTTGTGTGGCATGAATGTTAATTGCCACTTGTCAGCCCATGCCTAGATATTGTCCAGGTCTTACTGCATTTGGACGTGGACTGCTTCAGTATCTGAGGAGTTGTGAATGGTGCTGAACATTGTGCAATCATCAGCGAACATCTCCACTTCTGACCTTATGATGGAAAGAAGGTCATTGATGAAACAGCTGAAGATGGTTGGGCTGAGGACACTGCCCTGAGGAACTCCTGCAGTGATGTCCTGGAGCTGAAATGACTGACCTCCAACAACCACAACCATCTTCTTTTGTGCTAGGCATGACTCCAACCAGCAGAGAGTTTTCCCTTGATTCCCATTGACTCCAGTTTTGCTAGGGCTCCTTGATACCACACTCTGTCAAATGTGCCTTGATGTCAAGGACAGTCACTCTATCCTCACCTCGGGAGTTCAGCTCTTTTGTCCATGTTTGAACCAAGGCTGTAATGAGGTCAGGAGCTGGGTGGCTCTGGCGGAAAACAAACTGGGCGTAAGTGAGCAGATTATTGCTAAGCAAGTGCCACTTGACAGCACTGTTGATGACCCCTTCCATTACTTTACCGTTGATTGAGAGTAGACTGATGGGGCGGTAATTGGCTGGGTTAGATTTGTCCTGCTTTTTATGTACAGGACATACCTGGGCAATTTTCCACATAGCTGAGTAGATGCCAGTGTTGTAGCTGTACTGGAACAGCTTGGCTAGGGGCACGGCAAGTTCTGGAGCACAAGTCTTCAGTATTATTGGCGGGATATTGTCAGGGCCCATTGCCTTTGTGGTATCCAGTACCTTCAGCCATTTCTTGATGTCGCATGGAGTGAATCAAATTGGCTGAAGGCTGGCATCTGTGATGCTGGGGACCTCTGGAGGAGATCCCAGTGTGGCCTTCTACCATCTTAACAGTCATATGATGCAACAATAATGCAAGCTGTTGACTAATCATAGCAATCAATCGCTATCAATTCATGTATAACAGACCCAGACATGACACGAGAAAAACTCCAGTGGTGGAGAGCTTTGGGTACCATAGGTCTAAAGTCATCTGTCCCTTCCAAACATGCGACGCTTACTAAATATCATGTCTCAAATGACTCACATGCTTTATCCCAAACAGATGATTCACTCACAATTTTCTGAATCAACTTCCGGTTGACCTGTGGGAGAACAAAGGCAAAGGACAAGGTAGAGGATTTGTCAAATTTAGAAGACATCCCAGTGGCAGCCCTGTAAAAATGTGTCTGCCCAATCCATCTTTCTACGTCAATGTAGAAACATGACCTGCTGAACCATCTCAATGTGTTTAGAAAATCAACAGTGGAGCAGAGCAGACAGGGAGACCCAACAGAAGAGTTTCTTCTGCTGTCAGCAGAGTAGAGGTTGGTAAACTCACATTTGTTAATACTGACAACTCCATGAGAGCTACGGGTGGAGAATGGCCCTGAATTACAGCCCCTAATGGCTCCATGGAGAAGCACACCCACCTAATATCTGTTGAAGCACCAGAAGATCTCCAATTTGATTACTGATCTGTGTTGAGTTATTTGATCCCAATTGAGGTAACCATTATAACTAGCTTCAATATCCCTAGGTGAAGAAGGAAAAATCAATCAAGGCTCCTACGCAGCATCACATTCCAGTGGACAAAAGATGAAGGCAGGATCTCAGACAGTTGTAATGCCATCACAGTTGCATAGCTTGCTGTGTAGGCTTACAAATGAAGGATGGTCACTTGGTGAGTTACTGGGGGAATCACCAGTGCTCGTAGAGATGTGGTCAAGCATCAAATAGCACTATCGGAAGCAGAGCTGGGAGGATAGTGGAATGGAATAAAACATTCTTGGATAAATGGTCCATAAAACTGACGACTGATTTTTTTATGTTGGTACAAACATATCCTTATTAGTATTTGTTTTCTTCTAGATAATGAGACATACACTGGAGTGGTCAATAAGCCAAGATATCCAGTAACAGGGCAATTTATAAATTACAGATGGTTCATTTTTGATCAAAAAGCTGTCAATGTTAGCTTTGACTCAGTGGTAGCTCTGTTGGGTTCTGAGCCAACAAACTGTGGGTTCAAATCCCATTCCAGAGATCTGAGCACAAAATCTAAGCTGGCACTTTGGAAGTGGTGACTTTTGGGTGAGATGTCAAACCAAGGCTCCTCTGCCATCTAAGGTGGATGTAAAAGATCCATGGTCCTTTTTGTGAAGAAGTGCAGGGGAATTCTCCCTGGTGTGCTGGCCAACATTGATCCTTCAACCAGCTCCTGAGCACAAATTATTCAATAACTGTTACATTGCTTTTGTGGGATGCTGATATGCGCAAATTGGTTGCCATGTTTCTGACATTACAACAGAAACTACCCTTCAAAATTTCTTCATTGAATATAAAGCGATTCGGGACATCCTGTAGCTCTGAAAGGTGCTGTATGAATGCAAATCTTTCTTTTTGCTAGTTCCACCTCGTTTTTTTTTTAGAAATATTTTTGCCGTATTTGTGCTCTCCTGGCCTAGTGGTAGCAAGGCCCCTTGTCACAATCCTACAGCACTCCAGTGAAAATCAGCTCAGGCAGCACAGACCAGGGGCCTAATTGCTCTTTCACACTTTCCTCAGCCCAAATGCAATGTTATCCCATTCCCCCTGCTCTCCCCACATGCCACACCCACCCAGAGATCTGCACAACTACCGGTTGTCTTGCAAGGCTGGTGTTATCTGAAAGTCCCAATACACATGCCTCTGTTTCAGTAAAGAACAATATCAATAGAATAGCTAAAAGCTAAAAGCTAAAAGCTTTTTAGCTTTTATAGAATAGCAGCTAGTTAGAAAAGAGATAACAGAGAAGAAAATTCACTTGAAATAACAATGAAAGATAAAACTAACAGAAGCAAACAGAAAATTAAGTAAAAAGGAGAGGATGGAGCAAAATAAGAGGGACAGAGTAAAATGTACAATAACAGGAATGACAACTTACATGTATAAAGCGTTTTTAACATCGCAAAGCCTTTCAAGGCATTTCACAGGACTATTTTCAAAAATAATTCAACATCAAGACACATAAGGAGATATCTGAACTGGTGACCAAAAGCGTGGTCAAAGATTCAGGATTATCTTAAAGGAAGGCAGGTGTAGAGATGTAGAGAGTTTTGAAGTGGGAATTGCAGAGTTTAGGGCCTACGCAGCTGAAAGCAGGGCCTAAAATAGTGGAGTTATGAAAATCGAGGAGGTGCAAGAAGCCAGACTGAGAGGAGCACAGGGATCTCTGCAGGCTGTAAAGCTGGAAGAGGATACAGGGAGAGGGAGGGATAAGGTCATGGAGGGATTTGCAAACAAGGAGGAAAATTTTAAAATCAAGGCATATCCGGTCTGCGAGCCAATGTAGCTCAGCACGCACAGGTGTCGTGGGTGAATAGGACTTGGTGCAAGTTGGGATACGAGCAGCAGAGTTTTTGATGAGCTCACGTTTACGGAGGGTGCAAGGGGGAAGCCGACTAAAAGAACATTGAAATAATAGAGCAAAGAGAAAGGCAATATGGAGTATTCATTTTAAAATGTGTTATCATGCCAGACCCATGGAAAGAGAGAACTTGCATATGAGGTAGTTGTGGAACTCTTGAAATCTCTAGATGAGGTGCCTTTGGAAAAGTTTAGGAGTGGAATGGACCAAGATTGAGGTGTTTTAGCTAATAGTGTACTATGCATGAGGAGAATGATGCTGTGTTGGCTTAATTGTTCTGATTGTAATGTGTGAAAGAAATCTCCACTCTAATCAGTCAATAGCTCAGTTAACAAAGCCAGTGTGTATTTGAACCAGAAAGTTCCTATTTGATTCCAGCACTGCACGAAGTTAGCTGCTCTCAACTGGGGTGGTAAAGACACCAGATCCCCGGGCCACGGAGGAGAAAATCTGCCAGGTTTCCCTCTCACGTTGACTATCTAGGACTCCCTGCTGGATCATGTCGGGGTGTGGTCATGGATGAAGATTATGATGTCCCTCACTTGATTGCATAGCCTGCTAAGATTTCTGGTTTCGGCTCGCATGTCAATAAAGGTCACTTGTCAAGATACCTGAGGGCGCCCACCATCCATGGAGTCCAGCGGAGAGCAAATGATTTAAGGAAAGGAGGGGGTAAACAGTAAGTCCTGTTTCATCTTGTCCCCTCTGTTCTCATAGCAGAGGGACAAAACTGATAAGAACGTTTGTTTTCAATCACAATGACATCCAAAGTTTCCACATAAGGGTCATCACCTTATCTGAATCTAATTATTGAGTCACTACACCACTAACATGGAAAACATACACAGGTTTAGGGAGAAAATCATTTACCTTTCAAAAACATGAGGAAGATTCCTCCTTCAGGCCATCTATTTGGATGTGTCAACTCAGAGGCTCCTTCATTGGCTGTATGTTCCAGTTCTGTGCAGTTGACTCCTACTCTGACAATGAATGAGGTAACAACAAGCATTATTAGCCCATTACAGATGCAGTATCAAACCTTGGTTGACACTTATGTATAATGTGACTAGCTGAATTAAATCTGTGCTACCGTTAACATTTGAGAAATAAAAAAATATATTTTTCTATATATTTAGTCCAGTAGAATGAAATGTAAAATATCTTGCTAGCTGAAGATGGAAAAGCAAAATTTGTGAAATCATTCTGTTTATGTCCCAGAGTGGCTAGGGCACAAATGTTTCTCAGCTGCTAATAAGAAGAGCTGTCCTTCCAAGTTTGTTGTAGTAGTTCAGAAATGTCCTCATTATTTTGTTTTTCCTTTTAACTTCCAGCAAGGTACTGATTACGTTTAAGTTAACAATGCTCATGTGAAACTATTCATACAAAAATGGTTGACATCAGTGACCCCGTGAATAGGCATTTGTAGCAATGTGCGATAATGGTCAATCATATTCATACTTAGTACTGTAACACCACTGACAATGATCCTCATTGCTTACTGTGGACATTTTCTGCAAATTTGACATTTATCCCTCCAAGAACAGTGGGTCATGGACACAGTTGACCTCCCGTCTCATTGTCTCCCAGGTGTCCTGGACCCAATGTTGAATGGTTCAGTCCACTTCGCTCTTCCTTTATGCTGCCCACAATAGTCTGATGGGCCTCGTGAGTGCAGCAGGCCTTTCTATGCCTTCATTGTCAGGGCTCCAATTTGTTCTTTCCACTGTTGGATTGGATAAGCATTGTTCATAGTGTTCACTTGCCTATGATACAGCATCCTGGAGGTGGCCTGAGAATTCTGCAAGAACTCTTCTGTTCTCCTGCTATATCTTTGTTGGATAGCAACAGAAGCCCTGGGAAATGGTGTTATTGTGGGTGATCAGGAGAGCCCTTACTCAGAAGTGTGTGGCATCAAAGAGCCCTTGCAAAATTGAAGCCATTGGGAATCAAGGGGTAATGCCTTGCAAAAAGGAAGATGTTTGTGGTTGATGGAGACCTATCATCACAACTCCAGGACTTCGCTATGGGAGTTCCTCAGGGTAGTGTCCTAGGCCCAACCATTTTCAGCTGCTTCACCAATGACCTCCCTTCCATCATAAGGTCAGAAGTGGGGATCTTCGCTGATGATTGCACAATGTTCAGCACCATCTTCAACTTGTTAGACACTGAAGCAGTCTTTGCAGCATAGCACGCAAGACCTGGACAACATGCAGTCTTGGGTCAATCAGTAGCAAAGTAGCAAGTAACAGTCACACCATACAAGTGCCAAGCAATAACCATCTCAACAAAAGTGAATCTATCCATTCCCCTTGATATTCAATGGCATTATCATCACTGAATCCCCCACCATCAACATCCTGAGGGTTACCATTGACCAGAAACTTAACTGGACCAGCCACATAAATACTGTGGCTACAAGAGCAGGTCAGAGGCTCAGAATTCTGTGATGACTTCCTGACTCCCCAAAGCCTGTCCACCATCTACAAGACACAAACTAGGAGCGTGATGGAGTACTCGCTACTTCCCTGGATGAGCATGGCTTCAACAACATTCAAGAAGCTCAAACTATCCAGGACAAAGCAGTCTTCTTGTTCGGCATCCCATTCATCACCTTCAACACTGACTCCCTCCATTACCAATGCACAGTGGCAGCAGTGTGTGCCATCTACAAGGTGCCCTGCAGCACTCGCCAAGGCTCCTTCGACAGCGCCTTCCAAACCCGCGACCTCTACCACTTAGAAGAACAAGGACAGAAGATGCAAGGGAACATCACTATCTGCAAGTTCCCCTCAAAGCCACTCACCATCCTGACTTGGAAATATATCGCCGTTCCTTCACTGTTGCTGGGTCAAAATCCTGGAACTCCCTTCCTAACTGCATTGTGGGTGTACCTACACCACATGAACTGCAGTGGTTCAAGAAGGTGGCTCACTATGACCTTCTCAAGGGCAATTAGGAATGGGCAATAAATACTGGCCCTGCGGTATATCTTTTTCACTACATAAACATGCGTAGCACTGATTAAACTGAGTTAATCTGATCATAACTGTTGCTTTTTTTATGTTCATTCACTGTGAAATAAAGCAGCTGAGCAATTACTATCAAATCCACAAAGTTAAGAGGCAGAATGTTTTGCTTGGCGTGCGGGCACCCGCCCGACACATTTGAGCATAAAATAGCATGCGATGACATTGGTGGGCGCGTGCTAAACTTGGAAGCGTGCCCGCCGACAATTAAGAGGGCTATTAAGCTCATTAACGGTGCAATTAACTGGGATTTTCATTGCCTGTCCAATGTCCAACATTACGGTTGGCGGGTGGGCGAATCGGCCAGGCGGCCTTTGCATTTTTCAGGAAACCTCATCCAAGGGTGGGATGGGGTTTCTGATATTAACTTAAAAAAATAAAATTTTGCACAGAATTTTCATCATCCATGTGTTCCGGTGACTGATTCTGATGCGTGGGCATTTTTTCCCAGTTTGTAAAATCTTTATTTTGTGTATTTAAATTCGTCAGCTCCCTGAGTCAGCTCTCTGCCTTCAGGGAGCTTTCATTCCGCGCTCCCCCGCGCCCGCACTGACTTCAGCGCTCATCCCCCTCCCACTCCCAACCTAGGCAGGACTGATTATATCAGCATGCACTTCACGCTGGCTAGCCATTAATTAACCAACTGCAATTGGTTCCAGACAGCGATTTCACACTGGCCGTTAATTGGCCAGCCAGCGTGAAATCGCTGTCTGGAGCCAATTGCGGTTGGTGCTCTATTTCTAGACCGTTCCCAGGCCCACCCATTGCGCCTGCCCGCCGAGCTGAAAATTCAGACCAAGATATTTAGTTCACTTGCAGGAGCAACTGTCATGGAACCCAAGAAAATATCTACAGCAGATCAAAATCTGCAAAATTTAGTTAGACCTTTCTTCAAATTAACATCAATAAAATCAAAGGAATCCAAGATGACTCCTGCCAAAAACTCTATAGGCTAGTTCCAATTCATCCCTTCCCTAACTGCTCATTCCATCTGAATCTGATGGTATGCAATCTTGGTGTCTTGGTTGACTTGAAGCTTAACTTCAACACTCTAGTCTTTATCATTACTAAGATTGCCTATTTCCAACACCATCCTTACTTCACTCTCGCTGCTACCCATATCTTCATCCTCATTTTGTTATCCCCAGGCTCAACTTCTCTCATGCTCTTTTTGCTGGCATCCTGAGTTACATCCTCTATCAATCCCAATTCACCCAATATTTTCCCATCCATCCTATACACTGACCTACTCTCTGATTGTCTCTGTCTGTGTGGGCCTTCATTGTCTCCCTGCCCCTGACGTATTCAATCCAAAACCTTTGTCTTCCCTTGCAAATCTTTCATTGGTCTAATCTCTCCTTACCTCTACAACCACCTCTAGCCGTCTTTTCTCTTCAGGGTCTAGCATCCATTCCTCCCACTGCTCCACATTTGAGCACAGCTTTTAGTCATCTTGACCCCATGTTCTAGAACTCTGTTCTCTAATAACTTGTTCCTTGTTAACTCATCCAGCTCTTTCAAAAAGCCCCTGCAAAACCTATTGTTTTGGCAGTGTCTACATTCACACACTCTTTTCCCACTATTGCTTGGCAAGTGTGAAGTACTTTGGTGTGTATTGCTATGTTAAAAGCACTAAATAAATGTAGGTGGTTGCACAACCTTTAAAAATTCATCTAGCTCAAATGCAGAAGTACTGATGTTCTCCATTATTTCTCTAGTTTTCTCTAGTCACATCAGTTACTCATTCTCCTCTCCATCTAAACAGGCTGGCCTAATTTCAAACATAAATATACCCCATTCAGTATTTCAAAAGGACATGGAACTCATGTGATAATTTGGATGAATCTGAGATCTATTGAACTTTGCCGGGCCTAAGCATTTGTGAAGAGACCTGAACCAATTTCCCATTTCCTGCATCTGTCCCCACTGAGTTGACACACAGCTGATGGTTTCTCCCTTCTTCCTTTGATAAAGGCTGACTGAAAAAGTTCAGGAAACTAGTGTGTGTGTGTGCGTAAGCACTGTGTATAGACATGGGCAAATGCAGATTTATCTTTTGCTTCTTTTTAGTCAACATTTTTTCACGTGGTCTCTGAACAGTGATCAAGAAATGTAGAGGGAATACAATATGCTTGTGCGTGTGTGTGTGTCTGTGTCTGTGTGTGTCTGTGTCTGTGTATATGTCTGTGTCTGTGTGTGTCTGATAGTAGAATGTTAATGCTGACAGGAAGGTTGGCTTGATTTCTATTACAAGCTATTTCCTTATTCAGAATGTTGCCTCTGCTCTAAATGGGACAGTATTCTGCTCTTGGTTGTGATAGTACCATCCTGATTCTAATATCCCATTTTGTAATAAAAATGGAAAATGTTGCAGTGCACGACAAATCTGTCAGCATCTGTACAGAGCAAACACAGTTTAACACTTATGATATTGCTGTTGGTCAGAATGGAAAACTGAAAGACAAATAAGCATTTTGTCAATGGTTGTGGAATAAGGGGAAAAGGGGGAGGAGAAAAAAACAATGCTGATGGATGGGAGATCTACAGCTACATCAGCATCCACAATATTTTGCTCTTATTTCAGTGAACCCTATAAATTTGCTTTGGGGTTCCTGCCTATTGTGTAAGACTGATGGGCCAGAAGCCAATGACATTAACATGTCACTTAACCCAATATAAAAACAGGTGAAGAGGAAGCTGATCACTCATGATCTGTTCTTCACATCCTCTGGCAATTTCAAAGAACGCAATCTCTCATAAAGACAGGTATTGTTGCCTAAACTCAAATATATGAGGGTAATTGTCAATCACAACATATGATTTCTTATTTACTAGTTATTATGGATTAAATTTGGTACATGGGTGCATGTTTCATTGAAAGAGTTAAAAGTATCTGCAGTACCTGTTACTCCTGCACATACTGTTGTGATGAACCTTTCTAGTGTTAAACATGTCACAGTGGAGCACACAGTAGTTGTTATTTTATAATGGCAAAGTATCAAATTCCTCAAAATGCTTCCTATAATGTTTTCATTGCCATTTTTAATCATAGTAACTTAAATTTCCAATATCTAATATAAGGGTTTATAAGGTCCAGGATGTGGGAACGCCAGACAATGGGGCCAGGATTTTCCTTCTGGGGGCGAATAATGGAAGATGGGACTGTTTCTGGGTTCCAAACCTGTCCCCCACCCAACCCTGGGTTTCATGGCCTGGAGACGGGTTTGGCGGAAAATTAACACAGCCAAAGGGGCAGGAACAGAGGTGGGAGTGCTCAAGTGCTGGCCCGATTTAGACAGACCAGGGCAGCCATTACTGTGGCTGCTCTCTGAGTGCTGTACCTTCAGTCTTGAACGTCATAGGTTCATGGAAGCAAAGAATGTCTGAGAGCCAGAGGCCTGGAACCTAGTGAAGGGTGCAGCCCCTCGATTCTCTCATTTGGACCTAGTGGTTCTCCTCGAGGCTGTAAGAGAAAGGGTGGAAGGCCTCTTTGCTGTGGGCGGCAAATGGAGGTCACCCGCCCAGATGAAGCAGGTCTGGATGGAGATAGCTAACACAGTCAGCAGAAGAAGCATGAGGCTCGAAAATGGATCCAGTGTTGGAAGAGGTTTAATGACCTGATACTCTCTGGCAAGGTGAGCATGGAACGTTGGCCATCTGAGAGTTGAGAAAACAGCTCCTGGTGGGGCAGACTCTTCTCAGCCATCTGAGCACAGTACCCAGCCCATCGACGTTGATTTTGCAGGAGTTTTGCCTGACTGCTTGTGGAGCTGGCTTTAAGAAGGACACTAGAGTTTGTTTGACGGTCCTCCCATTGAATCCGGAGGATGCAGCAGAAGCGTTGTTAATGGAATTTCTCTAGCGCGCTTATAATTGCTGACACACAGCCCAGGTTTCACTACAGTGAGACAATGGGACGTATTGCACTCCACCTGTCCATCAGCATGCTGAACACTGACTTACATTGGGAAGCCTCAGCACATGCAGAGGCTTCTGCTCTCCAATGCTAGTTCTCATGATCTCTTCTTGTATCTCCCACAGGTGCAGACATAGATGGGATGAGACCATCTCCCTCAATATCACCGGGCTAAGCACAGCAGCATCAAAGCTTAGAAGAAGCACTGACACACCAAGCACACCCATCACCTCAGTGGGCCCTTGTGCGCGGCTAGATAGGGTTGAACTTGGATGAAGAACATGTCATAAGAGTCGGAAGAGGTGACAGAGACAGATGCAGCTGTAGGCAGTCGCCCTCACAGGAGGGAAGACAGGCATAGCTATGCTCAGCTGGGCCCAGTAAAGAAGGCTCTACCTAGAACAGAAATGACAGATGTGCTCCCACATGTCACAGCCCCCTGAGTCAGTGCCGGGTCATGGGCAGAGGATAATACCATCATAAAATCATTGGAAATATGAACTGGAGTAGGCCATTCATCTCATCGAGCATGCTCTGCTAATCAATAAGATCATGGCTGACTTCATCATGGCTTTAACTCCACCTTTCTGTCTGCTTCTCATAACGATTGACTCCCTTGTAGATCAAAAATCTGTCTAACTCAGTCTTGAATATATTCAATGACCCAGCCTCCATTGCTTTCTGTGGAAGAGAATTCCAAACATTAATGACCCTCTGAGAGAAGAATTTCCTCCTCATCTCCATCTTAAATGGGGTACCCCTTATTTTTAAACTCCCTGTGTTCTGGATTCCCCCACAGGATAAACATCTTCTCAGCATCTATGCTGCCAAGCCCCCATGACTCTTTTTTGTTTCAATAAGATGTCCTCTCATTCTTCTAAACTCCAATGAGTCTAGGCCCAATTTGCTCAGCCTTTCCTCATAAGACAGCCCCTTCATCCCAGGAGTCAGCCTCACGCATCTTCTCTGAGCTGCTTCCAATGCAAATATATTCCTCCTTAAGTAAGGAGGCCAAAACTGTACACCACACTCCAGGTGCAATCTCATCAGTGCCCTGTACTGTAGTTAGACTTCCCTACGTTTATACTCCATTCCCCTTGGAATAAAGGCCAACATTCCATTTGCCTTCCTAATTATTGTTGTGCCTGCATACAAACTTTTTTGATTCATGTATGTGCACTCCCAGATCACTCTGCAATGCAGCATCTCACGGTCTCTCTCTATTTAAATAATATTCTGCTTTTCTATTCTTCTTGCCAAAGTGAACAACCTCACATTTTCCCACATTATACTCCTTCTGCCAAATTTTTGGCCATTCACTTAACCTGTCTAAATCCCTTTGCAGACTCTTTGTATCCTTCTCACAACTTGCTATCCCACCTATCTGTGTATTGTTAGCAAATTTGGCTACAATAGTCGGTCTATTTATCCAAGTCATTAATATAGATCACAATAATAATTGAGGCCCCAGCACTGATCCCTGTGACAGTCCACTAGTTACAGTTTGCCAACCTGAAAATGATCCATTTATCCCGACTCTCTGTTTCCTGTTAGTTAGCCAATCCTCAGTTGATGCTAATACATTACCCCCAACACCATGAGCTCTTATCATGTGCAGTAACCTTTGATTTTTTAAATTTGTTCATGGGATGTGGGCGTCACTGGCGAGGCCAGCATTTATTGCCAATCTCTAATTGTCCTTAAGAAGGTGGTGGTGAGCTGCCTTCTTGAACCGCTGCAATCCATTTGGTGTAGGTACACCCACAGTGCTGCTAGGGAGAGAGTTCCAAGATTTTGACCCAGCGACAGTGAAGAAACGGTGATATATTTCCATGTAAGGATGGTGAATGGATTGGAGAGGAATGTGCAGGTGGTGGTGTTCCCATGCACTTTATCAAATGCCTTTTGGAAAATATACTACAGCTATGGGTTCTCCTTTACCCACATTACTTATTGCACCATCAAAGAACTCTAATAAATTTGTCAAACACAATTTCCCTTTTACAAAACCATGTTGACTGTGCCTGATTGTATAATGGTTTTCTAAATGTCCTTCGAAAATCACATTAATGATAGATTCTAGCATTTTCCCAATGACAGATGTTAGGCTAACTTGCCTATAGTTTCCTCCTTTCTGTTTCTCCCCTTTCTTCCATTGAGTCATTACATGTGTGGTTTTCCAGTGCACTGGGGCCTTTCCCGAATTTAGGGAATTGTAGAAGATTACAACCATTGCATTCATGATCTCTACAGCTACTTCTTTAAAGACCCTAGAATGCAGGCCATCCAGTCCAATAGCCCATGTGCACCACAGTGGCTCAGAGCTTTAAGCGCATGAGCTCCTTTATTGAGAGAGTGGCCAACCTCATAGACCACCTTCTGCGGCAACACTTGGAGTGCATGCAGGAACTGTACACTGATGTACACAGGATGCATACCGCGCTATGTAGCATGCTTCCAGGCATCTGGAGCAGCAACCAAGGGCTCAGGATATCACCGAGGCAGGGCACCATCATTATCTTCAGGCCTCTTGGATCCTCTGACAGTGGGAACGTCTGTGCAGCAGGGCCCAGTGAGGGAGGCAACCCCTGCAATGATGCAGGTGCAACAGTCTCTGGAAAATCCACCCCACCCAGCACCTCCACAATGAGGACAGCCTGCTATGTGCATCTCAGCCACAGGCCGCCACCTCCTCCGAGGCCACAAGGGGAACGATGTGTAGAAGTGGCCAAGCACAGAGGCAACCGTATCAGGCAGGGCACTGAGTGTGTCACTGGGGTGTCTTTCACCTGTAATGGTGCACAGTTTTCTTTTATGAGCACCATGTAAATAATTGACACGTAAGCCAGATGTGTGAGCCTCATTTTATGAATTGTGGAACAAGAAAATAGGGATAAATTGGTGAAGGAGAGCAAAGTTCCATGTATGCTGGTGGTGAAATATCTAAGCAGATGTGTATCCTTCATTGGTGGTAAGAATTTACAGGTTCCAGGTTGGAAATATTAGCACAGGGATCTCAAAGTGGATTCCACACAACGCCGTTCATCCTGGGACAAAGGCACTCACAGGAAACGAGTCTGAATCAGATGATCCCTGACATTCATGGTATCCTGACAGGATCTTTGAACCCTGGATCATGTCTGGCCACCACCCTGTGCAGCCAGGGCATCTTGGCGAACTGCATCTTGTCCCTGTGTCACCTCTTCCTTGAGTGACTGTGTCCTATCAGGGCCTTATCATTTTCAACATCCACACCCCTCTGGAGAACTATGTTATAGAGTCTGCAGCGGACCACCGCAATACGTGAGACCCCTGCAGGAGCGTGTTGGAGTGTGCCACCCAACCGGCCCATGCACTGGAACCGCATCTTTGAGCCTGATTGCCTGTTCAGCGGTTGTTTTGATGAGCAGATGGTTGGTTTGGGTTATAATGCCTGTGTGCCACTGTCTCAGACTTTCATAGAGGGTTGAGTAACCATTGTTCATGGGATATCTCTTGTCCCCTAGAATCCATCCAGGAGTTTGAGGGGGAGGAGTTAGAGTGAAGGCCTGCGGCAAAGGATGAAGGAATCATAGCAGCTGCCAGGAGAGCGAGAGCACACACGGTGGAAGTTCTTGTTGTGGTCGTAGATCAGCTGAACGTTGAGGGAGTGGAAGCCCTTCCTATTGATGGATCTCACGGCTAGTAGCTAGGTGCCTTGATGGCTACATGGATGCAATCGATGAAGCCTTGCTGCCATTTGCAAGATGTCACCAAGGTCTACAACTGATATTAGGAAGGTGCTGGAAGCAAAGAAGTTTAAGGCCACAGTGACTTTGAGCATGTGATTTTCCAGGAGGCCTCCAGGTTCCCAGGGTGTGATGTAGCTGCCTGGAGGTGACCTCCAGGCGGCAGGCCAGAGGTAAAAAATTTCACTCGGTGGGTGGGCAAGCGCCAGACCTGACCGAGCGTAAAATGACATACGATGATGTCAGGTGAGCGCCCCGACATCATCGTGCACTTGCGCGATATGTCGGTCAGCGGCCATGCGCTGGAGTCGGCAGCCCACCCGCCGACAATTAAAAGGTCTATTAAGACCATTAAAAAGTTAATTAGAATAAATTTTTCACTGCCCGGTTGGTGGGCAGGCGAAAATGCCAAGCGGCCTTTGCACTTTTTTGGAAACCTGATCCACGAGTGGGATGAGGTTTCCAAAAGCAAATAAACATAAAATAAAAGCTTTAAATTTCATTAATAACTTGTCCCTGCTCATGTGGCAGAGTCACATTTGGGGACATGTTTCATTACATTCTTATTTTTTAAAGTTATTTTCTTTGTATATCTTCACCTCCCTGAGGCAGAGCGCTGCCTCAGGGAGATTATGAAGTGTGCACTCACACGTGTGCACGAAGGTCATGCTCACCCGGCTGGCACTCCTCCCCTCCCCCGCCCGCACAGGCATCGCTGAGCACTACTGCTCGCGTTTCACACTGGGCGGGCGACGTGAACTTGCCTTCCGGGTCTGATCGCAGGCAGCGGTCAGCTTCCCGACCGCCCCCCCCCGCCCACCCCCACCGAGCCAGCACACCAAGGGCAAAATTCTGCCCCAGGTGGCAGAGTACTCCAGGTAGGCTCAGAGACCACTCCCACCTGACTGGGTACAGCGGCAACTGCAGGCCTCCCTGTGGAACGTTGGCCTGGCTGCAAAGGCCTTTTATAATTTAAAATCTGAAAATATTGGAGAGGGGGGTGCCTTCATTGTGAAATGTCCTCTCCCTCACTTACTTACTATGGCTTCCTGCTGCTGCTTTCAAGCTGGAAGACCTCTCATTGGTTCCCCAGATTCTAGAGCCCGCCACCTGGTCATTAATTGGCTGCTCCAGAGAAAATCACATTGAGTGACTGTTTCTCATGCCCTCCGGACTCCTGAGCTCCGTTTAAATCTAATGGCGGGGATTCAGAAGCCCACAGGGAAACTCCGGCCTGTGGGATTCAGAGCCAAGCAGTAGGCCACTGAGCCCTAAAACCTATGTTGCATTCCAGACTTCACACACGATATTGATGCTAAATATATTGAAATGTTGGATGCTTGTCAGCTGCAACTTACATCTAACAGGCACATAGCAATTGGAAAGGGTCCCTGAAAGAGTGATGGCATTCAGGCGTTTTGCCTTGAAGGACAGATCATCTGAAAACAAACACCCCCTTAGCAGCATAATGATACATGGTTAAATGGCACAAAACCACCATGAAACAACATCGCATTTTCAACTGATAAAGGTCTAAAATAATATGTCAAAATGTCCCAAGACTGAAGACCAGCAAAACTTACAAATGATGGTGAATCATCAGCCTGCTAAGTCATTATTAACATACAGAGAAACATAGACCGCACAGGGTCAAAATCTTCTGTTACTGTTGCTCATGTGAAGTCATTATTGCAGTTGCAATAGAATCCATGGGTGACATGCTGTCTCATGAGAGACTTTGAGCTAAGCTTCAGTATAGACAAGGTCACGGCCACCGCTCTCTATAGGCACCACAGCGATTTATCACTGTCAGAATCAGGCAGACAAAGGATGCACAACAGGACCAAGCACTAAGTGACGTCAGACCAAATAACTCACTAGTACTACTGATGCAAGTGAGTTATAAAAGACAATTTTATTAGCTTGCGCTCCCAGTGCATAGCTTCACCTTCACATATGAGAACACAAGACCTGGGGATTGACAGGCCCTGCAGGGTTTCTGACTATTAGAATGAATGAGAAAAATCTCGAAAGGGCCAATGACCTCCATTTCCCAAACTTACAATATGTAGGTGAAAGTCATCCCAGGGATGAAAATTAATAGCATTATTCCTACAATGCAATGGAACTTCGAGGCCAGGATTTTCCGGTGGTTGGGCGGGCTCGGCGGCCAGGCTCGGAAGCAGCCGGGAAGCCGACCACCGCCTGGGATTGGGCCCCAGCGTAGATTTCACGCTGGCTGGCCAATTAACGGCCAGCATGAATTGCGCACAGCAGCCCTCGCTCCGCTGCCAGGGTGGGGGAGGGAGGAACGTGAGTGCGGAAGTGTGCATGTGTGTGCACGGGTGCACACGGTAAAATATCCCTGAGGAACAGCGCTGCCTCAGGGAGCTGAAGATTTTTAACAATAAAAACAAAAGTTTTAAAAATAATGAAAACATGTGCCCTCATATGGCTCTGTCACATGAGCAGGGACACGCTAAGTATGAATGTTAAAAGTTTAAAATTTTTTCTTAACTCGCTGGTCGAAACCTCAGCCCGCCCATAGATGAGATTTCGCCAAAAATGCAAAGGCCGCTTGGCCTTTTCGCCTGCCCGCCAACTGAACGGTTGGATGGGCAGTGAAAATTTCGAGTCAATTGGGTTCTTAAGGGCCCAATTAATGGTGGGCACGGCTCTGAACCCCGTGACCGAAATATCACACGAGTGCGCGATGGCATTGGGACGTCATTGCGCATCATTTTACGCTCGTTCGGTCAGGTGCGCACCCATCCGACGAGCTCAATATTCTGTCCCAAATCACAGTTAAAATTGGATCAATTCAAATTGCTGTAAATAACATGAATTTTGACCAAAATAAGAGCAAGATCAACATCTCTCTGAAAAAAATTGCATGGTATAATATGTTGGTGAATTTTATGTGTGCCACACAGGGTTTCTTAGTATGGTAGAGGAGCCCAAATCATTTAAGGAGCCTGGAATCATTTAAAAAATGGATGTTGGATGGGAAGTTGCAGAATGGATGATTTTGGCAAGAGTGAATGGTTTTTCTCGTATGTATCCGTTTTCCACCATTTGGATGTAGAATAACAGAAATTTATGTGCCAGTACAAACAGATCTCCCATTTCTTTATTCACAGCGACTCGGAAGATAGACTAAAGTGTAAAGTTTGACAACGTGACAGTTAAAACCTGACATAATATTTTGATAGGTTACTGAGCTTTCAGGGATATGCCTGGAAAGGACTTACTGGCCGGCATAAGATTTAATTTTACTTTTTTATTCTTTCATGGGATGTGGACAACGCTGGCAAGACCAAGATTAGTTGCCCATCCCTAATTGCTCTTGAACTGAGTGACTTGTCACTCCAGCTCAGAGGGCAGTTAAGAGTCAACCACATTACTGCGGGTCTGGAGTCACATGTAGGCCAGACCAGGTAAGGATGCCAGATTTCCTTCCCTAAAGGACATTAGTGAACCAGATGGGTCTTTGCAACAATCGACAATGGTTTCATGGTCACACGAACAGGGGAGAGATCTCATCCTGAGTGAGACACAGCCAGAGTGACTGTGGGTATTGGCAATTTGGTGCACAGTGGGAATTGAACTGAGAGTGGTCTTGCCCTGCTGCAGCAGTAGAGGCTACAAGGGAAAGGAGTGACTGGTAAGTAGTGGGTAAAGTCGGGTAAGTATTTACTACTTTTATCGCTTATAGTTTAAGGTCTTTTTGTGGTTAATAGTTTGTATATTCTGTAGTAATGAGGATCAGGAAAGAAGGGCCCTAGAGTAATTGATTTAAAAGATTTAATTTAAAGGGATAAGTCATGGCAGAAGAGCTCAAAGCCATGGTATGCTCCTCATGCTCCATGTGGGAAGCCGGGAACATTTCCAGTGCTCGGGACCAGCATGTGTGCAGGAAGTGTGCCCAGCTGTAGCTCCTGGAAGCTCGGGTTTCAGAGCTGGAACGGCGGCTGGGGACACTGTGGAGCATCTGTGAGTCTGAGAGCATCGTGGATAGCATATTTAGAGAGGTGGTCACACTGCAGCTGAAGGGACTTGAGGAAGGAAGGGAATGGGTGACCACCAAGTAGTCCAAGAGAAACAGGCAGGTAGTTCAGATTCCCTGGGGTCTCGCTCGCAAATCAGTACTCCATTTTGGAGGCTGATGAGGGCGCTGGTTCCTCCAGAGAGTGCGGACAGAGCCAAGATTCTGGCACCACAAGCAGCCTGTCTGTACAGGAGGGGAGGAAGAGAGGAAGAGCAATAGTAATAGGGGATTCTATAGTCAGGGGAACAGGTAGGTGCTACTGTGGCTGTCAACGTGACTCCAGGATGGTGTATTGCCTCCCTGGGGCCAGGGTTCGGGATGTCACTAAATGGCTGCGGGGCATCCTGAAGGGGGAGGGTGATAAGGCAGAGGTCATGGTACATATTGGTACCAATGGCATAGGCAGAAAGAGGGATGAGGTCCTGCATCAAGAATTCAGGGAGTTAGGCAGTAGACTAAAAAGCAAAACCCCTCGGGTTGTAATCTCTGGATTACTCCCAGTGCCACGTGCTAGTGAGCTCAGAAATAGGAGAATAGCGCAGATGAATACGTGCCTTAAGAGCTGGTGCAGGAGGGAGGGTTTTAGATTCCTGGATCACTGGGACCATTTCTGGGGAAGATGGGACCTATACAAGCGGGACGGTCTACATCTGAACCAGAGTGGGACTAACATCCTTGCGGACAGGTTTGCTAGTGCTGTTGGGAGGAGTTTAAACTAATTCGGCAGGGAGAGGGGACACAGAATATTAGCAGAATAGGGACACATCATAATTCAGTAAAACAACCAAGTCAGGGGGAGTACAGCTGCATTAAGTTTCAAGGGAGTAAGGCAAGGCTGGATGGCCTCCACTTTAATGCCAGGAGTATTACAGGTAAAACAGACGAGTTAAGGGTGAGGATTGACACGTGGAATTGTGATATAATAGCCATCCCTGAGACACGGTTGAGGGAGGGGCAGGATTGGCAGCTCAACATTCCGGGATATAGAATCTTCAGGCGAGACAGGGGATGGGGTAAAAGAGGAGGAGGCATTGCATTATTAGTTAAGGAGTCAGTTACTGCAGTAAGGAGAAATGATATCTTGGAAGGGGCATCGAATGAAGCTTTGTGGGTAGAGCTTAGGAATAAAAAAGGGGCAGTCACATTGTTAGGTGTTTATTGTAGACCCCCAGATAGTCAGTGAAAAATTGAGGAGAGAATATGTGCACAATTTGCAGAGGTGTGTAAAAGCAATAACAATAGGGTAATTATATTAGGCGATTTCAACTTTCCCAACATTAATTGGGATAGACATAGTGTTAAGGGCTTGGATGGAGTGGATTTCTTGATGTGTACAGGAGAACGTTTTAGGTCAATATGCAGAGGGTCCAACGAGGGACGGCGCATTGCTGGACCTAATTCTGGGGAATGAAGCCGGACAGGTGGCTGAGGTGGTGGTGGGGGAGCATTTTAGTGATAGTGACCACAACATGGTACAATTTCAGCTTGTTATGGACAAAGAAATAGGCAAGTTGCAAAAAAATGTTTTGAATTGGGGGAAAGCAGATTTTAGTAAAATAAGGCAGGATCTGGCCAAGGTAGACTGGGAACAGCTACTTGTGGGGAAATCTACAGAGGAGCAGCGGGGGGCATTCAAAAAGGAAATGGGGAGGGTACGGGCTCAACATGTTCCCTCTAGGGTGATAGGAAGGAGTAACAAGCCCAGAGAACCATGGATGACTAGAGATATTTAGGATATGATGAGAAGGAAAAGAGAGGCTTTTAGCAGGTACAAGGGGAGCAAATCAGTGGAGGCATTAGTGGAGTACAGAAAGTGCAGCGTGGAACTTAAGAAAGCAATTAGGAGAGTGAAGAGGAGATATGAGAAAGCTTTGGCTGGTAAAAGTAGGGAAAATTCCAAGATATTCTATAAGTATATCAACGGGAAGAGGATAACCAGGGAAAGAGTAGGGCCCATCAGGGACCAAGGGGGAAATCTATGGGTGGAGCCAAAGGACATTGGTAGAATGTTGAATGAATACCTCACATCCGTCTTCACCCAAAAGAATGAGGATGAAGATATGGAACTCTGGGAGAGAGACTGCGAGGTTCTTGAGCAAATTGATACAACAAGTGACAAGGTATTGGAAGTGTTGACAGGCTTAAAAGTGGACAAATCTCCAGGTCCGGATGATTTGTGTCCCAGGCTGCTAAGAGAGGCAAGGGAGGAGATTGCAGGGGCTCTGAACCAAATTTTTAATTCCTCTCTGGCCACGGGGGAGGTGCCAGAGGACTGGAGAACAGTTAATGTGGTTCCGCTATTTAAGAAGGGTTGTAGAGATAAGCCAGGGAACTACCAGCCAGTGAGTCTCACATCAGTGGTAGGGAAACTATTGGAGAAAGTTCTGAAGGAGAGAATCTATCTCTACTTGGAGAGGTAAGGTTTGATCAGGGATAGTCAGCATGGCTTTGTCTGAGGGAGGTCATGCCTACCAAATTTGATTGAATTTTTTGAGGTGACCAGGTGTGTAGATGAGGGTGGTGCAGTTGATGTAGTTTATATGGATTTCAGCAAAGCCTTTGATAAGATCCCACATGGGAGACTTATAAAGAAGGCAAATGCACTTGGGATACAGGGTAATTTGATAAGGTGGATTCAAAATTGGCTTAGTTGTAGGAGACAGAGGGTGATGACAGAAGGATGCTTTAGTGGCTGGAAACCAGTGTCCAGTGGCGTACCACAGGGATCTGTGCTGGGTCCCCTATTATTCATCATTTATATAAATGACATAGATGACTATGTGGGGGGTAGGATTAGTAAGTTTGTGGGTGACACAAAGATTGGCCGGGTGGTTAACAGTGAGGTTGAGTGTCTTGGGCTACAGGAAGATATAGACGGGATGGTCAAATGGGCAGATAAGTGGCAGATGGAATTTAACCCTTAAAAGTGTGAGGTGATACACTTCGGAAGGAGTAATTTGACAAGGAAGTATTCAATGAACGGCATGACACTAGGAGGTTCTGAGGAACAAAGGGACCTTGGTGTGTGTGTCCATAGATCTCTGAAGGCGGAGGGGCATGTTAGTGGGGTGGTGGAAAAGGCATATGGGACACTTGCCTTTATCAATCGAGGCATAGATTTCAAAAGCAGGGAAGTCATGTTGGAGTTGTGTGGAACCTTGGTGAGGCCACAGCTGGAGTACTGTGTGCAGTTCTGGTTGCCACATTATAGGAAGGATGTGATTGCACTGGAGAGGGTGCAGAGGAGATTCACCAGGATGTTTCCTGGGATGAAACATTTAAGTTATGAAGAGAGGTTGGATAGACTTGGGTTGTTTTCTTTGGAGCAGAGAAGACTGAGGGGTGACCTGATTGAGGTGTACAAGATTATGAGGGGCATGGGACAGGGTGGATAGGGAGCAGCTGTTCCCCTTAGTTGAAGGGTCAGTCATGAGGGCACAAGTTCAAGGTGAGGGGCAGGAGGTTTAGGGGGGATGCGAGGGAAAACTTTTTTACCCAGAGGGTGGTGACAGTCTGGAATGCACTGCCTGGGAGGGTGGTGGAGGCGGGTTGCCTCACATCCTTTATAAAGTACCTGGATGAGCGCTTGGCATGTCATAACATTCAAGGCTATGGGCCAAGTGTTGGTAAATGGGATTAGGTAGGTAGGTCAGGTGCTCCTCACGTATCGGTGCAGACTCAATGGCTGAAGGGCCTCTTCTGCACTGTATGATTCTGTGATTAGCTCGCTTTTCAATTCCAGATTATTACTTGAATTCCAAATTCCACCAGCTGTTGTGGTGGGAATTGAACTTTTGTCCCCAGAACATTAGCCTGGACCTACTGGGTAACTAGTCCAGTGACATTACCATTAGTTCACTGTCTGATAGGCTCACCTGATTTTCTATAGGGATCTCTTTGCTACTAATGGATGATCTTAGATTCTGTAGTAATCTAATGCTTTTTAGGAGTTGTTCCTCTGGCAGCTTTCTGTTGTTAATTTTTCCAATGACTAGGCAGAGACAAGTGGGTAGTGGAGCATTTATAAGAGACAATTGTTTTACCCATTTAGGATCTTTACATGCAGACCATTCATTTTCTGTTAGTTGAGATAGAGGTTTCTGTATAAGGTCTGCAAAAACATTAGAATTTATCAACAAGAAAAGTTAGTGGACTGAAAGATCCTGCCCTTTTTGATAGGTTAATCCCAGTTCAGTGCAGAACCAAAGGGCCAAATAGCTTCTGTCTGTTCTGTGCTACCTTATAATTCCACGATACCCAACATCTCACAACACCACAAGGCAAATCAAGATGAGGAAGAACGTTTGGCTATTCCAGTTAATCCAGCCAGAAAGACCCTTACCATTGCCCTCATTATAACCACATCCAGTTTATTGATTCCATGTTTCACTTCCACTACCTCCCCAGAAGCTTAGGCCAAATGTTGCTCAAGCTTTCTATAACGGGTATCCTGACATCAGTCCTAATTTGCATTTCACTAGATTGAATCTGCATCCTTTTGTCCTGTATGCTTTTAAATAATTGCAAATACCATTTCCTAGCTTATATACCTTTTTTGGTTATCCCTCAGTTGCCTCCTATTGAGGCTGAAAAATTCAAATTTCTCTCATCTTTCCCATTGGCAGCTGAGGACCCTTTTGATAGCTGAGACTACGTGTAACCAATCCAACGATCATTGGGCCCTTTGCATATGCCCCTATACGCATGGCTATAGTCCACAATATAATGCTGTATTCATCCTGCTATTTTCAAGACGTTTTTGTGATGACATGGCTAAAATAGAAAGAAGTAACTGCACCAAGCTGCCTCACCGTCAAAATGCTAGCTGCTCTGAGTGGGGCTGAATTTTACCAGCCCTTTGGAAAGGCTAGGAGGCGGGAAGGTTGACAAAACCGCCTGGGAAGGCATTAGGTATGACGCCCCATATCTTCCCATTGTGATGCAATCTGCCAGAATTAGGAAAGCTGGCAGATTTGCCTTCCCATCCGGGTGCCATTCTTAATAGGATGGCAGCCACAGGTGGCAGCCACTTAATTGCCTGCCATTGGCAAAATGTGTCCCCGGGTCCCACCACCCGCTAGGGGTAGCTGCAGGCTCCGCACTGGAAGTCTGTGACAATTTTAAGTAAGGCAGCACCTCATTTACATCACCTGACAAGCTGACTCTGGTCTTTTCCTAAAGCTCAGCCTGATAATAATAATCTTCTGATTTTTCCCTTAAATTCCCCCAGTGCTTACACAAAGGGCAGAATTTTGCCCTTGGCGTGCGGGATTGGCAAGGGTGGTCAGGAAGCCGACTGCTGCCCGCAATGCACAGCGCACCGCGATTTTACGCGAGCGCTACGTGTGCGGGCGCGGGGGGAGGAGTGCGAGCTGGCCTCAAGCGCACTTCATGCCTGCGCGCAAAAGAGCACTGAGTAATCTCCCTGAGGCACAGAGCTGACTCAGGGAGATGAAGAAAATATTGAAAACATTATTAAATGTCAGAAAAATAAAACTATATCACATGAGCTGGGGCATGTTTTCACTTAAAAATTAAAGTTTTTATTTCATTGGTATTTGCTTTTGGAAACCTAATCTCGCCCGTGGATGAGTTTTCCAAAAATAAATGCAAAGGCTGCTTGGCCTTTTCGTCTGACTGTCAGCCATGAGGTTGAACGAGCAGTGAAAAATTCAGGACATTTGATAACCTAATGGCCTTATTCGGTCTTTTAACTGTCAGCGGGCGTGATGCCTGCTCCGGCACACACCCGCCGACCGAACTATCACGCGACTACACGTTAGCGTTGGCACACTCAGCCGACGTCAACGTGCATCATTCCATACTTGGTCAGGTTGGGTGTGCGCCCACCCGCCGAGCTAAATATTCTGGCCAAAGTAAACAGCATTGTTGCGCCTCTTTTCACTTAACCCAAACATTATAACCTTTTTTTTCAATCATGTGTTTATCTAGCTTTGCCTTAAATGCAACAGTGTCTCCTTTGCATTTTAGTGACCAAAACTTAACCTAATATGCAAGATTTGGTCTGACAAGAAAACTACAGTTTGCTTA
The DNA here is from genome assembly GCF_964194155.1 of Cetorhinus maximus. Taxonomy (NCBI): domain Eukaryota; kingdom Metazoa; phylum Chordata; class Chondrichthyes; order Lamniformes; family Cetorhinidae; genus Cetorhinus; species Cetorhinus maximus. The sequence goes on from NC_135883.1 coordinate 32,087,358, forward strand.
TGAGGTCCACTGACTTGTAAATGTGACCATAAAGGATTTTATGACTTCACCATAGCTCACAAACAGAGAACATCTTCCCCTTTGCTATTGGGGGCCTTCACTATAGTGCTTATATGCCTCAATCACATTTGTTCACAATAGTCATGGTGTTATCCAATTCTCTACTTCTCACTCAATTGACAGTCTGTTCATTTTCTGTTGAATTATTTTCAGATCTATCTGCAAATATTTTTTTTTTGATGTGCCTTTTTGACACCCGCATTGTGAGAGAAAAACACACAAAGTGAAAGATGGACAGACTAGGTGAATATAGTTTAATTCCTGGGACGAGGAGGTGTTCTATGAGGAGTGATTGAGTAGAATAGGTGCATATTCTCTGGAGTTTAGAGAATGAGAGGTGATCGCATTGAAACATACAAAATTCTTAGGGGGCTTGACAGGGCCGATGTTGAGCGGTTGTTTCCCCTGGCTGCAGAGTCTAGAACTAGGGGTCATGATCTCAGGATAAGGGGCTCATCCAACTCGAGCTGTGGTGAGGAGAAATTTCTTCACTCACAGGGTTATGAATCTTTGGAATTTTCTATCCCATAGGGCTATGGATGCTCGGTCGTTGAGTACATTCAAGGCTGAGATTGAAAGATCCTTGGATCCTGTGGGAATAAAGAGATATGGGGATCAGGTGGGAAAATGGAATTGTTATAGAAGTTTAGTCATATTGAATGTCGGAACAGGTTGGAGGGGCTGTATGGCCTACTCCTGCTTCTATTCTAGTGTTGTTTATGTTCAAGAAAGGCCATTCAGAGCTATGTGTGAGATTTTTTTTGTTCCTCGCTTTCTGTTCTTTCTTCTCTCACTCCAATCTTGATCTGAAAGTGCTGAGTTCTTCTGGGGGTTACAGTTTCACACATGCCAGTCATCTTCCAGGACCTCAACATTCATTATTTTCAAAGCCTTGTTGCTCTGTTTGACCCAAAGCCGAACCTCAAACCCACAACTTATTTCATTTCCTTCGACCTCCAAAACATTATCGCCTCTCCTGCCTCCTTATTCCCACTCCTGTTGAAATCCTTATATGTGCTTTTGTTACTTCTTTGTTAGATTTGTCTAATGTCTTACTTTCCAACCTTCCCCTTGCTGTAGACTCCCAAAACCTACCCTACGCCCATTCAGATCCTGATCTGAACTACCACTTTGCTGGCCTACATTGACTTGCAGCCAGCAGCACTTGTGTGTGCAGGGGTGGTGGGGAGAGGGGGTGGGTGAATTGCAGGGGGTGTGGAGGGGGGTGGGGGTTTGTGGAACCGGAAATGAAGTTAAGCCCAATCCTGTCCTCAACTGACAATCACAAATACAGTTTTCAGCAAAAGTCACTTTCTACTGATCAAGAGTAGAAAATCACTACACCTTTGGGGAACGAGGCCCATTGCAGAACCCCTGCCCTGGATAATTCAGTGCAGATGGGAAAATAAGTGTGGATCCTTTATGTTGTGGGTAACTTGATGGAACTTGCACACTAGGCATACACTCATTGTCTGAGCACTGTCAGGGTTCTGTCTCTCCTTTCCTTAATTTTTTTGTATTCTCTCCTTCTCTTGTTAGTTTTCTCATGCTAGCATCTGCCAATAACGCAGCTCAGGTACCTGTTTAAACCGAGATCTGCTGCTAAGCATAAGGAGACCTTCAGCTTTTTGAATTCTAAACAGCAATTTTTGTGGTTCATATTTCAGTAAATCACTGGTTCCCTTGAGTAACCTCTATATTAGCTTTTAAATATTGTTGCTAGATAACAAATTGTGTTTTTGGATTATATAAGCCTATTAAAACCATAAACATAAAGGGACAGATTTTCCTGCTTCTATATCTGAGGCTATTGTGTTTTCTGGGCACTGCAAATACAAGACAATCAGGTGATGAGCCTCATTCTCTAGTAATGGAGGCTGTCTGATTTCCTTGAATTTTCTGCATCCAGCCAATTCATTTGACACTGGAACAGGAAAATTGGCCCCACATTCATCTCAATAATTAATGATGCTTAGTTTACTAAAACTAGCAACAGCTTGCATTTATATAGCGGCTGTAATGAAACAAAATGTCCCAATTGTCATATGTGTTATAATGATATAAAGGCACGAATCACTCATAAGGGATTGTACATACACACTATGGGTTCATTTATTAAGAATAGGCACATGTGAACCTACATGGAAAGAAAACTTGAGGACATCAGCAGCAGGGCTACGTGTCTGTCTTCTGCTACAGGCCGAAGTGAAGTTGAGGCTGGATCACATGACACACTTCCCTTAAAGTGATGGCATGCTGCTATCCCTTAAATGCATTTTACAACACCGATGTGCTTCACAACAATAACTTGAACTTATATTGTGCCTTTATTGTAGTAAAATGTCCCAAGGGGCTTCATAGGAGTTGTATCAGACAAAAGTCGATATTGAGCTAAAGAATGTATATTAGGATATGACTAAAAGCATGGTCAGCGAGGTAGGTTTTAAGGAGTGTCTGAAAGGAGCAGAAAGAGGTCAAGATGTGGAGAGGTTTAGGGAGGGAAACCCAGAGCTCACTGCTACCAATGGTGGGATAAAGGAAATGGGGCTTGCACAACAGGCCAGATTTGTAGAGACAGAGGATTGGTGCGTGAGCCTATCAAATGCTACTACTTCTCACAAAGAAATTTTCTATTTATAACTCCTGCCTTTATTTAACCCATTGCTGGGTGAAACAATTTATGCTCGTAGGTACTGCTTATTTCTAACATTCCCCTCAGTAATTGGCTGCTTTCTAGTAACTATTGATATCCATCTGTGCTTCTTCCATTTTTACTTTGTTTTGGTCAGCCCTGAATTAGGGTTTGTAAGCCATACCATGCCAGTTCTTATCAAGGGTTGTCCCTCAAATGCTGTTGTATTTTTCCCCAACAGATGCTAATCAACAGCTGTATATTTGCAGCATTTTCTGCTTCATTTCAGAATTCCCGCAGTTGCCATCTTTCTTCTCTACAATACCATTCTTATCGTCCTGGGCACACAAAGACAGGACCAAATCAGCTGAACCTATTCATGAGCAGACTGATTTGAATGACTGTAATTGAAGTATGCACAAATGGTTCTGCAATACTCGGAGGACATCACTTTCTTAAAAGAGTCCAGCTGCACTCTTTAGAATGCAAGAGCTGGCAGATCTATTGGAGCTTTTGAATAGGATGATGAATTTACAAGGGCTCCACGTTACAACAAAACAGCAGGCAATGGTCATGTGGTGTGAAGCCAGTTATTTTTTCTCTCTCTCTCTCTCTCTCTTCAGCCACTAACGAGCTTCTTGAGATGTCACATTCTTGTTGTCTTTAAACTGGCAGTGAAGTATTGATGGCAACTAGGTGAAAACAAATAAGGCTCATTAGGTTAAGCTTGTGTTAGATGCCAGAGTCACCACCCATAATTAACAGCGTGTTATTCAAATGTCGTCCGACTGTTCACTGAGCATCGCATATTTGCTGGCATTTTGGATCCTTGTTTAAAGTGGATAAGCCTGTGTATTCAAACACAGCAAACAAATGCAAATGCATGGCTCTGTTAATGAGAATAAATATGAATGAAATAAAATGCTAAATTAAAAAGATCATGTGCAGGATTTTTTTCTGTTCCTGCGGATACAGGAAAATGGTGGAGTACATGTTCGTAAGGGAACCAAGCCCAATTTTGCATATTCGTTGCACCGAGCTCATTCAGTACACCTTGGTGCATGGCCAGGAAAATGTACCCAATCTTGCTTCCTCAAAATTCTTCCCTATTTTCCCTTTGAGGTGGTGCAGTAATATTAGCACCATTCTCCAATACCTAATTCTACAAAAAAAAAACAACTTGCATTCTAAAACACCTTTGATATAATAAAACTCCCCATGCATTTCACAGGAGTATAATTAGACAAAAATTGACACTGAGTCATGTAAGGGGATATTAGGACAAATGACGCAGGTATTAGGGTGCATCATAAAGGAGGAAAGAAAAGTAAAGAGGCAGAAAGGTTTAGGGAGGGAATATGAGAGCTTAAGGCCGAGGCAATTGAATACATTGCCTTTCCTCAGGTTCCAGTAGCCGTTCTTCAGGTGTGAGTCCAGATGTTAAAAGGATGAGTTTTCTGAGGTCACTTTGTTGGTAGCCCTGGTCATTTGGTTGTGCTTCCCCCCTCAGTTTTCTGTTCATTGTTTTTAATGGATGAAGAGCTGTGCTGTGCACCTGAGTTCCCAATATAAGCAACCAGGTCAATGTTACAAATGTATGGTACTGATGGGCACCAGTCATGCATGTTGGGAAAATGCAGCCGCACAGTTTCCCTATTTTTCATTCATTAGTAGATGGATTATAGCAACGTGTCTGGGATTTCTTAATATATGGAGATTTTTTTTTATTCGTTCATGGGGTGTGAGCATCACTGGTAAGGCCAGAATTTGTTGCCCATCCCTAATTGCCCTTGAGAAGGTGATGATGAGCCACCTTCTTGAACCATTGCAGTTCATCTGGTGGTAGGTACATTACATTTTGGAGCAGTGAACTGACTGACATAGAATTTTAGGAGCTACCACCTAAAATTCCCAAAAAAGCACCAGTTGTGTTTAAGGCCTGCTGGGAGCTTGATTCACCTCATGTAAATGACACCAAGGCGAAGTGGCTAACTTCTGCCACTGAAAATTCCTACCACCATATATAGTGGCACAAGCTTCAGGAAGGTATCGCTGAGGTAGACACAACAATGAGGAGGCAATTAGGGGTGCTGCCATTAAACTTGATGTTATGTTCACTGCTGGTTTCACTCAGCTCTACTCAAAGTGCTTCTTTGCCCTGCAGACATGGCTTTCTCAATGGAAATCTCTCTATTCACATGCTATGGAGAGGAGGATGAGGATATTGAAGAGACCACATTAGGGACTTTTTGAATGAGGCATCACAGAAGGCATTTTCCCCTATGCGATCATATAATTCACCCAGGTCCACAGGCCAAGGAGGTCTTACTTACCCTTTTTTGACCATGAAGGTTGCACCTTTCCCCTGAGGCTGTTGGGGAAATATACCAATTTCTGGCTGGATGCCTACTTTTAGCAGGAGAACAACAACAACTTATATTTGTATAGTGCCTTTAATGTAATGAAACCCAAGGTTCTTCACAGGAGCATTATAAAACAAAGTATGACACTGAGTCACATAAAGAGGTATTAATTCAGATGACCAAAGCTTGATCCAAGAGGTAGGTTTTAAGGAGTGTCATAAAGGAGGAAAACGAAGAAGAGAGGCCAAGAGGTATAAGAAGAGTTTTCTGGAACTTGAGACCTAGGCAACTGGAGGTGCGGCCATCAATGGTGGAGAAATTAAAATTAGGGATGCACAAGAGACCAGAAGTAACGCAGTACAGATATCTTGGAGGATTGTGGGGCTGGAGGAAATTACAGAGATAGGGATGGATTTGCAAACAAGGATGGAAATATTAAAATCAAGACATTGCTTGACCAGGAACCAATATGTGTCTGCAAGAACAGAAGTGTTAAGGAACAGGACCCGCTACGAGCTAATTTACAAACAGCAGAGTTTAGGATGACCTCAAGTTTACGGAAGGTAGGTTGTGGGAAGCCAGCTAGGAGTGCATTGGAATAGCCAAGTCTAGAGGTAACAAAGACTACAATGAAGGCTTCAGCAGCAGATGAGCTGAGCGAGGGGCGAAGTTGGGTGATATTATGGAGGGGAAAATAGGTGGTCTTAGTGATGAGGCCAGAAGCTCATCTCGGAGTACACCAAGGAGAACAGCATTTTCACTCCCAGTCAAGGTCACCTCTGTGTCTTCGCATCTGGATCTTTCCAAGCTGAATAAGCTGCCTTTTGCTGCAGGTTAGACATTTGTCACCATTGCAACAAAAGGATACTGATGCTCTACTCTGGAGAACTGCACAATTCATAACATTCCCAGTGAGACAAGATGAATAAATAAAAAGGGATCTCTCCAGTTCCTCAGACTGTAGAATTCCCACAGCTGCAAGGAGAAATTGACAGGAAATTGGCACCAAAGTTCCATATGCCAAGCACATGAATGTCATGAACAGGGAAGGCATTAATTCTATTAATGTTCAGCTAGCGTACAATGCATATTAGTTAAGAGAAAACGTCATCTGCCTCCCATCTATTCCCCATCATGCTTAATGTCAACCTTTTGGTTATTGATCTGTTCATTGTACAAGCAAATGCAGAAAATGTCATGTTAGACAGGAGACATTTTAGAACAAAATGCTAAGTGCATTTGGTCAAATGCGGTAACTGTAGGTATCTTTATCAAATGTAATTTTTATGGCTAGACAGTTTGATAAGGCAATTAATGATAAGTAAGATCTTTGTTTATTGAAAAGCAGGCACAGACTAATCTCTATAATCTCCTATAGCAGACTTTTATAGTTCGTTGGAGGTTACGCAAATCAATATGTTTTCCCAAGGAACATGATTACATCATAAATCACTGCTCACCGATCGCTATGCTGCTTCTGATCCTGGTGCATGGTGGGAATGTACATGGTTATTTTTTTGAACTCAGAAAATGACCCCAGGAATTTGAAGAAAGAAATGGAACTTCTTGAGGAGTGTACATGGTGATTATTTTTGTTTAAGCTGAACATTGCATGCAAAATATTTGAGAAATGATGTGTGTTGGAGGAAAAAACCTTGTATAATTAATGTTACATAGAAATTACAGCACAGGAACACTCGTTCAGCCCAACTCGCCCATTCTTATGTTCATGCTCCTCCCACCTTAATTATTCAAAGAATAACACATAAACTTCTATTCCTTAACAAAAACAGAAAATGCTGTGCTGGGAAAACTCATCAGGTCTGGCAGCATCTGTGGAGAGAAAGACAGAGTTAACGTTTCAAGTACATATGACTCTTCTTCAGAGCTGGGACTTCAGCATTTTCTGCTTTTATTTCAGATTTCCAGCATCTGCAGCATTTTATTTTTAGCTTCTATTCCTTTCTCCCTCAAGTACACATTTAGCTTCCTCTTAAATGCGTCAATGCTATTGATTTATACAACATTAATGCTGTCAGTTATGGTATGAAAAGTAAATAACAGAAATATTTAAACTATCGCCCTAGTGTGAGTGAGGAACTGGAGACTTTCACAGTTTAATCAGGATTAAGTGAAATGTCTGCAAAAAAATTAAAGTACCACAATTTACTCTATTGGAATTTTAGAAACTGAGAAGGTGCATGGTCCATAGTACAAGACCATGTCTGAAAATTGTGAGAGATTAAATAAATCAAGGAATAGTTATTTTTTATTCATCCATGGGATGTGGGCTTCACTGGCAAGGCTAGCATTTATTGCCCATCCCTAACTGCCCTTGAGAAGGTGGTGGTGAGCCATCTTCTTGTGCTGCTGCTGTACTTGTAGTGTAGGTACATCTACAGTGCTGTTAGGAAGGGAGTTCCAGTATCTTAACCCAGTGAAGCAATGGCACTCTCTGCCTCCACCTGCACCTCAAGCAAGTGTGAAGTGCCCTCACCGCTGTGCACTGACATTCTAGCCAATGATCTAACGCCCACCGAGGTGCTGGTATCTGCGCTGGTGCCTGGTTCAGAGAGTGGGTGTGACTCAGGTGCATGTGGAGCCAGTCCTCTGGCATCAGGGGTAGCTCCTCAGGGTCCTGAGATTGGCTGCTTGGTGGCAGATCTAAGGGAGAACAAGAACATGTCATTAGTTTAAGTCATCACACTGTCACTGTGCATGCCGGGCACCCTGGTGAGACAATGGAGATCTGTATCATGGTGCCATCATCTTTCAATGATCAATGGGGAATCCAGTTTGGAGGCTCCCATCTATGTAGAGACTACACAAGAATGTTTGCACCACCTGAAACTCTCACCTTTGTGCACTGCACTCTTACCTTCGTCTGACACCCCAGCCTCTCCGCGGCCGGTTGACCGAGGTGCATGCCAGCTCTCCATCTCCAAGGCATCCTGCTCAAATCTGGAAAGGACAGAGGAGCATTGATCAGTCCACTCTCTACCTGCAGCATCATTGCAGCCTGGCCAACCCCACCTGAGAAATGCCTTGCAGGGCACACCCGAGTCGTGGCCCTCGAGCCGCAAGGCACTCTGTCCAGACAGCCAGGGCTCATCCCCTTGGCCAGCTCTGGCGTCATTGACAATTGGCACACAGACTCTAACTGCCCAGAGCTCCATGAGGGGGACGCTCAGACCTTAACACTCCAATACACTGATCCATGCCAACACGATACTCACCCTTCCTGAGCGCAGCAGGTCATTAAACCTCTTGCGGCACTGGACCCAGGTGAGCCACACAACGTTGAGGCTGCTGGCGAGTGCTGCCACCTCCTCCTCCTCTCTCTTTGTGAGGTGCGGTGGCCTCCTCCTTCCATATCTTGGGACAAGGGTGTCCCTCCTGGCAGCCACTTCCTCCAGGAGGATGGTGAGGCACTCATCTGAGAAACGATGGGGGGGTTGGGGGTGGGGGGGGGGGGGCGGCGGGTGGTGGTGGGGGTTGAGTGCCCAACTGACCTCACCTACCGCCTGGTGTCTGCATCTACATTTGCAGCACTGTTCCTGCAGCCTCCCTTGTGCTGCCTGCACCATTTTTGAACCAGCCGCTAGGCCGCCATTGGACCCGGTGGCCAACAGGCCCCTGCTCCTTCTCGAACATTCAGCAGCCGCCGTTCATGCTTAGTGGACCTTAATTGGCCCCCCCAGCGTGAAACTGTGGTCATGACCCAATCACGGGTGGCGGTCCATTTCGTGGTTGCTTCTGCTCGCCCCCACTGTGCCCGATCGATGACTGGAAAATCCTGGCCTTGCAGTTGGCTGTGTGCCCTTGTTCTTCTAGGTGGTAGGTTTGGAAGGTTCTGTCAAAAGAGGCTTGGTGAACTGCTGCTGCGCATCTTGTGGAAGGTACACACTGCTGCCACTATGCATCAGTGGTGGAGGGAGTGAATGTTTAAGATGAGGTGCTAATCAAGCGGGCTGCTTTGTCCTGGATGGTATCGAGCTTTTTGAGTGTTGTTTAAGCTGCACTCATCCAGGCAAGTGGAAACTATTCCATCACTTGACTTCCACATTAGGTGGTGTATAGGCTTTGGGGAGTTAGAAGGTGAGTTACTCATTGTAGAATTCCCAATCTCTGACTTGCTCTTACTGCACAATATTTTTATGGCTGTGTTTTTTAAATTCTTTCATGGGATGTGGGTGCTGCTGGCAAGGCCAGCATTTATTTCCCGTCCCTAATTGCCCTTGAGAAGGTGGTGGTGAGCTGCCTTCTTGAATTGCTGCAGTTCATGTGGTGTAGGTACACACACAGTGCTGTTAGGGAGGGAGTTCCAAGATTTTGATCCAGCAACAGTGAAGGAACGGCAACATAGTTTCAAGTCAAAATAGTGTGCGGCTTAGAGGGGTACTTGCAGGTGGTGGTGTTCTCATGTGTCTGCTGTCCATGTCCTTTTAGCTGGTAGAGATCGCAGGTTTTCAAATTGGTGTTGAAGGAGGATTTATGAATTTCTGCAGTGCATCTTGTATATGGGTCACACTGCATTGATGGTGGAGGGAGTCAATGTTTAAGGTAGTGGATAGGATGTTGATCAAGCTTTCTCCTGGATGGCGTCAAGCTTCTAGAGTGTTGTTGGAGCTGTGCTTCTCCACTGGAGAGTATCCCATTACACTCCTAACATGTGCTTTGTAGATGGTAGACCCACTCTGGGGAGCCAGAAGGTGAGTCGCTCACTACAGAATTTCCAGTCACTGGCCTGCTTTTGTAGCCATGGTATTTATATGGCTGATCCAGTTTAGTCTCTGGTCAATGGTATGCACCAGGATGTTGATAGTGGGGGTTTCAGTGATGGTAATGCCATTGAATGTCAAGGGGAGATGGTTACATTCTCTCTTGTTGGAGATGGTCTTTGCCTGGCACTTGTTTGGCGTGAATGTTAATTGCCACTATCTGCCGAAGGTTGAATGTTGTCCAGGTCTTGCTGCATTTGGATACAGACTGTTTCAGTATCTGAGGAGTTGTGAATGATACTGAAGATTGTGCAATCATCAGGGAACATTCCCACTCTGACCATATGATGGAAGGAAGGTCATTGATGAAGCAGCTGGAGATGGTTGGGCCTAGGACACTCCCCTGAGGAACTCCTGCGGTGATGTCCTGGAGCTGAGATGGCTGACCTCCAACAACCACAACCATCTTCCTTTGTGCTAGATACAACTTCAACCAGTAGATGATTTTACGCCTGGTCTGCACTGACTTCAATTTTGCTTAGACGCCTTGATGCCGCACTCGATCAAAAGCTGCCTTGATGTCAAGGGCAGTACTCAAATTTCACCTCTTGAGTTCAGCACTCTTTTTTCCATGTTTGGACAAAGGCTGTAATGAGGTCAGGAGCTGAGTGGCCCTGGTTGAACACAAACTGAGCTCGGCAAGAAGGTTATTGCTGTGTAAGTGTCATTTGTTGGCACTGTTGACGATACCTTCCATCACTTTACTGATGATTGAGAGTAGGCTGATGGGGCAGTAACTGTCCGGATTACATTTGTCCTATTTTTTGTGGACAAAACATACTTGGGCAATTTTTCACATTGCTGGGTAGATGCCAAAGTTGTTGCTGTACTGGAACAGCTTGACTAGGAGCGTGGCTAGTTCTCGATCACAAGTCTTCAGTACTACTGCCGGAATGTTGTCAGGGCCCATAGCCTTTCCAGTATCCAATGTTTTCAGCCATTTCTTGATATCATCTGGATTGAATTGAATTAGCTGAAGCCTGTGATGCTAGGGACCTTAGGTGGAAGCCAAGATAGCTCATTTACTCAACACCTGGCTAAGATGTTTGCAAATGCTTCAGCCTTGTGTTTTGCATTGATGTGTTGCGCTCCTCCATCATTGAGGCCGGGGATATTGGTGGAAACTCCTCCTCCAGTTACTTTTTAAATTATCCACCACCAGTCACAACTGGATGTAAGTGGATCTCGGAGCTTTGATCTGATCCATTGGTTGTAGGATTGCTTAACTCTATCACATGCTGTTCAGAGTTGGTCTCCCTGGTTTAGCATGTATGTAATCCTGCACTGTATCTTCAGCAGGTTATCACCTCATTCTTAGGTATGCCTGTGCTGCTCCTGGCACGCCCTCGTGCACTCCTCATTGAACCAGATGATGGACATTGAAGTCCCCTATCCAGAGTACGTTCTGGGCCCTTGCTGCCCATAGTGCCTCTTCCAAGTAGTGTTCAACATGGAGGGGTATTGATTCATCAGCTGAAGGAGGGACGGTAGAGAGTAATCAGCAAAATTTTCCTTGCTTATATTTGACCTGTTGCCATGAGACTTTATGCAATTCTTGGTCAATGTTGAGGTCTCCCAAGACACTGTATACCACTGTGCCACCTCCTCTGGTGGGTCTGTCCTGCCAGTTGGACAGGACACCCTGGAATGGTGATGGCGGTGTCTGGGACACTGTAAGGTATGTTTCTGGGAGGATGACTATGTCAGGCTGTTACTTGACTAGTCTGTGGGACAGCTGTCCCAATTTTGGCACAAGTACCCAGGTGTCAGTAAGGAGGGCTTTGCAGGCTCCACTGGGCATGGTGTGCCTTTGTTGTTTCTGGTGCCTAGGTCGATGCCAGGTGGTTTGCCCGGTTTTATTCTTTTTCAACTTTTCTTTAGTAGTTTGATACACCTAAGTGTCTTATTGGGCCGCCTCAGAGGGCAGTTAAGGATCAACCACATTGCTGTGAATCTGGAGGTACACGTAAGCCAGACTGAGTGCATGCAGTAGTTTCCTCCCCTGTACATCATTAGTGAACCAGGTGGAATTTTACAACAATCTGGTTGTTTGTGGTTATCATTACTAAGACTACCTCTCACTTCTGGACTTATGAATTTAATTTAAATTAAAGAGGTGGGATTTGAACTCATGGCTGGAATTTTACCCTTCCCCTGGGGGCAGGGTGGCAGGTGGGTGGCATAAAATTGGGCACCACAGCATAGGCACTGTGCCCATCATCTACCTGCCCTGGGGGCATTTTACTCATTACAGAAAATGCATTGGGCAGCATGCCCACCCACCCAGGGGCCAATTGAGGTACTTAAGTGACCAATTAATGACTGCTTAGAGAGCTCCTCCATCTGTTGCTGGAATTTTACCCTAGCAGGGGGTGCTGGAGCAAAGAGGGCTGGAGCACCATTGTGGCTGGGCAAGGTGGAGGGGGGGGCTTCCTGGTCAAGGACTAGTGCCCATAATAAGCCCCCTCCCAAGGTAATCACACCCCCCATTTCCGCCCCCTCTGGTTTTCCCATCCCCCTCGCCCTTTCAATCCTAGCCACACTGCCAGCCTCGCCTGCAGCCCAGCTGTTTGATTGGCCAGAATCTCAGATGCGGGACTTCCGATTGGACAGGGGCAGAAGGGCCGTTGGTCATCAAGCCAGCCAAGCGCAGGCAGGACCATCCCCAACTTTTACGCTGGGGTTGCGGGTGCCACCCACATAATATTCACCTCCATGTCCCTAGAGCATTAGCCCAGGCGTCTGGATTACTAGCCCAGTAACATTATCGCTGTGTTACCTCCTCACAGTCTGATGATGCCAAGCCATGCTTTTAAAAACTCAAAAAGATTGTAAGAGGAAGGGTCAATTTCGAGAGATATGGAGATACAGTTTTAAGAAAGAGTGAGTTTGACGATGAAGCGCTGCGAAAAAGACCTGGAGCTGTTTTTTTTTAAATGGGTCAGGGTCTGGATCAGAGGCAGGTGAGCATGGAGCTCAGCAGCGCCAGTCTCCGTTCCAGTTACTCACCAGAATCCCACCTTCAAACCATTTTTTCAAAGAGGGCAGATTGGCTGACCGTTGGCGGAGGTGGGGAGCCAATTTAGATTAATTAATTGAATTAAGGGGCCTATTAAGGACCGATTCCTGCATGGACTAGGATTTTCACCCGGCAATATGGGCAGGCCTGGGCTATGATTGTTCGTACGAGGGATTCTAGCCCCCCATACCCATAATTGCCGCTGGGCCATAGCTGCAGTCGCTGGTTGTCCCCTGGAGGGGTAACCCCCTCTACGATCATGGGCAGGTGGCTGTGGCATTTTAAAAAGTAAAATGAACTTAATCTGCCTTGTCCCTCCCCGGGCAGAATTTTCCGTGCCCGCTGGTGTCGGGCGTGTTCGGCGGCGTGGGCAGGCAATATGGCAGGAAGGCCAAAAATCAATTTCACAGCGTCATGAAACCAGTTTGCAATCGTCCACTCTGCCCGTCAATGGTGGGCCACGTTTCCTGCCATCAGACGGAGGGAACTTCATTGTAATACATCTGCATATCATTATAAGGCCAGTCCACCAGAATCATCCCCCTCCCCGCTGGATTATCCACCCACATAGGCGGGAAAACACGCCAGTGCAGAACACGTCTTGACAAGTGTTGGGACTTACCCACCAGGGCCTTGCTCACATAGCAGACATCCGAGGAGCAGGAGTTGCTGGAGCCTGACAGCAACCGGACACTGGAGGAACGTCCATGGCATGCTGGGTGGATTCTCATGGGCCTAAATTTTCTGTTATGTGGGCGGGCGGAGCTGAAGCTAACGCGGGCAGCCGCGGACCTGATCACCCCCACGATCGGGGCCACGCCGCCATTTTGCATGGGCAGGCTGATTAAGGCCCGCCCAGTGCATTTCCCACTCCCGTGAAGAGCGGGAGTCTTAAATTTGCAGCGGGTATGTACAGACCACTGGGTCCAATGGCGACCTGGCAGTCTGCATAAAAAAAGGCCAGGCAGCCTCCTTTAGGCTGTTCACTATGGCCAGCTACAGGTGGCACCACAGGGGGTCTGCACAGCAGGCCAATGTACAGGAAAGCCAGAGGAGGAGGGCAGGCTGCACTGTGTGGGCTAGGAGCAGGGCAGGCTGCAGGGTAGGCCAGCGGGGGGGCAATGTGTCCCTCGCTTTTCCGATGTATGCCTTGCTGCCCTTGTGAAGGAGGTGACAGCACATCGGGAGGTGCTGTTTCCCCAGGATGGGAGGAAGAGGGCTCCCCATGTGACGAAGCAGGTCTGGCAGGAGGTGGCGGAGGTGGTGAGTTCCTGGGACGTGGTGCGCCGAACCTGGATCCAGTGTCGTAAGCGTCTCAACAATTTGTTGCACTTTGGAAGGGTGAATACCATGTTGGCATTGGGCATTTACCCCAGCGGGTAGCCTTAGCCTTTGAGGGCCCCCCTGCCCCCCACGTTTTAGTGTCATGGCTGCATTGGCTCATGTTGGGTAATTGTCATACGCTGGGTGGTCAAGCGGATAGTGACCATGCTTACACTAGCTTTCATGGTTAATGAGAAGATGGGCTCTCCCCAGCACCATGTATTGGTCTTAGTCGCACATGAGTAGTCTGGGGGCAAGCCACAGGAGATGCAGCTAGACACATACTCAGAACTCCAACACCTGTCCTATTCACAGTGATGAGATGGTGGAAGGGGAGCCTCAAGGTGTCGTGGCCAAGAGCCATCTGGTGCCCTTGGCGCTGCACCTAGTTGCTCCTCCTTGCCATGGGAGCTAAGACCGTGTGTTTCTGAAAGTGATGGACGCAGAATGTATCCAAGGTGGCCAGGGGGGTTGGGAGCAGTGGTACTATATTTTTGTAACCGATCACCAGTAGTGTGGACAGGAGCCGCTGGAGACCTCAGATGGGCCACTGTGGTTGGGGTGCGGCGTGTGCATGCAGAGTGCATGAGCGATCAGACTCAATAAATGGTCTTCTCTGTTCTGCAGGAGAAAAATGCACATAATGTGCATGAATGTTCGCACACTGGAAGTGGCCAGACCCAGCTTGTCATCTTGAGCTATTTCGAACAGCAGGCCCTGGAGCTAGAAACTCACCATGCGCCCACGTCCATATGTGTCGGCGAGGCTGGGGTGCAGCGGCCAGGTATTTGAGACCCACAGTCCCACCCACCCATGTCTCCCCACCATCCAAAGCACTGATGGTTGCTGCAATCGTTAATGCAGCAACACTGCTCATTCACAGACTGATACAGTCGGACGTGTGGGTCATACACAAAGGTCCCTCGGCCCTTCGAAGATGCGCGTGTCAAGCACCTTCCAAAGTCGCCTTATCCCATTTGTGACCACTATCCCCATGCCTAACATGCCATGGCATCACTGCTGCACATCCAAATACGTATTACATCTTAGGAGGGTTTGTACCTCCACCACCCTTTCAGCCAGTGCATCCCACATTACTCTGTCCAAAAGGTCCTCATCACCTGACCTGTCAACCTCATGCCCCTTACCTTAAATAAATGCCACCATGTTAGTCATCCCTGCGCCAAGGGGAAATGTTGCTTTCTGTCCACCCGTTCTATGCCCCTCATAACGGTATGAAGTTCAATAATGTCACCTGTCAATCTCCTGTGTTACACGGCAAATGTCACAAGTGTATTTTTAATTTCCTCATAACTCCAACTCTCCAGGCCAGCATGCATCCAGGTCAGGAACCTCTGCACTCTCTCCACTCCAATGCCATCCCTCCCATGAAGCGCAGGTCACGACTGAACGCAGAAGTGTAGCTGTGGCCTCGACAGCGTTTTCTGCACTTGCAACATGACCTCCCTTTTCCTACATTCTATTCCTCGGCTAATAAAGGCAAATTTGGCTTTGACCTTGTTAAACGCCTTATGTTCCTATCCCGCTACCCTAACGGGCCTGTCGACATGCCCAGCAAGGTCCCTCTAATCGTCCTTACTTTTCGCGGTCCTACCATTCCTTGTGTATTTCCCGTACCTTGTTTGTCCTGCCCAAGTGCTTAACCTCACACTTATGCACATAACATTCCATGTGGCATTCCTTAGGCCATCTGACCAGCCCGTCTGTATCCGCCTGTAATGTTTGGGCCTCCTCCTGGCTATTTGTCACCCCACCAACGTTCGTCTCCTTAGGTTCTTGAAGTTTGAGTGCGTTATGAGCCGGGGGAAAGGGATGAAGAGTGTCACTGTGTGCATGCTAACTGATCCACTGTTCTTGTTGTTAACTTCAGCATCATCAGAGCCTGGTCGCCATGAGGAAGTGCAGATGCCCCTCTCACACTTGACAGGTCTGAACTGTCACCTGTGTCACACCATTTCAGCAAGGCAGGCACCAGCACAGAGACTACCACATCGGTGGGAATTGTTACAGAGGCTAGTGTCCCGGGGCACAGTGGACAGGGCACTTCACAATCGCTGGAGGAGATGGCAGAGACAGAGAGTGCCAATGGCGCCAGCAGCCAGAGGACTGCAGGGGACCAGGCACATGCTGAGTCGGGCCATGATGTTGTGCCTCTGGAGTCGTCCGCCATGCAGCAGCTGCAGGAAAAGCGGCCGGGTGTGCGGGAGGATCTGGGAGTGTTGCATGAGACCATGCTTCACTTGGTATCCGTGGTGGAGGAATCCAAGTGCAGCATCAGTGATGCCATGAACCAGCTTTTCCTGGCCTCCTCCTTATTCTGGCCCTCCCTTCCTCCTCAGAGGAGCTGCCTCCAGTGGAGATGTCAGAACCCATACCCAGGCTAAAGGGAGGCCTCTGGGAAGCTGCAGGCCGGATAAAGATTACTGCCTGCAGAGTGCTGAGCTGAAGCTTCAAAAGACACAGAAGGCTGCTGGAATTCGTTCTGAACTGCTACCGATCACACAGACAAGTTTAAAACACTTTCTGCAATAAATACTTCACATAAAACATTGACAACCCCACTGAGCCCATATATCCCACCCGTGGATGAGTTTTGTTAAAAAGTCGCTTACCCGCCTGCCCATTGCGCCCGTGCGCCGATCCGAAGATCGCACGGGCGCCTCAAAATCAGTGTCGATTGCTGAGTTAAGGGCCTCAACAGGCTCTTTAATTAATGGCGGGCGCGCGTCGCACTTCATCATGCGCCCGCCCAGCTAAATATCGCGATGGCGCGTAGTGATGTCGGGACTCTCGCCCGACGTCAGCGTGTGCCATTTTACATGCTGACATGTGGGGCCCGCCACCCACACGTCACCCTGAAAATTCTGTCCATGGACACGGCTCCACCGCGAAGCAGCTCACGGAAGTTGGAAAGTCACCGTTGAGGGTCTGCTCACAACGGGTGATGGTCGAGGGGGCGGAGAGGAAGGTCCAGCTGTGTTTGGGAGAGGAAGACGAACCGGGAGTGGGAGAGGAAGGTCTAGGATCAACTGGGAGAGGAAGAGGTGCCGGATCGGGTGAGTTTGGGAGAGGGGGAGGGGGGCAAAGTTGTCAGTGGGGGGGTGGGGGGGTGGTGAGGTTGGGCAGGGGAGGACAAAGGGGCCAGGGGGGTGAGGTTGGGAAGGGGGAACAAAGGTGTCGGGGGGAGTGGTTGGGAGGGGGGATAGACTAGGAGGGAGGAGGGGGTAAGTGGGGAGAAGACGGCAAATGGGGAGGTAGGTGCAAGGGGGGGCGGAAGGTGTAAGGAAAGGAGGTTGGGGGGGAAGGAATTCAGAGAGGGGATGGAGTAAGGCTGGGGGAAGAAGTAAGTTTGGAGGAAGAAGTAAGGGTGTCTGAAGGAGCCATGGAGGGGGAAGGACTAAGGAGGTGGGGAGCGTCTGTTGAGGCAGGCATCCGGGTGGGCGGGGGGAAATGAGTTCCAAGGGGAAAGGGAGTTCCAAGAGGGGCAGGAGTTCGGAGAGGGGAAGGAGTTCCAAAGGTGGAAAGACTTCCAAGGGGGGAAGTAGTCCTGAAGCGGGGATGTCCAGGTGAAAGTACAAGGGAGGGGTTTGGTGAGTCCATGACTGCCACCTGTGGAGCGAACTGAGGGCGGACGTGGAGCAAGGGAATGGTGAGAATGACCAGGGTGGAGTGAGGTGGTAGAGCGGGAGGGTGAGGGCCCGACAGTGGCGGTAGAAGGGATGGTGAGGGTGGTTGGTGGGGACTTGGAGGTAGACACAGACCCTGGGGGTGCGAAGAAGGAGGTCGGGGGGGTTAACGTGGATGAGGGTGGGATTTTCAGTAAGGATGGGAACGTGCACGTTCACCTGGACATCCCGGAACAAAAAAAGTTGTGGTTGGTAGGTCACTGAGTGGAGGTGGAAGGTGATGCCGGGGGGGGTCAACTGTGATGGGGGAAAGGAAATGGATGAGCAGGAAAGGGGAAAGGACGGTGGAGCAAAAGACAAACTGAATCACTACCATGCTGTCTAAATCGAAAGTGAAACAGGAGTTGTGGTGGGAGAGATCAGCTGCTGCATGGGAGTGTGATCAGTGGGTGGGCGGAGATGCAGGTCAGCTCAGATGGACAACTGAAAGTGAACCCCAGCAGGCAGCATTGAAAATGCTCAGGACATTGAGGTAAGTATGATACGGGAATGATCCGTGTGTGTGGGAGAGTGCTGGCACGAGACTCCAAAAGGCCCTGCCCCCCACACACACACTTCTCCCTCCAGAATCATTTGTGGGCCGGCTGTGTGCAGCTGAACTGCTAGTGGGGGGGATACAGTGGGAGGATTTGCGAAGCCTGTCAATGAAGCTGAAAGACACCATTTCACATTATTCAGTGAAAGTGAATATATTTCCAAATTGTAAAGTGACAAACTGTGTTCACCATGCAACCAACTGTGATCAGAATTTCTTAAACTTTTGAACACCTTAGACTTCTAGGTGCTGCCCTGACATCCGCAGCAGGGGTGGAGACAGCCTGTGCCATGGTTGGCCCTAGTGCCTCTGGTGCCTTTGGCATGGGTCCTCTGGAGAGCCAAGGCCTTCAGGGCCCTGGCTTGCTTTGGCTGTCCTCCTGTGGGCCAGCTTCTCCCTCTGCAGTGAGAGAGAATGGGGTTGAAGGGTTCACAGGCAAAGGGAACTCAATGGGAGGCACAGGGTTGGAAAACTGCTGAAAAATAAGTTGGGTCAGTTGTTGATGTGCATCTTGTGCATCATACAATACTGCCACCACAATTTGCAGGTGGTAGACACAATGTACATTGAATTTGGGTGAAATGAAGATTTGTCAAAAGCACATATAAAGTTAATTTTCCTTGTCTTACCTCTTAACTGTAAGCCTAGTCAATGAGCATTGCCAGACTATTGAACAATGTTTGGCAGCACAACTGAGCTCAATCGACAGGTGAGTACTTCCAATCAGGTGATCACTGGTTGGTGATCAACTCTACAAATGGCCAACTGAACAGGAATCCTGGCCGTTGTTCTGCTTCTAACCTTTGGATATTGAGGTCAGTGGTAACACCTCTATTGCCCACCAAGCTAAGACACTTAATGCAGCTTAATTATTCAGAATATAAAGTGTGTGTGCGTGTAGCGTACTTGGAATATCTTTGTTTTTTATTTTGCCTATGAAATGCCTCGAGATATTTTACTACTTTAAAGGTGCTGTATAAATGGTAATTATTGTTGTTACACATTTTTCTAATTGCTTTTGTCCCATGTTTTTCCCATGCACACAAGACACTGATTCCTGCGAGGTATGGCCCAGCTCAATATTCTCCAGTCATTCTCACTTTGTCTCTCCTCACGTGTGAGTCTAGGCAGCGGAGAGTAAATTTACCAATGCCATACACCTGGCAGGAAACTATGTTGGATAATTGAGTTTCTGGGGCTGTAGCCATATCTCCAGTTCCTGCTGCCTTTGAGCGTGGCTCACTACTCAGGAGCAGGGAACTGCTGCATTTATTTTTGTTGAGCGTCAACAGCTATTTTACTGGTTCAGTGGTTAGCAACAGGAATTGGGAACAGTGCCTGATATTTTTCTCCTCTTGGGGTGCTGAGCCCAATTGCTATCTCAGTATAGGTCAACAATTGAAGCTAGCAACTTCTGGTGTATGGGGTTTCATGCTAGATTGTACAGCGGCTTTATCCATTAAAGGAGCTGGAGCTGGAATAAAGTATTAGAATTAGATAACGGTACAGTGCTCATGGAATTTATGTGGTTAGGGAAAGCCTTGGGAGGAATTCACGGAACCTACTGTTAGGTATTAGTGTCTGCTTTCTTACAACATTGTGCACAGTCCAATATGGGGCTGATGCATTTCATTCACTATTTGAGCATTTGCCAGTGCATTTCATCCTCAAATACCTTCTTATTAGGTGGGTGCATTGGTGCATGCTCAGAAATATTGTGCATCAAAAATCACATATATAAAATCAAATAGTTTTAATGGTTTACAAATTAAAATCCTATTCTTGAAAATTAAACATGTATTTTGCTTATATATCTGATCCTGCGTGTCATTCTAGGTTTGTATTACCTTTTTTCCCCCTCATCTCAGCTGAGGCAGCAGTTGGGCAGGTATAATTGGCTTCAGTGTTCCTGGGACCATGATTGTTATCCAGTAACCATGCCCCACCCCCACCCTCGCAGCACCCACCCCCACACCCACCCTATCTGTGTACATGAGTAAGAGCACGGTCAAGCACTGTTGTAATGCATTCCACGATTGACTGATCCGCTGACATTCATTTTCTGGCCTCACATATTGAAGAATGAGCACTTGGATGAAATATTCAGCAGCCATAGATGCATATTCTTCGTTGTCACTGGATCAGAACATGCAGATTTACCAGCATGGTCACCCAGATCCAAGAGGTGAATGTACTCCCATTGAAAATGTGGAAGAAGGTGGAAGGACTAGAATTAGACCAGAGTCTAGATACGCTGGGTCTTATCTACTCAAGATTTTCTGTGGGGTCTTGTGAGGGGTAAAGCCAAGAAAGTGGACTCCATGCTGAGAGTTCCCATGTCCTGGGGGTGGGCTTGGCCAAGCGGATTCCTGAAATGCTTCTGGACTCTACTCTCTGAAACTCCACCTGGCTACCCCTCCCCCTACCTTCAGAAAGTTACCTCTTTGACCATGCTTTTGTTTGTCTCCTGCAATTTTTCTCCTAATATTAATTTGCATCTGTGGTAAAGTGGAGTGCCAAGTACCTTTAAGAGAGTGTAATTAGTTAACCATGTGACTATATTGACCAATCGCTACACAGCGCGGGCTTCTTGAGTAACAGGAAGTCTAAAGCTGGACGTGATTGAAGAAGCACACATCGTGTTAGTGCTCTGTCCTTAATTCCAATAAGCCACCAGTATTTGTTCAGTTAATCGGTCTCTCTGCCTATATTGTTTCAAGCACCAACTAATGTGTTAATATCAAGGGCGCAGCTCGCGTTCACTGGATAAAGCGAGCATGATAACCCAAAACATAAAACTGATGATGAGGATAAACAGGATCAATTGACAGCAATCCAAGAAAGCCGCGGTAATCCAACCACGTTGCTTCGCCACTACCTTGAAGCTGTTGAAAGCGCAAGTCTCCTTAGTCATTGAGCATGCCACGGTTTGGGCATCTTGAATCATTCGACCCCGTTTCCGATGACTGGTCCCATTACGTCGAACGCCCATTGTTCTTTACCGCTAAAAACATCGTGGGGAGGACAAGAAGAGGGTGATTCTTTTGTCCACACGCAAGAACAAAATGTGTGGGCTGATCCGCAGCCTCACATCACCTAACACCCCCGATACGAAGACTTTCGACGAGTTAGTAAATATTGTCAAAAACTACCTGAAGTCAAAGCCCTCAGTCACTACACTCCTTCAATTCAAGGAATAAGCTTCCAGGAGAGACAATCGCTGGCTATGTAGCTGCTTTAATGGGATGGGATTACAGGAATAGTCTGAGTTTAAAACTTCAATTAATGACAT
Organism: Cetorhinus maximus; assembly: GCF_964194155.1. NCBI lineage: Eukaryota > Metazoa > Chordata > Chondrichthyes > Lamniformes > Cetorhinidae > Cetorhinus > Cetorhinus maximus. The sequence goes on from NC_135883.1 coordinate 32,109,070, forward strand.
GTTGAGAGAGCGATTGATATGTGGAATTGGGGACGATGCTATTCAAAAGCGATTGCTATCCGAAACTAATCTAAACTTCAGTAAGGCATTAGAATTGGCAACAGCCATGGAGAGGCTGTTAGAGACTCGGAGGCAATAAAAGATACACAAAATGGCGCCATCCACCTTGTAGGGTGGGAAGGACAAAAGGTGCAAAAACATCAGACCCCACAGAAAGGTGGGGAACGTCCACTATGTACAGACCATTGAAGAACAACAGTACTACAGTGAAAATCCATGACATTAATGAGGGAAATGCATCCAGCAGCCTGCAGGCAAGCGACAGTTCAGAAATATCGAATGCTTTTTCTGCCACTGCAATGGTCACATAATGTGACACTGTCAAGATCGGCTGAGACAGCATTTTAAAAACAATGGTAGAAATCGCGAAATCTGTCCCGTTGAAGAACCAGAGGAAGCAGAATCTGTTATCGATTCATTATACAACCTGATAGTGGTTAGAACTAAGCCAATCCAGGTAGTCATTAAAGTCAATGAACAACCCATCTAGATGGAGGTTAATACTGGAGCATCAATGTCTGTCATAGGAGAAGATACGTTCAGGCACTTGAATAAAGGAGTCCATCCTTTAAGTTTGGAAGAATCGGGCACTAAATTAAAAACATATGTGGACGAAGAAATAAGAGTGAAAGCGATATGTCAAGTCCTGGTGCAGTATGAGGATCAGGCTGCAAAGTTACGCCTTATATAGTAGCTGGGGTGAGTCCCAGTTTAATTGGTTGCAACTGGCTCAAAAAGATTCAATTACAATAGCCCGACATTTTTCAAATCAGAATGAGAAACTTACAGGAATTATTACAAAAGTACGCTTCCATTTTCAGTGACGAGCTAGGAAGGATTCGTGGGCTACAAGCCAAAATCCACGTAGATGCTAACCCAACCCCCAGATTTATCAGAGCCAGACCGGTCCCTTATGCTCTACGGGACAAGGTTGAGACCAAGCTAAACAGGCTGGAAAAGTTGGGTATCTTACAACCGATGCAACTTTCTGAGTGGGCGGCACCCATAGTACCCACACTGAAGCCAGACCAAAGTGTTCATTTATGCAGTGACTGTAAGTTAACTGTAAATAGATTGGCCAAACTTGATAAACACCCGATACCGAAGATTGACAAATTATTTGCGAAATTGGCAGGGACAGCACATATTCAAAACTCGACATGAGCTACGGATACCTGCAAGTAGAGTTGGAAGAAGGCTCGAGGGAATTGGTGACCATCAATACACATCGAGGATTATAGCGATATAGCTGACTATCCTTCGGGGTCTCGTCAGCATGTGCTATTTTCCAATATACCATGGAAAGTCTACTCCAGGGGCTGCCCCGTGTCGCTGTTTATCTGGATGATGTCTTAGTCACAGGACTAACTGACGAAGAACACTTAGCTAAGTTGGAGGAGGTGCTGAAATGCTTCTCATAAGCGGGGGCATGCTTGAAACGAGAAAAATGTATTTTCCAACTCAAGGAGGTAGTTTACGTGGGCCATAAGGTTGATGCACAGGGCCTGCATCCCATGGAAATAAAGGTCAAGGCTATTCGCGAGGCACTTGCACTGAGAAACACTACAGAACTAAAGGCATTCTTAGGCATGATAAACTATCAATTGTACTGGCTCTATTATGCACATTGCTTAAGAAAAACCATAAATGGATTTGGCAAGCTCCACACCAGGATGCGTTTCTGAAGGTAAAGCAATTGTTAAGATCATCGGCTCTGCTGGTCCACTTTGACCCAAAGAAAGAATTGATTTTAACTTGCGACACATCCCATTATGGATTTGGGGCTGTACTTTCACGTCGGATGGCAGATGGCTCTGAACAACCCATTGGTTATACATCTCACACTCAGTGCTACAGAGCGACAATATTGAGAAGGAGGGTTTGTCTGTTGTGTTAGGTGTTCGGAAATTCCATCTTCGCGGTTGCCATTTTCACAAGATATCCGACCACAGCCTCTGCTGGAATTATTTGGAAAGGATAAGGCGATACCCACCTATGCATCTGCTCACATCCAGAGGTGGGCACTGATATTGGCTGTTTACGAATACATTTTTATTCATCGATTGGGAAGCCAGATCGCACTGACGCACTGAGCCACCTTCCCCTATCAGATAACAATGTAAAGATTCCAATTCCCCAGGAGTTTCTCTTAGTACTAAATTTTTGGATTCCTCCCCTGTCCAGGCCAAACAAATCCGTGAGTGGACAAGCCGCGATCCACTTTTATCTCACGCCCGGGAGCAGGTCTTGAATGGTTGGTCAGGAGAGCCAAAGTCTGTTAACGTGAAGCTTTATTACAATTGCAGATATTAGCTCATTTGCAGGACAGCATATTGCTCTGGGGAGCAAGGGTTATCGTGCCCCCGAGAGACCGAAGGCCATTACTGGCCGAATTACAAAGCACTCACCCTGGCATTAGTAGGATGAAGATGCTCGAGCGTAGCTACTTCTGGTGGCCAGTGATGGACACTAACATCGAAACCCTAATCAAAAGTTGTCTTCAATTCCAGCAGGTACAAAAGCTACCATCCCGCTTAGCTCCATTGCACCCCTGGGAATGGGCAGGGCAGCCATGGGTACACCTCCATATCGACTACGTGGGGCCCTTATTGGGCACGATGTTCTATTACTAATAGATGCCCACTCCAAGTGGATGGATGTCTATGAAGCCTGGTCACCCACGTCTGCTGCCACCATAGACCGTTTGCGACAGAGTTTTGCAGTGTTACTGGAGGTGCTCATGTCAGATAATGGGACTGCATTTACCAACAGGGAACTCCACAGGTTAACAACCCTCAACGGAATAACTCATATCAAAACCTCACCTTACCACCCCACCTCAAATAGTTTGGCTGAGCGGGCAGTCCAAACTTTTAATTCCAGGATGAAAAGGCTGGACAGGGATTAAATCAGCACCAGATTGTCATGGCTCCTGTTCGCATACCGGACGACGCCACACACAACCACTGGTATTGCCCCCGCTGAATTACTAATGGAGAGACGTCTCCACACTGTCTAACTCTTATCAGGTCGAATTTAGGAGGGAGGGTGGGGAGAAGCCAAGAGGCCCAGAAGACTAGACATGATGGCCATAATTGTGAAAGAAATTTCATGGTGGAAGATGCAGTTCTCGTGAAGAACTTTGGAGATGGGCCCAATTGGCTATTAGGCGAAGTGAGTGCCGTGACAGGACCGCTCCCCTATAATGTGTCAGTAAACAGCTGAATAATTAGACAACATGTGGATCATCTCCGGAAAAGAGAGACAGTCCCACAAGAAGGAATGCCATCATCATTTGTGTTTAAGTCTGCACCGCACGTGGATGAAATGTCACATGATTTGGAAGTACCGGTGGGGCGTGTTGGACCCAAAAGGGTCGAAGACACAAACTTGCCCACTTCCAGCGAAGAGCCTGGTGGACAGTTGACCCCTGAGAAGGGAGTCTCAGAAAAACCAGCCGAGACCGTTGAGCTGTGTCGCTCGACACGTCTGAGGAAGCCTCTTGAGAGACTTGGTTTGTAAAGAGTTATTCATGTAAAAAGTTGGGATGTTGTGATGCTTGTCAATTGTACTTTCAAGTAAAGGGGGAGGGATGTGGTAAAATGGAGTGCTATGTACCTTTTAGAGAATGTAGTTAGTTGGCCATGTGACTGTATTGACCAATCGCAACACAGCGTGGGCTTTTTGGGTAATTGTAAGTTTAGAGCTGGAGGTGATTGAAGAAGCACACATGGTGTTAGTGCTCTGTTCTTAGTTCCAATAAACCACCAGTGTTTGTTCAGCTGATTGGTCTCTCTGCCTATATTGTTTCAAGCAACAACTAATGTGTGAATATCAAGGCGCAGCTAGCGTTCGCTGGACAAAGCGAACTGGTTAACCAAAAACATAAAAGCATCCATCCTGCCTGAAGCACTTTGGGACTTTTGCAATGTTAAAGGTGTTCAAAAAATGCAAGATGTTGTGATGTAAGCTGTTCTTTTCCTTGTTTATATATAAAATCATTATAATTACAATGCTACAATTTCCTGATTCTGTATCAACGTATATTTATTATAAATTCAATATCCCAAGAATTTACAGAAGCATCTGCGGCTGACTAGGGTCGTAACAATAACAAAGAGATGCATTTCAGTTAGAGAATTAAATGGTAGCTGGCTCACTGTGTCAGTGGATTTTCTGCCTTTCCTCAGATGCACTTTTGAATGACAGTGAAATACTTTGTGAAATATTATAAATGGTGTAGATAAAATTCCTCTGAGCTACTATCCATTTTAATACTGCACAATGAGATTATGGTATTAAGTATGACTGGCAAGTGGAGTTAGCGCTAAATGAGTTTGGTTCATTCTCTTGGATCACAGCCAATAAACCAGTCAGTCTATGTGCATTACACTGCGTACAGTGTACTATACAACAGTTCCTACTCCAGATTATGCAAAACATGCCATTTGAACACTACTTCAATTTTAAAACTTTCAGTGCTGATTTAAACCTCACTATCACATGGAAAACAGTACAGGGTTTAAAAAGGTTTCACAAAATCAGTTCAGACCCCTTTATCACATCCCATTTACTATGCAGTAGATCTCAAGTATTACAGTAGCCCCAGGTTTTAAGATTTTTTTTTATTACACTCCATGATGGCAGATAATAACAAAAGATACTCTGACATATCTAATGTTGGAGGATAAACCTAGGGAGTTGCAGGATGGTTAAACTCAGAAATTTAACCAGGATTATAGCTTGATGAATGATGGTTGTGTGGGGGAGGGGTGGGATGCTTGAGAGGCGATGGTTGGGGGAAGGGAAGTCATGGCAGAGATTGCTTTCTTGCTTTATAATTCTTGGCCTTCAAATTCACACCGGATTATTGATATTAAATGACTCACTGGTGCAGCAGTGAGACATAAGGCACCATTGGTTTTTAATAGTACCACTCATTGGTTTAAGTGAAGTCCTTTTCTCCCTGATAAACACAATAGAATTTAGCTATTAAATAATACGTATAGAGAAATCAATTAGCTTGAGTCATACTGCACAAATAATTGCGTTGAATCTGATTAATCGGGACCATCTGTAGTGATTATTACTTTAGACTGAGAATGGGTGCAGAGATTGCAATGCGTTGATTAACCTGCACCCATTGATTGCAATGCAAGCAGCACACCAACTTCATGCTGCGAACATACGAAATAGGAGCAAAAGTAGGCCATTTGGCCCCTCGAGCCTCCTCCACCAATCAATAAGATCATGGCTGATCTGTTTGTGTTTCAAATTCCACATTCCCATCTACCCCCTGATAACCTTACCTAATCTAAGAATCTATCTACCTCTACCTTAAAAATATTCAATGAGCCCGCCTTCACCTTTCTTCTGAAGCAGAGAGTTCCAAAGTCACACAAACCTCGGAGAGAAAAAAAAAATTCCCTAATCTCTGTCTTAAAAGGGTGACCTCTGATTTTATAACAATGTCCCCTAGTTCTGGACTCACCCACAAAAGGAAACATCCTTTCGATGTCCACCTTGTCAAGGCCATTCAGGATCTTGTATACTTCAATCAAATCACTCCTCACTCTTCTAATCTCCAGTGGAAACAAGCCCAGTCTGTCCAACCTTTCCTCATAAGACAACCCACTCATTCCAGGTATCAATCTAGTAAACCTACTCTGAACCCCCTCCAGCACATTTACATCCTTCCTTAAATAAGGAGAGCAAAACTGCACACAGTGGTCTCGAATAACTGAAGCATAACATCCTTACATTTATGTTCAATTTTTCTTGTATTAAAGGATGACTGCTCATTTAAGTGATCTCTCTGGCTAGTCAGCACTAACCACGCTGTTCATTGGCTGGATGTATCAGCAGGGGGCCAATATGTACTAAAGGAGTGGTGCGGGAAAGAGGGGTTCCATTTCGTGGGGCACTGGCATCAGTATTGGAACAGGAGGGATCTGTACCGTTGGGACGGTCTCCACCTGAACCAATCTGGGAACAATGTTCTAGCGAAAAGGGTAAACAGGGTGGTCAACAGGACTTTAAACTAGAAAGTGGGGGGAGGGAAGGGTAAAACTCCAAGAAGTACGACTAATGGGAAACAAAGCAGCAGGTTAGCGTGTGGGGGGGTGGATTCAACTTCATGGAAAATTATGAAAAAACTGAAAAGAAAGGAGAGCCCAGGAGAGGCTATTAAAGTCTCCAGAACACAAAATAGGACAGAGTGTTTGGAAAGGGCTAGGAATCTAACTTCAAGCACATCAGATAAAGGGACAACAATGAGAAGGGGACAGGAAATACAGGACTGAAGGTGTTGTATCTGAATGCATGCAGTATACGAAATAAGGTAAATGAGCTTGTGGCGCAGGTTGAAATTGGCAGGTATGATGTGGTGGGCATCACAGAGACATGGCTGCAAGGGGATCAGGACTGGGAGCTAAATATCCAAGGATATACATCCTATCGGAAAGATAGGCAGGTTGGCAGAGGGGGTGGGATTGCTTTGTTAGTAAGAAATGAAATTAAATCAATAGCAAGAAATGACGTACGGTCAGATGATGTAGCATCTGTGTGGGTAGAGTTGAGGAACCGCAAAGGTAAAAAAACCATAATGGGAGTTATGTACAGGCCTCTGAACAGTAGTCAGGATGTGGGGCACAAGATACACCAGGAGATAGAAAAGGCATGTAAGAAAAGCAAGGTTACAGTGATCATGGGGGATTTCAATATGCAAGTAGACTGGAAAAATCAGGTTGGTAGTGGATCCCAAGAAAAGGAATTTGTGGAATGTCTATGAGATGGCTTTTTGGAGCAGCTTGTGGTGGAGCCCACTAGGGAACAGGCAATTCTAGATTTAGTGATGTGTAACGAGGCAGATTTGATAAGGGAGCTTAAGGTGATGGAACCCTTAGCAGGAAGTGACCATAATATGATAGAATTTACCCTGCAATTTGAGAGGAAAAAGCTGGAATCAGATGTAATGATATTACAGTTGAATAAAGGCAACTACAGAGGCATGAGGGAGGTGCTGGCCAGAATTGACTGGAAGATGAGCCTAGCAGGAAAGACAGTGGAACAGCAATGGCAGGAGTTTCTGGGAGTAATTTGGGAGACACAGCAAAAATTCATCCCTGGGAAGAAGAAGCATACCAAAGGGAGGACGAGGCAACCATGGCTGACAAGGGAAGTCAGGGACAGCATAAAAGCTAAAGAGAAAGCATACAATGCGGCGAAGAGTAATGGGAAACCAGGGGACTGGGAAGCCTACAAAGACGAACAGAGGACAACTAAAAAAGAAATAAGGAGGAAAAAGATTAAATATGAGGGTAAACTAGTCAGTAATATAAAAGAAGATTGCAAGAGTTTTCTTAGATATATAAAGGGTAAGAGAGAGGCAAAAGTGGACATTGGGCCACTGGAAAATGATGCTGTAGAAGTAGTAGTGGGGAACAAAGAAATGGCGGAGGAACTGAATAGGTACTTTGCGTCAGTCTTCATGGTGGAAGACACGAGTGACATCCCCAAAGTTCAAGAGAGTCGAGGGGCATAGGTGAGTATGGTGGCCATTACTAAGGAGAAGTAGCTAGGCAAACTGAAAGGTCTGAAGGTGGATAAATCACCTGGGCCAGATGGATTACACCCCAGAGTTCTGAAGGAGATAGCTGAAGAGATAGTGGAGGCATTAGTGGTGATCTTTCAGGAATCACTGGAGTCAGGGAGGGTCCCAGAGGACTGGAAAATCGCTAATGTAACCCCCCTGTTTAAGGAGGGGGTGAGGCAAAATACAGGAAATTACAGGCCGATTAGCCTGACCTCGGTCGTTGGTAAGATTTTAGAGTCCATTATTAAGGATGAGATTTCAGAATACTTGGAAGTGCATGGTAAAATAGGGCAAAGTCAGCATAGTTTCATCAAGGGGAGGTCATGCCTGACAAACCTGTTAGAATTCTTTGAGGAGGTAACGAGTAGGTTAGACAAAGGAGAGCCAATGGATGTTATTTACTTGGACTTCCAGAAGGCCTTTGACAAGGTGCCGCACAGGAGGCTGCTCAGTAAGATAAGAGCCCATGGTGTTTGAGGCAAGGTACTAGCATGGATAGAAGACTGGCTGTCTGGCAGGAGGCAGAGAGTGGGGATAAGAGGGTCCTTCTCAGGATGGCAGCCGGTGACTAGTGGAGTTCTGCAGGGGTCACTGTTGGGACCACAACTTTTCACTTTATATATTAATGATCTAGATGAAGGAACTGAGGGCATCCTGGCTAAGTTTGCAGATAATACAATGATAGGTGGAGGGACAGGTAATATTGAGGAGGCGGGGAGGCTGCAGAAGGATTTGGACAGGTTAGGAGAATGGACAAAGAAGTGGCAGATGGAATACAACGTGGGGAAGTGTTAGGTCATGCACTTTGGTAGGAAGAATAGAGGCATAGGCTATTTTCTAAATGGGGAGAGAATTCAGAAATCTGGAGTGCAATGAGACTTGGGAGTCCTAGTCCAGGATTCTCTTAAGGTTAACTTGCAGGTTGAGTCGGTAGTTAGGAAGGCAAATGCAATGTTGGCATTTATTTCGAGAGGACTAGAATATAAAAGCAGGGATGTGCTGCTGAGGCTTTATTAGGCTCTGGTCAGACCACATTTAGAATATTGTGAGCAATTTTGGGCCCCATATCTCAGGAAGGATGTTCTGGCCCTGGAGAGGGTCCAGAGGAGGTTCACGAGAACGCTCCCAGGAATGAAAGGCTTAACATATGAGGAACGTTTGAGGACTCTGGGTCTATACTCAATGGAGTTTAGAAGGATGAGGGGGGATCTGATTGAAACTTACAGAATACTGAAAGGCCTGGATAGAGTGGACGTGGGGAAGATGTTTCCATTAATAGTAGAGACTAGGACCCGAGGGCACAGCCTCAGAGTAAAAGGAAGACCTTTTAGAACAGAGATGAGGAGAAACTTGTTTAGCCAGAGAATGGTGAATCTATGGGATTCATTGCCACAGAAGGCTGTGGAGGCCAGGTCATTGAGTGTATTTAAGACCAAGATAGATAGATTCTTGATTGGTAAGGGGATCAAAAGTTACGGGGAGAAGGCGGGAGAATGGGGTTGAGAAACTTATCAGCCATGATTGAATGACGGAGCAGATTCGATGGGCCAAATGGCCTAATTTCTGCTCCTATGTCTTATGGTCTTGTGGTCTTATTGTGAGTAGTTAGCACCAGCTAAAGCTGGCCATTTCTTCCTTGAAGCTAGCCTGTACCTCTTAAAGGGGAGGTGTCTTGTGGCTGGAGCAGGTGCTGGGAGTCATGGTCAGAGAATCTGACTTTGTAAAAAGTGAGGAATGGTACACCAGGGGAAGAGTGGGCTCTGAGGTTTTCAAACTAGTTGAGGCCTTGGTGGAGGAAAGTAGCAAGAGCTGTTCCCTCTTGATGGTGAGGTTATGTACCATGCAGCAGACCACCTTTAATCTTGAAACCCGCTCTACCAAATGCATAGATCTCCTTCAGAGTGGATTAGGCAGTGAAGCCATGCTTTTGAGTGCCAGTGGTATCACATTTTGTGCGTCAGCATTGCATTCATTGTATGCAAGCTGTGCACATGTATGTAGGTTGCAAAGCAGAGTGATCAGCCATATTGTCAGTGCAGGATAGGCCTTTTGTTTGCCATGTGGGCTCTTATGTAACTGCCACAGAATGAAGGCAGCATGATTGATGTCAGAATACTGGACATTGACCCACTTGAGATGCTGCCTATGGTCACGCACCAACTGGACCTGAGGGGGTGGAATCCCTCTTAGTTCTGGTATAGGGCAGAGTTGAAATGCGGCTGCAGCAAAGTGATATGCATGCAATCAATGGCGACCTGCTCCATGGGGAAGTCTGTAATGCTGAAAAAGCCATGTGCTGACTCATTCTGCATTTCTCTGGTAAGAGAGAAATGTATTCAGCTCTCTTTGAATAGTGCCTCAGTGACCTCCCCCATGCAGCAGTTGATGGCAAACTGTGAGAAGTTGCAAATATCTCCAGCTTGGAAAGAGCCAGATGCAAAAAAGTTCATTTCCACAGTCACTACCACAGCTGCTGGCAATGTGGTTCTAGTCCTGCTGTGAGGTTGCAGTTGTGGCTGGAGCAGGTGGCAGGCTTCAGTGAGGATGTCATTGAAGCACAGGCATCTCGCACATTGCTCCCCCCCCCCTTAAGTTTGGGTAGGGAAATTGTTCCCTGAACACTGGGATTGCCTTGTGCTGAGAGCCCTTCTCTCCCTTTTCCTTTTCTTCCTTCCAGCAGCTTGGCCTGTCCTGCCTGACCTCTGTTCATCCTCCAAGTCATGCTGTATTCCAAGGGAAATGCCTAGGTACTGCAGCCACGTCTGGGGGCAACTCGTTGTGCAGACGCCTTGAAGTCAGCTAAAAGTCCTTCAGCACCTTCCATACCACTCCCTGTAGATTTCTACAACTTGAGACAACTATAGAAAGCACCAAATGCTTGAGGTTTGTAGCAACAACCATAGGAAACCAACCAGCAACTAACCTGAAAATTGATGATGATGCCATTAAGTAGCGCTGGTGGGATTCGGAGGGGTGGTGGGTGGATTCCTTCTTGCTGCTGAACACATGTTCAACTGTGCCAGATTATGGGAGGCTGGAGTTTGGAGCTCCAATATAGCATGGCTAGCATTAAATCAGCCAGCTCTACATCCTTCAAGCGTACGTTTCCTACACTTGTACTAGGGCCTGCACCAATATGTCTTCAGGCACAATTTATCCCACAATTATGCACACGCCATGGATACCATTTGAAACTATGGGCACTTATAGAACACAAAAAACGGGCACTACCGAGGTCTATTTCCCACCCCTCTGTTTCTTACCACCTGTCCCCTACCTCCAGATTGGAGTGGTGCCATGTGCAATTAATTCTGGAGAGGATCAATAGGCCTTTGGCCAAGAAGCTGTTTTTAGACAATAACTGCAAGCACCAGTGGCGTAAATTGTCAGGAAAGCAGTAAGAAACAGGCTCATTAACATGTAATAAATCATTAAACAACCTCCCCAGTGTTTTGGCTCATTAAAGGCAGCGCATTGGCTCAGCCACATAGACCAAATAGATCTGCGATTCAATCACCAACCTTTGCTGGCATCAGGGGTGATGCAATTGGCCTTCATGCACCTCAGTTAGGAAAAGAGAAAACATCAGCTGGATTTCCTGTTCCTCAATTGTTGTCCTGCTAGAGATGAGGGATCATGGACATGAAGTGAGGACAGATATAGACTCAGCTGTGCGTTTGCCCCATCACATAGTCAAATAACTTGATGATGTATATTGTGTAGGTTCAGCCATGCAGGATAGAAACCTGAGAGAGTAAAGGAGGGCAATTATTACGTATGCATCTGTACCAGAGTCCGGGAGTGTAAGAAAATAGGGGAGACAACTGACAGAGAAAATTGGCAAGCAAAAACAGCCCTTTATCTCCACTGATGGAATTGTAAGTGAATTAACTGCTTTGAGTGCTACTGAAGCACACAGACCCAGAATGTCCCAGTGTCAATTCCTGAAACTCTTTCGAGTTATCAACAGTCACAGATTGCAACTCTTTCGAGTACAATCACAGTTCTTGGTTTCTGGGAGTGGGACATGAACCCATAACCCTCTGATTCAAAGGCGAGGGTGCTATGCACTGAGCCACAGCTGACACCTCGTCAATTCCTGAAGTTGTACTTAGTTGATCTCAGCTGAAGCAGTAGTTGGGTGCTGCAATTAACATTCTGTCACAAAATATTAGGGAACAAATGACCAACAAGCCTGCTGCTGATTGTTATCCAATAAACTCTGCAGTGTGTGAACATTAGGTAATGACAAAATGGAGATGATCTATCATGGCCTTGCTTTCCCCAGCCTAAATGCAGACTCCAATACCCCCATGTACGGTTGGCATTGTTCAAGAAAGGAAGGGAACACGGGGATGGAATTGGAGAAAACCACCCTTTCTGATTGAATTAAACAGAGGATTTTAAATCAGTTAGTAGGTAATTTTTTAAAAAGTATTTTCCTAAAAAGCAGCACAATGCTTGAGCTACATCTGATATTGCGTTAGTGTCATAGGGTGCAATCATCCCAGGTTTGCACTAAGTGTGCAATGGTGGCTTTTAACATCATATTGTTCCAAACCCGCCGCATTAATTATGCATTCCCAGGAAACACACTGTTTCCATGTTGGGGCGGCTCTCATTCGCCTCACTGTTTCAAAATGCCGGGTACCATATTTAAAGTGCAGCCACGCGCACACCTCTTAGTGCTTCCAGCCCACGACTGCTGCACAGAAGACATGGCCCTGAAAGGCAAGAAGACTGCAGCCCCAAGGTTTAATGATGTGTCCCTCGAGCGTCCTTTGGATGCTGTGGATGCCCACCATGATGTCCTCTGCACCCACTCCGGCTGCAGGATGGGCAGCAACCTCACTAGCCTGGCTTGGCAGGCGGTGGCAGCGGTGGTCACTGCCAATGCCCTGCAAAAGAGGACAGCCACCCAGTGCCGCTACAGGGTGAATGGCCTCATCCGTTCTGCCAGGGTAATTCACTCTTCTCATCGCTCTCAACTCTCACACTCACAAACCCATCACACATCCACAAGGATCTCACACCTCAAGTGACAACACCACTAACTCTCACACACACCCTCACATCTCCATCAAGCTCATAGCCTCCATGTCCTGAGCATTTTGAATGCTGCCTGCTGGGATTCTCTTTCAGTTGACCACCTGAGCTGACCTGTATCTCCGCCCACCCACTGATCACACTCCCATGTAGCACCTGGTCTTGCCCACCATGACTGTCGTTGCTTTTTCGATTTGGACAGCATGGTCTGGATTCAGTTTTTTGTGCACTTCCCCATCTTTTCCCCTCCCCGAGTCACTCATTTCCTTTCCCCCATCACAGTTGACCCCTCTGGCATCACCTTCCACCTCCCCCCTGTGACCTACCAAAATCCCACCCGATCCATATTCACCTCCCTGACCTCCTCCTTCCCACCCCCGGGAACTGTGTCTGCCTCCTAGTCCCCACCAGCCACCCTCACCATCCCTTCCACTGCAACCGTCGAACCCTCATCCTCCCACCCTACCGCCTCACTCTGCCCTCGGTCATTCTCACCATTCCCTCACACCACGCCCAACCTCGGGAGTTCACTCCCCAGGAGGCAGTCATGGACCCATCAGACCCCTCCCTTGCACATTTACCTGGACATCCCCCCCCCTCCAGACCTCTTCCACCCTGGAACCCCTTCCACCCCTGGACCCCTTCCCCCCTTAGTTCTCCCAAGCCCCTGGGGCTCCCCCCGCTTCGTCCCTCCCCCTTCCTGGCTCCCTCAGACACCCTTACTTCTTCCGCCACCCTTAGTCTTTCTCCCTTCCCGACTCCTTCCTCCAGCTTTACTTCTTCCTCCACTTCTTCCTCCAGCTTTACTCCTTCCCCCTTCCCAACTCCTTCCTCCACTCTTACTTTCTCCTGCACCCTTAAACCCTCCCATCTCCACACTCCCTCTTCCCTCCAGGCTCCCCCCTCTCTCCGCACTCCTTCCTCCTGCTGGACTCCCTACCCTCTCCACACTCCTTCCCTTACACCTTCCACTCCCCTTACACCTACGTCCCCAGTTGCCATCTTAACGTTAACCCCCTCCTCCCCCGTACTCCGTCTCCCCCCCCACCCCAACCTCACTGCCCCCAACACCTTCATTCCGCCCCTCCAAATCTCATCCCCCCCCCCCCCCCCTCCCCCCAGCACCTTCCATGGGCAGGATGAGGTTTCCACAATTAAATTTAAAAAATAAATATAAATTTTTGGGCAGAATTTTTATTCAGTTCATGTTATTGTGAGTTAGTCCCACGTCGGGACATTTTTTTCAGGTTTTCAAAATCTTTATATTTGATTTTAAAATTGCTCAGCTGCCTGAGGCAGCTCCCTGCCTTCAGGGAGTTTTCGGTGCGCACTCCCCCGCGCCTGTGCAGGATTTTGTGCTCGCACTCCTCCTATCCCCACCCCGGCAGTGCTGAGCCTTTCAGCGCTCCTTTCATGCTGGCTGGCCTTTAATTGGCCAGCCAGCGTGAAATTGCAGTCGGGGGTGGCGGCCTGTTTACCAGCTGCTCCCGGGCCTGCCCGCCGCGCCCGCCCGACGATCCGAAAATCCTGCCCACAATCAAAGATGAGGATGAAGATGTTAGATGTTATGGAAGAGAACTTGGTCAGGCATCAGAGGGGTTTCTGGAGACAAATCCAGAGTGTGGGCCCAGGACATCTGAAACTACAGCCGCCAATGGCGGGCAATGGGAAAGTAGTTGCTTAAGAGGCCTGAAGGCAGAATCAGAGGTGATGTCTTGGGGCTGGAGGTGGTCACAGAAACTGAGATGGAAGAGACTATAGTCGAATTTAATTAAGGGAGAGAGGACTTTCAAATTGGAGGCAATGGGAACTTGGAACCAGTGTAAGTTAGTGAGGACAGTCATGATGGCCAAATGGGACTTGAATGGCCATTAGATGAGCTGAAGTTCATCAAGGGTGGAGGATGGGATGCCATGGAGGATAGCGTGGGAATGTTGATTCCGGAGATGACTGGGGATTCAATAAAAGTTTCAACAGAAAATGGGCTGAGGTGGAGGTGGGGCAATCTGACTGAGGTGGAAGTAGGTGGGCTTTGCAATGGAAACGTTACAGGGTCGGAAAGCTAGCAATTTGGCAAAGGTCTAAAGTTAAAAAGCTCAGGTCATAATTGGTGCAGTTATTCTTTCATTGTTGCCAATGTGCCTTTATTACTGTGCTGGAACAGGAACACAGAAGCTCCACGTTTGGGAAAAGAGAGAGTTAAGGGGTGAAAACAAGCTTGAAGGCATGAGAAAAACTGGAATAATTTGATCAATGCTAAGTAAGCAGTTGTGCACACCATTAGCTGCAGTTTACAGGATTATGAAACAATCTACTGTATAGGGTTTCAACATTATTCTAGAACAAAAGAGTACGACAAAAACATTATTTCCTTAAATATGCAATTTCAGCAAGCAGTCTGAGTGATGTGATGACATCAGTGCTCTCTGCAATTAAAAGGTGAGGGTGCAGTTCACAAAATTCCTCAATTGTAGCCACTCAGTCAAGAGGGAAGGTGGTAAACAGAGGCTTAATGATTCCATACGGGAAGGAAGGACAAAAGAGAAATCAGTTCATTTGGCAGCTACCCTGCAAACTCTGGTAACCATATTCCGAGCAGGATATTTTCTCCTTTCCAATAATTTAATAATGAATTGAGCAAACTTTGAAATGTCTCTGTAAAATTTGGAGCTTGTGATTAACGAGTGAAGATGCCTTTCAGAAATAATCCAAAACAGGGAAAATGTTTGATAAAACTGAACATCAGGTAACATTAATTAAATACAGTTGGCAGTAACTTCAACAGAAAAACATGTTTTTTTTTTGTAGAGGAAATGTGTTGGGTTTTATGTAAATGTACTTTAGGGAAATATGGTAAATCCTGAATCTGCATATTACATATTGGCAAGATTCTTAGACCATAGTTACAACAGAGGAAATTCAAGAAATGGATAATCCCTTTAACAATCACTAGAAGACTCCAAAACAGTTAAATTCTGCGGTGTCTGCAAAAGTTGACTGATATTAATACTGTACATGATCCCTCCTAAAATTGTTCTAAATTGGCTTGCATGCACATATACTTTACTATTAGCTTGGTTACTTTAATTATGTAAAATTCAGGTCAGAACACATCAGTGGAACTGATACAACAGTGACAAATGCAGTATAGCTTGAACCACCAACCAATAAATTTGAAATATTGTATGGTGTGCTATGTATATCATACACTGGATTATGTTCACAGGATGTTCATGAATTGGTTTCTATGCTTCATTGCAATGCTTCAAGGAATTTGTACCACAGAATGTGCTCTATACAAAAGTCCTTACAAATGAGGTAACATGCCAAGCTTTTCACTTAATTGTTGCTGTAGAGTACTGCTTTAGCAACAAATTTACAAAGTGCCTTGCTTTCTGCCATGATTACTATTCCAGTTCTTCCCTAGTCATTCTTCCATTTCCCATCCTTAGTAAACGATATCCTGTTCACCCATCAGCCCTGTGCTCGCTAACGTACATTGACTCCCAGTCTGGCAACGCTTTGATTTTAAAATACTCGTTTGTGTTCAATCCCCTCCATTACCTCGATCGCTGTAAACTCCTCCAGCTCTACAACCTGCTGAGACCTCTGCACTCCTCCAATTCTGACCTTGTGTGCATGCTTGGTTTCCACCACCCCACCAATTTGACACCATGTCTTCAGCTGCCTAAATGCTAAGCTCTGGAATACTGCCCCTGAACCCGCCACTTTACCTCTTTCCTGGCTTAATGCGCTCCTTAAAATCTACCTCATTCCTTTGACCACTTGATCACTTGTTGGTGTCCTATCCTAAATAAATCTTTATGTGGCTTCATGTCAAATTTTGGTTGATAACACTCTTGTGAAAGCACTGTGGAACGTTTTACTATGTTAAAGGCACCATATAAAAGTAAGCGTTTGTTGTTGCTCCGTTATAATGCAGAGTAGGTTTCACATTCATTGAACATTAAACAAATCTGCACATATGTATTTGTTTGAGAGTCATGGTTTGTGACTTCATTTTTGGCTATTGAGCCACTTCTCACTCCTAGAGAAAATCCCACACGGACTTGTTAACTTGTGTGACTGGTTTGAACACGTGGTCCACCCAGAGGCAGAACAAAATGGTAGTCATTGATTCCAACTGCAGCATCTATTATCTGCTGTCCCAAGACTCCAGTGTAAAGCGTGAGTTGTGGCACAGTGGTCACACACCTGCCATTAAGTTGTGGCCTCAATTCCCACTCCAGAAACTTGAGTACATAATACTAGGCTGACATTTCAGGCCAAGATTGAGGGAATGCTGCAGCGCCAGAGGTGCCATTTTTTAGGTGAGATGTTAAAACTGAGACCCCACCTGTCCTCTTAAGTGAATGTACAAGATCCATGGTGCTACATAAAGAAGAGTAGGGTAGCGTTCCTCAGCGTACACTTACTGTTCAACCACAACTCAACGAAAACAGATATCTGGATATTAATTTTCTAGCTGGTTGTGGGAGTTTGCTGTGCACAAATTGGTTACACATCAGAACTACTTGTTTAGATGTAAAGTGCTTTGGGATGTCCAGAAGTCATGGAAGGTAATGTATAACTCATAGAAGCATAGTATATTAGAAAAGGAGGCCATTTGTCTCTAAGATAGAGTTATACCTGTTCCATTTACCTGCTCCTTTCCCAGAGACCAGCAAAACTTTTACAATCAAATATTTCTCCAATTCCCTTTTTAAAGTTACTATTTAATCCGCCTCCACTACCCTATCAGGCACTGTAGATCACAACTCAGTGCAAAAAAATGTTTCCTTATGTAGTCTCTGGATCTTTTGTCAATCAGCTTAACCAGTGTCTTATAAATGTTTAATGCAACTTTTTTTTAGTCATTCATGGATATAAGCATCGCTGGCAAGACCATCGTTTATTGCCCATCGCTATTGCCTTGGAGAAGGTGATGATGAGCTGCCTTCTTGAACCACTGCAGTCCATGTAGTGTAAGTACACCCACAGTGCTGTTAGGAAGGGAGTTCCAGAATATTGACCCAGCGACAGTGAAGGAACAGTGATATGTTTCCAAGTCAGGGCGGTGAGTGACTTGGAGGGGAACTTCCAGGTGCTAGTGTTCCCATGTGTCTGCTGACCTTGTCCTTCTAGGTGGTAGGGGTCACAGGTTTGGAAGGTGCTGTTGAAGAAGCCTTGGAGAGTTGCTGCAGTGCATCTTGTAAATGGTACACACTGCTGCTATTGTGCATCAGTGGTGCAGGGAGTGAATGTTTGGGGTGGTGGATGGGCTGCTGATGAAGTGGGTTGCTTTGTCCTGGATGGTGTTGGGCTTCTTGAGTGTTGTTGGAGCTCCACTCATCCAGGCATGTGGAGAGTATTCCATCACACTCCTGACTTGTGCCTTGTAGGTGGTGGGCAGGCTTTGGGGAGGCAGGAGGTGAGTCACTCTCCACAGAATTCCCAGCCTCTGATCTGCCTTTGGAGCCACAGTATTGATACGGCTGATCCAGTTAAATTTCTAGCCAATGGTAACTCCCAAGATGTTGTCGGTGGGAGATGCAATGATGGTAATGACATTGAATGTCACGCGGAGATGATTGGATATCTTCTTTTTGGAGATGGTCATTCCCTGATGTTTGTGTGGCATGAATGTTACTTGCCACTTATCAGCCCAAACCTGAATGTTGTCCAGGTCTTGCTCTATATGGACTGTTTCAGTAACTGAGGAGTCACAAATGGCACAGAACATTGTGCAATCATCAGTAAACATCTCCATTTCTGACCTTGTGATGGAAGGAAGGTCATTGATGAAGCAGCTCGAGATGTTTGTGCCTAGGCAACAACCTTGAGAAACTCCTACAATGACGTCCTGGGGCTAAGATGGTTGGTCTCCAACAATCACAACCAGTTTCTTTTGTGCTAGGTATTACTCAAACGAATGGAATTTTCCCCCCCTAACTCCTATTGGCTTCAATCTTGCTTGTTCTCCTTATGAGTCTTTGGAACTCTCTTCCTGAAAAGGCGGTGGAATCAGAGTCTTTGAATATTTTTAAGGCAGAGGTGGATAGATTCTTGGTAAGCAAGGAGGTGATAGGTTATCAGGGGTAGGCAGGATGCAGATTTGAGGTTATTATCAGATCGGCCATGATCTTATTAAATGGTGGAGCAGCCTCAAGGGGCCAAAAAGCCTTCTCCTGCTCCTCGTTCATATGTTTGTATGTTCCTTGCTGAAATACTGTCAAACACTGCCTTAATGGTCATCAGCTTTAACTCTTACATCATCTCTGGAATTCAGCTCTTTTGTCCATGTTTGGCCCAAGGTTGTAATGAGGTCAGGAGCTGAATGGCCCTGGCAGAATCAAAACTGAGCAGGTGAGCAAGTTATTGCTGAGTAATTGCCACTTGATAGCATTGTTGATAACCCTTTTCATCACGTTGCTGATAATTGAGAGTAGACTGATGAAGTACTGGATGGATTGGATTTTTCCTGCTTTTTATGGACAGAACATAACTGGGCAATTTTCCATTGTCAGGTAGATGCCAGTGTTGTAGTTGTATTGGAACAGCATGGCTAGGGCCTCAGCTACTTATGGAGCACAGGTTTTCAGTACTACAGCTAGGGTATTGTCAGGGCTCATAGCCTTTGCTATATCCAGTACACAGCCATTTCTTGATATCTCATGGAGTGAATCGAATTGGCTAAAGTTTGGCATCTCCTGGAAGGGCCTCAGGAAGCACTCAAGATGGGTCATCCACTTGGCACTTCTGTCTGAGGATGGTCGCAAATGCACCAGCTGTGTCTTTAGTACTGATGTGCTGGATTCCCCATCATTGAAGATGAGAATGTTTGTGGAGCATCCTCCTCCAGTTAGTTGTTCAATTGTCCACCACCATTCATGAATGGAAACTCTTTCGAGTTATCAACAGTCACAGATTGCAACTCTTCCAAGTACAATCACAGTTCTTGGTTTCCAGGAGTGGGACATGAACCCACAACCCGCTGATTCAAAGGCGAGGGTGCTATGCATTCATGAATGGAAGTGGTATGATTGCAGAGTCATTGATCATTGGATCATTTAGCCCTATCAATAGCATGCTGCTTCTGCTGTTTAGCATGCATGTACCCTGTGTTGTAGCTTCACCAGTTGGTACATAATTTTTAACCCTGATGCTGCTCCTGGCATGCCCTACTGCACTCGTCATTGAACCAGGGATGATCCCTTGAGTTGTTGTAATGGTAGAGTGAGGGATGTGCTGAGCCATAAGGTTACAGATTGTTGTCGAATGCAGTCCTGCTGCTGCTGCTGCTGATGGCCTACAGCACCTCAGCTTGAAATGATAACTCGGTTTCTCTTGTTACAATCTCTGAAGAGATCGATAATTTTTAAAAAAATAACTTCTAGTTACAGTACTAGCTGAATTAATTGCATGGCAAGATTCCAACTTTCCTGTCACAAATGATTAAAAAACATTGTTGTCTATAAACACTATTTTCTTTATGTGGGCAACTTATACTTCAAACTAGAGAAAAGACATTCCCCACTTAACTTTTAGCATAACTGAAAATCTCCCACAACAGTTAAACATTGTCCCTTAAGTGGATACTTCAATCTTCCAGTACCAATGTAAAATTATTCTCAATTCCCAACTGTTTGCTTCTTCTTCACTTTCCCAGCTGGGTAACTTCTGATCCCAGAACTGACTTTCACTGTGAAGGTTAAACTAGGGATTCCTTCCCTCTGCCCAAGCTTGGAGAATCTTCCAGCCTCCTTTACATCCACACAAACTCAGTCTCTTCCATCTGAGTGTCAGCTCCCACCGGTGTTCTGCATGGTGAACAGTAGAGTCAACATTTTTGCTGCTATAGGTGCAGGACAGGCTGCCTCTATCACCTGCTCTATGTCTCTTAGATGACTGCAGATCACACCCAAACAAATTGCTGTCTGTGATATTCAATGATTCATAGGGAAGCCTGTAACCTGGTGTTAAAAATGGCTTCCTTTGTCCTCTTTCCCATTGCAATGTGAAACACATTAACCTTGTATCTAGGTTTTTAAAATTCTTTCATGGGATTTGGGCATCCCTGACAAGGACATCATTTGTTTCCCACCTCCAATTGCTGAACTGAGTGGCTTGCCACACCATTGCAGAGGGCAGTTAAGATTCAACCACATTACTGTGTGTCTGGAGTCACCTGCATGTAAGGATGGCAGATTTCCTCCCCTAAATGACATTAGTGAGCCAAAAGTTTTTCATATGACAATTGATGGTAGTTCCATAATCACCATGATTCCAGATTTAATTAATTGAATTCAAATTCCAGCAGCTGCCACAGAGCATTCACCTAGGCCTCTGGATTACTAGTCCAGTAACATTACTACTATCCCACCATCTATCCCGGTAGAAAGGCTAAATAGCTACCTTTGATCCCAACTCCCTTTCATCTTAGAAGTAAATGGACTGTTTAAAGCACAACTGTTTATAACTCAATACCAACAACACCTTCCTGGGACTTTAAGAGACTCAAAGTCTACTCAAGGTATACTAAGAGACTGCTGTCATTATCTCCAAACATAAGCACCTTGCACTTTCTTTTCAGCAAAACAATCTAAGCCTTCCTTGGATCCCTAACAATCAAACCACCCAGGCTTACTGTCAGGCAGAACAGGTCACATAACCACCTTCATTTACCCTAAATTTAAAGATACTGTCAAAAAATGTAATAATCTTATAAATTTGATAATTATTACACTCTCCACAGATGCTGCCTGACCTGCTGAGTATTTCCAGTATTTTCTATTTTTATTTCAGATTTCTAGCCCCTGCAGTATTTTGCTATTGCGTCCATGGCTGCTCATCTTTCTGTCCCTTTGTCAATTTTGTATCCACGCTGACACTTTCCCTTTAACCCCCCCAGGCTTTAATTTTGCTAAGAAGTCTATTATGTGGTACTTTGGCAAAACCCTTTTTAAAGTTCATATACACATCAATTGCACTATCCTCATCAAGTCTTTCTTTCTTTCTTGTAACTAAAAGATTCTTCTGAAGGTGGCTCTCTGTGCCAATAGATGAGCTGTTCATTTATTTTACAGTGCAATCACCAAGATAAGGGATGTGTTGTACAGAGGCTTTTACATTGGGGTTTAGTGGAGTGCTCAGAGAACTCATGGCTGCCAACCCAAGGATTTGATGAGACCAGAGCCAGCAATGCTATCCCATTAAACCCAACATAAAGGGTTTTTTTGGAATAGGGGACTTTTACTTCTGGCCAGGCGCATAAATATTGAATCCCATACAGCACTGTACCTGCATTTACACATAAAAGCAACTAGCTGAGCAGTTAAATTGCTTTCATGCCTTTCTATTAGAAGGAGAAGACAAAAAGCTAATTCAAATTCTACAATAGGCAAAGGCATTAACCTGCCAAAATGATTGTAGCCCTATTCACACCTTATTTAAAGAGCACAACAGGGGCTGCTGTTTGCAGAAACTTTTCTCTTCTCCATGAATGGAATTTGCATATACTTGCACGTAAACAGATCAAACAGGATATGGAGGAAAGCTAAGCTTTCAAAAAAAACACTTTAAAGACATTCTGCTCATCAAGCTAGATGTGAGATTTGACAAAAGGCTTTTCACATTTGCATCTGATACACGGTGTCAACATCAATTATTCTCAGGTCTGATATAAGTCCATATGCATCATCAACTCACTTAATCTAAAAATGTGCCTTTCAGCCTCAGAATATCAGCTCCCACTATGCCAGTGTGACACTTCCAGTTTTTACACCAGTTGTGCTCATTGTCTTATAGAAAACTTTACTTTTAATTCTTTATTTCCCTTTCCATTGAAAGAGCAGTAAAATTGTATATAATTTAAATGGAGAGGCTGCAGAACTCCACTGTACAGAGGGATCTGTGTGTCCTGGTGCATGAATCACAAAAAAAGTTCTGTGCAGGTACAGCAAGTGATTAGGGAGGCAAATGGAATGTTATTGCTTATTGCAAGGGAAATGGAATATAAAAGTAGGTAGTTTTACTACAATTGTACAGGGCATTGGTAAGACAGCATCTGGAGCACTGTGTACTGTTTTGGTCTCCCTACTTAAGAAAGGATATAATTGCATTAGAAGCAGTTTAGGAAGGTTCACTAAGCTGATTCCTGGGATGAAAGAGTTGTCTTCTGAGGAAAGGTTGAGCAGGTTGCGCTGATACCCATTGGAGTTTAAAAACATGAGAGATGGTCTCATTGAAACATGTAAGATAATGAGGGGATTTGGCAGGGTGGATGCTGAAAGGATGGTTCCTCTTGTGGGAGTCTAGAACTAGGGGACACAGATTAAAAGTTAGGAGTCTTCCATTTAAAACTGAGATGAGAATTTTTTTCTCTCTCAGAGGTCATTAATCTGTAGAATTCTGTTCCCCAGAGAGCAGTGGAGGTAGCGTCATTGAAAATGTTCAAGGCCTAAGTTAGATAGATTTTTGATAGACAAGGGAGTCAAGGGTTATGTGTGACAGGCAGGAAGGTGGGATTGAGGCCACAATTCAAGCAACCATGATCTTATCGCATTGCAGAGCAGCCTCGTGGGACCGAATGGCCTGCTCCTTCTCCTAATTCTTGTGTCTTGTGTTTCCATCCTGACAGATGCACTAGAAAGTGATTAGAATATAGAACTTGCTACCAAATGGAATACTTGAGGCAAATAGCACCGGCCCGTTTAAGGGTGAGCTAGAGGGCGCTGGTGAGAAGTGACTGAAGCATTCTGGGAGAAGTCACCACTTCTCGGCCTTTTGGCTAAGATCAAGTGTAGTCGTGAAGCGATGGCTATAACCAGTCGAGCCCCATACCATGGGGTATCTAACACTGTCCGGGTGACGGTGAAAGACAGCGAAGGAGGAACACCCATGGATCGGGCCTTCTTCATCAAGCGGATCCTGTTGAAGGCGTGTGGATTTGAAGTGGAGGAGATCTACTGCCTGCAAGACTTCCCCAGCACTGGATGTTTCGATGTGACTTTCAAGCATGTGGCAGCTTGCGTCAAGTTCCTGAAGGTGTTCGAAGAGAAGAGAGACCAGCCAGAGATGAAGATCCTGATGGTGGTGCCGCTCTTTGCTCTGCCGTTGCAACGGGACCATGTGGTGACGGTGCATCTCTACAACCCCTACGTCCCTGTTGCTGACGTGTTCACCTTCCTCACCAGGTACGTTGACAAGGTTGGGAGCTGCACCGAGGTTAGAGACGCCTTCGGGATTTTAACATGCAAAAGCCAGGTTAAGGTCACGCTCAAGACCGATGGTAAGGGAGCCATCTTCCACCCTCCTTCCAGTGTTGCTATCGGGGGAAGCCGTGGCTATCTTCTCTACGCTGGGCAGCCCAAACTTTGTCACTCATGCGGCAAGTCTGGTCATGTGGCGGCCAACTGCAGCGCCGCCCTTTGCAAGAACTGCAAACAGGAAGGGCACCAGACAAAGGACTGCAAACAGACTAAGTGCTGCAACCTGTGTGGTGAGGCAGGTCACCTCTACAGGAACTGCCCCAAACGCTGCCTCACTTATGCACAGGGAGCCAAAGCCAACAAGGGGGAAGCAGAAGAAATGCTTCGTGTCACTACTACCAAGGACACTTGCAACACTCCAACCACCATGGCCCCCAGTGAGAACAACGGGACAAAGGAAGACACAGAGAGAGAGACAAGGTGGAGGATAAGATTGAGGCAGCAGACAGCCAATCAACAGCACTGCCCCCTGAACCTCCCACTCAGGAGAGCGAATCGATGGAGGAGGGGGAAGCAGCGGAAAATCAGCAGGGGGAGTGGCAGCTGGTGAAGAGAGCCAAAAGGAAGAAGGGGCTAAGAAGGGATCAAGCCATTTCCCAGACAAGTGGCAAGAGGCGTCTCCCATCCGACACGGATGACAAGGGTAGCTGCTCTTCGGACGAAGAAGGGAAAGGGCGGCATCTACAGAAGAAGCGGCAAAGCTCTAGGGAGTTGGAGGACGAGACACCCGAGCTCCAGAACATTGGAGACAATGAGGAGACCAGCGCACCCCAACTTTGCCCACAACCCGAAGAGGCCAGCGCACCCCAGCCCCATGAATCTGGGAGCAGTGAGGCGCTCAGCGCACCCCAGCTCCGGGAAGCCGGGAGCAGCAACGCCCCAGAAGGGGAGAGGATCGGGAGAAGCTTCTCCAACAGAGGACATTTCAAATCCCGTTCTCTGCATGAACCCCCAGATGCCACCTGAGCAGAACATTGCCAATGGGGAGTTTCAGGACAGTTTCCTCAGCCCATCCAAAGTGAGGCAATTTGTGAACACTATGGGTATGCAGGAGCAGACCAAAGGTCTGGGACTCTCAGAGACAACAGGTTTGGTAAGAGACTAAATGCTTTAAAATGGGTGTAAAGATTGTATCCATAAATGTGCGTAGCATTAAATCTACTACGCGATGCGTTGCGACTTTGGATTACCTTGCCAAGGTCAAAGCTGACCTGTTGTTTCTGCAGGAGTGTGCGATACAGCACCTCAGCTCCTACAGGCAATGGTCACGATGGTGGTCCCATGGGCCATCGATCTGGTCGGGAGGAAACGACTCTCATTCCTCCGGCCTGGGTATTCTGCTGCGGGGAGGCAACTTCACCGTCTCCGAGGTTAAGGAAGTGGTGGGTGGGCGCCTCCTCGTAGCAGACGTAATGTACAAGAATGCTCCACTCCGGTTAATTAATGTGTACACCCCGTCACAAGGGGCCGAGCGGCTGACGGTTTTTCAACAGCTCCCATAGCTGCTGGCGACCTCCAGGCCGGTCATTCTGGGTGGTGACTTCAACTGCATCATCGATGCAGCTGGACGATCCAGCAGGGCCGACAGCAGATTGGACACTACGTCCAGATCCCTGATGGAAACAGTTAAGGATGCCAAGCTGCACGAGGTCTTCAGCAACCCTGCAGACGGAGCGCAGCGTAGATACACCTGGTCACGGCCAGACGGGTCCATCCGTTCCAGGATAGACTTCCTGTTTGTGTCCCGTGCGTTCGCAGTCAGATCCACAGACGTCAAGCCGGTGTTCTTCTCTGACCACTGCCTCCTACTGGCTGACTGTCACTTAGAGGAAGACCAGAGGGTGGGCAGGGGGGCATGGAAGCCAAACGTGCAACTGCTGACCCCAGAGAACATTGAGGAGCTCAAGAGGGATTACAAAGGTTGGAGAAACGTGAAACCCCTCTTTGAGTCCCTGACACACTGGTGGGAAGCGATCAAGGGAAACATCAAGAGGTTTTTCATCCTCAAAGGCACCCAGAAAGCTAGAAAGGAACAGAGGGAAATGTCCCGACTCCAGAAAAACATGTAGAATCTGCTCCGGCTGCAGTCGATGGGGGTCGATGTCAAGGAGGAACTCCAAGAGGTGAAGAGCCAGCAAGCCTCGATCTTTGCCTCGGAGGCCTCCAAGATCATCTTCCGTTCCAGAGTCCGCTCCGTGGAGCAGGATGAGACATGCTCACGTTTCTTCTTCCAAAAGGTACACAGAAAGAGCTCTGTGATCAGCAGCCTGAAGGAAGAAGACGGCTCAGTAAAGTCATCGCAATCCGACCTTTTGAGGATCAGCAAATCCTTTTATGCCGGATTGGATGACGTGAAGCCCACAGACAGCACGGCCTCCCAGTCCTTCCTGTCCTCTATCACGGCGGTCTTAGATGACAGTACAGAGGAGAGCCTGGACAAACCGCTAACTCCTGATGAACTGACTAAGGTCCTTGAGTCCTTTGAGAAGAGTAAAACTCCCAGAAGCGACGGCTTGCCGATGGAGTTGTATTCGGCTCTGTGGGACTGGATTGGCCCAGACCTGCTAGAAGTGTACGAGAGTATGCTCCTGGCCGGCAGCATGTCAGAATCCATGAGGAAAGGCATCATCACCCTCATCTACAAGCACAAGGGGGAAAGGGAGGAAATTAGAATTTGGTGACCCATTTCACTGTTGAATGTGGACTATAAGATTCTGTCCAAGGTCATCGCCAATCGGGTCAAGTCTGCTCTGGAGTTGGTGATCCACCCTGACCAGACCTGCGCTGTGCCCGGCAGGAAGATGTCTGACAACCTCGCGCTGCTCAGGGATACGATTGCCTATGTGCAGGACAGGGGTGTGGACACCTGCCTCATCAGCCTGGATCAGGAGAAGGCCTTTGACAGAATATCGCACACTTACATGGTGGATGTGCTCTCCAAAATGGGGTTTGGGGAGGGAATTCACAATTGGATCCAACTGCCCTACACTAACACCAGTAGCGCAGTCTCAATCAATGGATGGGAATCAGATAGCTTTCCTATTAAATCTGGAGTCAGGCAGGGCTGGCCTCGCTCCCCTCTGCTTGTGTGTTGCACAGAACCCTTTGCTGAGTCCATCAGGAAGGATCCGGGCATAAGAGGAGTGACAATCCCAGGCAGTGAAGGCACTCAGGTCAAAGCCTCCCTGTACATGGACGATGTCACCGTCTTCTGCTCAGATCCACTGTCGGTGTGCAGACTGATCCACATCTGCGACCAGTTCGAACTGGCCTCGGGAGCCAAGGTAAATCGTGGGAAGAGCGAGGCCATGTTCTTTGGGAACTGGGCTGACCGATCCTTTGTCCCATTCACCGTCAGGGCTGATGGCCTGAAGATGCTGGGGATATGGTTCGGAGGGACCGTGGCATGTGTTAGAAACTGGAAGGAGCAAGTGTCTATGGTGAAAAGAAAACTGGGCATGTGGGAGCGACGCTCCCTCTCCATTGCGGGTAAGAACCTGGTCATCAGGTGTGATGCACTCTCGCTGTTGCTGTACGTGGCGCAGGTCTGGCCCATTCCACACTCCTGCGCGATGGCGATCACCCGAGCCATCTTTCGCTTTATCTGTAGGTCGAAAATGGATCCTGTCCGCAGGGACGCGATGTACAAGCCTCTAGATAAAGGGGGAAAAAACGTGCCCAACATTGCCCTCATCCTGATGGCCACCTTTGTGTGCAGCTGCATGAAGCTGTGCGTAGACTCTCGGTACGCAAACACCAAGTGTCACTACGTGCTGAGGTTCTACCTGTCCCCGGTGTTGCGAAGGATGGGTCTGGCCACGCTGCCGCGGAACGCTCCAAGTAGTTGGACCGTGCCGTACCACCTGTCCCTCGTGGAAAAATTTATGCAGAGAAACATCTTTGGCCAAAAGTCCACCAGGCAGTGGTCGGCACATAACATCTTAGAGGCCCTGCGGGAAAAGGAGAGGATGGATCCTTTGGGATGGTTCCCCGAGCAGACTGTCAAAGTCTTTGGCAGAATGCCTCATCGCCTGAACTTTCCAACAAGCACCAAGACGTAGCTTGGCTGGTGGTGAGAAAGACCCTCCCCATCAGATCCTTCCAACATGCCAGGGGTCTCACCCCCTCTGCACATTTCCCTCGAGGTGGCTGTGGTGGGGACGAGACCGTTGTTCACCTCCTTGTGGATTGTGCCTTTGCAAAGAAGGTCTGGAGAGAAATGCAGTGGTTTCTGTCGAGGTTCATCCCGAGCAGTTCTGTGACACAGGACTCTGTGCTCTACGGGCTGTTCCCAGGGACACACACCGAGACAAACATCAACTGCAGCTGGAGGATCATCAACTCAGTGAAAGACGCTCTTTGATCTGCCCGAAACTTGTTGGTCTTCCAGCGCAAAGAGTTGTCCCCGACCGAGCGTTGCAGACTGGCTCATTCCAAGTTCCAGGACTACGTGCTGAGGGACGCACTAAAGCTTGGGGCAGCTGCCGCAAAGGCACAATGGGGAAAGGTCGCTGTCTAAGACCTTTCTGCCACAGTGCACCGAGGGGCTGGGAACTGTTGAGAGCCCCTCGGGCTGTACAGCTCAAAATGAATGTATGCATTGAATACTAATTGTATTATAATTATATTGAAGCACCTCAGAGTGCAACGTGATGTATGTTGATAATTCCAATACCATTGTCTGATTGTCTGCATTGACCATATTGAAATGATTGTAATATTCATTGATTGTATTGATGCACCTTGTGATACATGTGTAAAAGTTGAATATGATTGTACCTATGTGATGGTGATTTTGAAATGGTTTGGAATGTTCTTCCAGACATTTTATGAATAAAGTATATTTTTCAAAAAAAAAAATTTTTGGAGATGTCACCACAGTCACCGCGACTCAGGAGGGAAGCGAGGAGGATCCACTGTCAAAGAACGGAATAGCTCCAAACATTACATTGCTGTAGTGTTTCCATCCCTCCCTCCTCCTCAAACCTAAAAAAAAGAGAAGAAGAGGCCGTGTCTTCAGGAGTGCACCACACTTCTGAAAGTGGATTTTAAAGAAAAAGCAGCTGATTGGTGAGTAAATCCTGGGAGCAGACTCGGAGGGAGGAGCACCAGAGCGGTGAGTATAAATCAAGCTTACCTCGGGGATTCGCTGCCTTGTCTCCAGGGAGCAGACTTGGAAGGAGGAGCACCGGAGCGGGGAGTATAAATCTAGCTTACCCCGGGGATTTGCGGCCTTGTCTCCAGGGAGCAGACTCCGAGAGAGGAGCACCGGAGCGGTGAGTATAAATCTAGCTTACCTCGGGGATTTGTGGCCTTGTCTCCAGGGAGCAGACTCGGAGGGAGGAGCACTGGAGCGGTGACCTCGGGGCACAGAGTAACTGAAGCCAAAACTGGAAAAGTGACATCACAGGAAAGCTGTGACCTGATTGGTTGGTAGGAAATCTGCACCAAATTTGAATTAAAAAACACTGCAAAGCTAATTAATAAATTAATTATCTAAATCAAGATGGCTGGGCAGGTGATGTGCTGCAGTTGTATGATGTGGGAGCTGGCAGAACCCATTGCGAACCGCAGTGACCACATCTGCAGCAAGTGTTGGTTGCTGGAGGAACTCCGGCTCAGAATTGATGAGCTGGAATCCGAGCTCCAGACGCTGCGGCACATCCGGCAGCGGGAGAGTTATCTGAACGTTTTGTTTCAGGAGGCGGTCACACCCGGTAGATTAAGTACCTCAAGTTGGGTCAGTGATCAGGGTCAGCAGGGTGTGACTGCAAGTGAGGCAGGTAGAGGGATCCTGTGTTCAGGAATAGAGGAGCCTCAGCTCTTGACCTTGTCCAACAAGTACGAGGTACTTGCTCCCTGTGTGGATGAGGAACAGGGCTGTAGGGAGGATGAGCCAGCTGACCACGGCACCGTGGCACATGAGGCCATTCAAGAGGAGGGAGCAAAAAGACAAGTGGTAGTTGTAGGGGATTCTATAATTAGGGGAATTGATAGCATCCTTTGTAAGCAGGAGCGAGAGTACCGCATGGTATGTTGCCTGCCCGGTCCCAGGGTGAGGGACATCTCTGACCGGCTTGAAAGGATATTGGAGAGGGAGGGGGAGGATCCAATTGTTGTGGTCCATGTCGGTACAAATAACATAGGTGAGACTAGGAAAGAGGACCTGTTTGGGGATTATCAGGAACTAGGAACTAAATTAAAGAACAGGTCCTCAAAGGTTATAATCTCCGGATTACTACACGAGCCACTTGCAAATTGGCATAGAGACACGAGAATAAGGGAAGTAAACACGTGATTAAAGGAGTGGTGCGGGAAAGAGGGGTTCCATTTCGTGGGGCACTGGCATCAGTATTGGAACAGGAGGGATCTGTACCGTTGGGACGGTCTTCACCTAAACCAATCTGGGAACAATGTTCTAGCGAAAAGGGTAAATAGGGTGGTCAACAGGACTTTAAACTAGAAAGGGGTGGGGGGGTGGGAAGGGTAAAACTCCAAGAAGTATGACTAATGGGAAACAAAGCAGCAGGTTAGCGTGTGGGGGGGTGGATTCAACTTCATGGAAAATTATGAAAAAACTGAAAAGAAAGGAGAGCCCTGGAGAGGCTATTAAAGTCTCCAGAACACAAAATAGGACAGAGTGTTTGGAAAGGGCTAGGAATCTAACTTCAAGCACATCAGATAAAGGGACAACAATGAGAAAGGGGACGGGAAATACAGGACTGAAGCTGTTGTATCTGAATGCACGCAGTATACAAAATAAGGTAAATGAGCTTGTGGCGCAGATTGAAATTGGCAGGTATGACGTGGTGGGCATCACAGAGACATGGCTGCAAGGGGATCAGGACTGGGAGCTAGATATCCAAGGATATACACCCTATCGAAAAGATAGGCAGGTTGGCAGAGGGGGTGGGGTTGCTTTGTTAGTAAGAAATGAAATTAAATCGATAGCAAAAAATGACGTAGGGTCAGATGATATAGAATCTGTGTGGGTAGAGTTGAGGAACCGCAAAAGTTAAAAAACCATAATGGGAGTTATGTACAGGCCTCCGAACAGTAGTCAGGATGTGGGGCACAAGATACACCAGGAGATAGAAAAGGCGTGTAAGAAAAGCAAGGTTACAGTGATCATGGGGGATTTCAATATGCAGGTAGACTGGGAAAATCAGGTTGGTAGTGGATTCCAAGTAAAGGAATTTGTGGAATGTCTACGAGATGGCTTTTTGGAGCAGCTTGTGGTGGAGCCCACTAGGGAACAGGCAATTCTAGATTTAGTGATGTGTAATGAGGCAGATTTGATAAGGGAGCTTAAGGTGAAGGAACCCTTAGGAAGAAGTGACCATAATATGATAGAATTTACCCTGCAATTTGAGAGGAAAAAGCTGGAATCTGATGTAACGGTATTATAGTTGAAGAAAGGCAACTACAGAGGCATGAGGAAGGAGCTGGCCAGAATTGACTGGGAGATGAGCCTAGCGGGAAAGACAGTGGAACAGCAATGGCAGGAGTTTCTGGGAGTAATTTGGGAGACATAGCAAAAATTCATCCCTGGGAAGAAGAATCATACTAAAGGGAGGACGAGGCAACCATGGCTGACAAGGGAAGTCAGGGACAGCATAAAAGCTAAAGAGAAAGCATACAATGTGGCGAAGAGCAGTGGGAAACCAGGGGATTGGGAAGCCTACAAAGACCAACAGAGGACAACTAAAAAAGAAATAAGGAGGGAGAAGATTAAATATAAGGATAAACTAGTCAGTGGTATAAAAGAAGATTGCATGAGTTTTTTTAGATATATAAAGGGTAAGAGAGAGGACATTGGGCCGCTGGAAAATGACGCCGGAGAAGTAGTAGTGGGGAACAAAGAAATGGCGGAGGAACTGAATAGGTACTTTGCGTCAGTCTTCACAGTGAAAGACACGAGTAACATCCCCAAAGTTCAAGAGAGTCGGGGGGGCAGAGGTGAGTATGGTGGCCATTACCAAGGAGAAGGTGCTAGGAAAACTGAAAGGTCTGAAGGTGGATAAATCACCTGGACCAGATGGATTACACCCCAGAGTTCTGAAGGAGATAGCTGAAGAGATAGTGGAGGCGTTAGTGGTGATCTTTCAGGAATCACTCGAGTCAGGGAGGTTCCCAGAGGACTGGAAAATCACTAATGTAACCCCCCTGTTTAAGAAGGGAGTGAGGCAAAAGACGGGAACTTACAGGCCGATTAGCCTGACCTCGGTCGTTGGTAAGATTTTAGAGTCCATTATTAAGGATGAGATTTCAGAATACTTGGAAGTGCATGGTAAAATAGGGCAAAGTCAGCATGGTTTCATCAAGGGGAGGTCATGCCTGACAAACCTGTTAGAATTCTTTGAGGAGGCAACAAAGGAGAGCCAATGGATGTTATCTACTTGGACTTCCAGAAGGCCTTTGACAAGGTGCCGCACAGGAGGCTGCTCAGTAAGATAAGAGCCCATGGTGTTTGAGGCAAGGTACTAGCATGGATTGAAGATTGACTGTCTGGCAGGAGGCAGAGAGTGGGGATAAGGGGGTCCTTCTCAGAATGGCGGCCGGTGACTAGTGGAGTTCCGCAGGGGTCACTGTTGGGACCACAACTTTTCACTTTATACATTAATGATCTAGATAAAGGAACTGAGGGCATCCTGGCTAAGTTTGCAGATGATACAAAGATAGGTGGAGGGACAGGTAGTATTGAGGAGGTGGGGAGGCTGCAGAAGGATTTAGACAGGTTAGGGGAATGGGCAAAGAAGTGGCAGATGGAATACAACGTGAGGAAGTGTGAGGTCATGCACTTTGGTAGGAAGAATAGAGGCATAGACTATTTTCTAAATGGGAAGAGAATTCAGAAATCTGAAGTGCAAAGGGACTTGGGAGTCCAAGTCCAGGATTCTCTTAAGGTTAACTTGTAGGTTGAGTCGGTAGTTAGGAAGGCAAATGCAATTTTGGCATTTATTTCGAGAGGACTAGAATATAAAAGCAGGATGTGCTGCTGAGGTTTTATAAGGCTCTGGTCAGACCACATTTAGAATATTGTGAGTAATTTTGGGCCCCGTATCTCAGGATGTTCTGGCCCCGGAGAGGGTCCAGAGGAGGTTCACGAGAACGATCCCAGGAATGAAAGGCTTAACATATGAGGAACGTTTGAGGACTCTGGGTATATACTCAATGGAGTTTAAAAGGATGAGGGGGGGATCTGATTGAAACTTACAGAATACTGAAAGGCCTGGATAGAGTGGATGTGGGGAAGATGTTTCCATTAGTAGGAGAGATTAGGACCCGAGGGCACAGCCTCAGAGTAAAGGGAAGACCTTTTAGAACAGAGATGAGGAGAAACTTCTTTAGCCAGAGAGTGGTGAATCTATGGAATTCATTGCCACAGAAGGCTGTGGAGGCAGGTCATTGAGTGTATTTAAGACCGAGATAGATAGGTTCTTGATTGGTAAGGGGATCAAAGGTTACAGGGAGAAGGCGGGAGAATGGGGTTGAGAAACTTATCAGCCATGATTGAATGGCAGAGCAGACTTGATGGGCCGAATAGCCTAATTTCTGCTCCTATGTCTTATGGTCTTATGGTCTTATAATCACATGAGGGAGGTAAGAATGTAAAGATTTGCTGATAGGGTTAGTTGAAGTACAATGGATGGAAGCTTGTTTGGAGCATAACCACTGGCATAGACCAGTTAGGCTGAATGGCCTGTTTCTGTGCTGCAACTTCTATATAGTTCCATTCCATGATTTGCTGGTCACTTTACAGTGCCTCATCTAAGGGGCATTCTTTATATCTGAGTAAGAGAGTGAATATTGGCAAACTATTCCAATAGGTGTGGGCAGCAGAACCTGATCGCCTGTTTGACCATATCTACAGAGATGCATTTTTCACTCCATAGTAAATCGCCTGGGGAAGCATAGGCAATTTTTGTATCTGTAGCAAAAAAAGGCATTGAACATCACTACCAGCCACACATTTTCCTTCCTGCCTCCAAACCCCTAGCCCTACACCTTGATGCTACATTCTCAGCACAGAGCATGGACCAAAGCTCTAACCTGGGGCCTACTAGTCTGTGTGATTCAACTACTCACCAACCAGTGTTTTAAATGGGATTGACAATTTAGCATCAAATTGTAGCTACCTTAATGTCATGGACTAGTAGGTTGTTACTATTGACCAGCAACACCAATAATTTGTCTTTTTCTTAGGCAATCCTTCGGGATTGAGGATGACTTTCTTCCACTCCGGTTTGATGGGTTCTGAGATGTCCATTGTGCGATCTGCAGTCTCTGCCACATGCGGGTCAGGTAATGCTTGAAGGGTCAAGTAAATGAGATATTTGAAGGTTTGTACACCTTCACTATGCCTTGACTTCACCTCTGCGTATTCCCGATGAAGTCTCTCAATGTAATTTGTGCCTTCCTGAATGAACTTTCTTCATTTTGGTCGGTCACAAGCCAGGGACTCCCATGAGTTGCTGGGGACATTTGACTGCTTTAGGGATGTTTTGAGGACATCCATAGAGCGTTTCCACTGTCCTCCTGAGAGTCTCCTGCCATGACCAAGTAGAGCTGCTGCTTCGAGAGTCTGGTGTCAGGTATATGAATGACATGTCCTGCCCAGTGGAGGTGGTTTTCAGTGATTAGCACCTCAATGCTGGGCATGATGGTTTGGGAGAGAAAGCTGCCTTTGGACAGCCTTTCCTGCTGAACATCTTGTGAAGGCACCACTGGTAATACTTCTCCAGTACTTTGAGGTGTCCGCTGTAGGTTTTCCAAGTTTCCAAAGCATATAGGCGTGCAGGGATCATGCTGCCCAGTAAGCCATGATCTTAGTATTTATCATAGCTAATATACAACACCTTGTATTTATATAGCACCTTTAACATGGTAAGACATCTCAAGGCACTTCTCACAAGCATTCTTCCACAGCTGAGACCGTCCAGCAGCAGCTCCACTGATATGCTTAGAGTTGGGCCTCTGAAGCTTTTCTGCCCACTCAAGCAATGCAAAAACATTAAATTGTGCCACCAAATGCTCCAGGCCTTTTCACCTCTCAGGCACACACTGCAAATTAATGTGCGTTTTTGGGGCAGCAGAACAATTGGCTGAGTCGGCAAGTTATAGAATCCCCTTATGAAAGGTAGCCATGGCGCAGTCACTGTTGGAGGTGCTCACAGCCCCTTGCAATGTCTTTATTAAGGTTTGGACCAGTATCCATCATGGTTCAAGCTAACAGTGCAGCCTTGCAGTGCGGCTTAGGAGAATGCCTGCGCCTGAGCTGAGAGCACAGCATGCATTCCATTGTCTGACCCTGCAGCCAATCAGTCAAATAGAGTGGGGCGGAGGGGGGTGGGTTTCGGACAGCCAATGAGCGCACTACATACTGGCCATCCAAGTGGTGGCCAGCACTCTCCGGCATGCATGAAGGGGCCTTCAGACTTCACCAAGAGAGGTTCTTAGGACACATATGCTAACCCACACATCTCTCTCTTTGATCCTGCAGGAGGAGAACATCAGGATCATGGAGCCTGGTGATTTAGCGGTGCGCCTTATGGCTTACAGGGTGCAGAGAAGAAGAAGAGTGGCAGCGGCATCTGGCTCAGCAAAGGGAGGAGCACCTCCCTCAAGATGAAGGAGCGGCAGGGCCTGCTGTGCACACAACTGTAGATCCACAGCAAGCTGTCGCTCATAGGTGCCTCGCTAGACCTAGGATCTAAAGACAGAGCTTGTCATTCCTGCAGATGACTGAGAACCAGTGTAGCCCAAGACTGCGCATGGCTAGGGAACTGGTCAGTCACATATGCCACCTGCTGCAGGATTTGGTGCCACGTGGACATGGAGGGCATCCACTGTCAGTGGCTGTGAAAGTGACCACCAATTTTTACACCAGTGGCTCCTTCCAGTGCTCCATAAGTGACCTATATGGAATCTCGCAAGCCTCCATGCACAAGTGTATCCAGGAGGTCATGGATGCCATCTTCACAAATGCACAAAACTTTGTGCATTTCGCCCAGGATCAGGAAACCCAGGAAGCAAGAGCGCTGGGAATTGTGCAGATCTCAGGTTTCCTGCAGGTGCAGGGTAACACCGACTACACTCACATGGCGCTTCAAACTCCATGGCAACAAGCAGTCAACTACATCAACCGCAAGGGGCTCCACTCGCTGAATGTCCAGTTGGTGTACGACCACCACAAATGCATCCTGCAGGCCTGCACACGATTCCCAGGGAGCATCCACAACTCCTACATCCTCAGCAGGTCTTAGACCCCTGACATCTTCTAGGGTCCACAGAAGCCTCAGGGATGGCTCCTTGGGGACAAGGGCTACCCGCAGAGGACGTGGCTGATGATGGACATGCAGCGGCCTCAGACTGCAGCAGAACAGAGTTTTTGGGGTTAGTTATTATTGTTATATGGATTCTTCTGTATCCCATGCTGCGATCTGGACTTTGGTGGAGCAAACAATAAGCATTTTAGAAATGAGGTTCTGATGCCTTGACAGGTCTATTGGAGCACTGCCATACAGTCTGCAGAAGGTGTTACGCATCATCGCCACTTGCTGGGCACTCCACAAAGGGGGGAGGACCTGGCTGAGGAGGAGGAGTAGCTGCACGTATCCTCCGATGAGGAGGGGATGACGTTGATGAAGTCCTCAAAGGCGAGGATGCTGCCAATGAGGCCATTGCACTGGCCAGGTGAGGCAGGCACATTCGGGAAGCCTCCATAGCCACAGGTTTCATGGAGGATTTACAATAGTGAACATCATGTACAAATGATTGACACCCATGTCCAGGCTGTGCAACCTCATCTTCTTAGCTTTCCTAACCCTGCCTCTATGTCTTGGTGCTCCCTGGACATCCACAGCGGAGGTGAAGGCAGCCTGCTGACTGCTACGCCCTGTCTGTGATGACCTTGGTGGGCGTCATCTGGAGGGCCGAGACCTGAAGGGCCCCGGCCTGCTTTCGGTATCCTGCTATGTGGCAGTGGCACCCTCCTCAGCCTGTGGATCTGGAGCTGATGAGTTCACAGGAAGATGGGATTCGGATGGGTTGGACACCCCCGGAGTCACCTGCATGGATGGCTCCGTGGTGTGCCCTTGCTGATCCTCCTCCCAACGGGCACCTGAGGGCCCCTGGCTGACTCCTTGAGGAGAAAGGGAAGCTGGAGTGAGATTGAGATGCCCCACACCACTCTCATGTTGACATTGCTGGAGACCAACGATGGCATCAGCGATGGAGTTCGGTCCTGCACTGCTGCATGGGCTGATGTCCCGGACCAAGGTCTCCATGGCAACCGTCATCCTACTGGTGTTGACCTTGGTGCATTGGCATGCCAGCGTTATCACTGCAGAATGAAGGTGGATGGAATCCTCCATTGTCCCTTGCAGTCTGAGGAGTGCGGCGGACATCCCTTCCTGATGTTCCCGAGCTTGCCTTTGCAGCCCCAGAAACTGAGGCATGACCGAGTCCAGAGGCACCTCCCCGGGAAGTCCCTGCCGCCACCTGCTGTGGATCAGACAGCGCAATGTGTTCACCAGATTGTGACCCCAAGGCTACTCTAAAGCTTGGTCCCACCGATGTGTGTGCCTCTGCTATGGTGGAGGATGTAGGTGAGCGCTGTGATGAGTCTTCAATGAGGGTGTCATCAGATTCTTCTTCCGAGGTGTCTTCGGGGCTTGAGTCGAGGACCTGGGTGGTGGACCCCCTCGACTGCTTCCCAGATGTGCTGCAAAAGCAAGAAGAGATAATTAGTGCATGGGAGGGGACTGCAGAACTGGACACATCACGCACAGCATGGTTGTCTGGTGGATGTTGCACTGCTGGATCCTCACTTGGTTGAGCACTGACAACCTTCCTGTCAGCACAGGAATGGTCCAGATCATCGTGGGCCAGCTGGACGATTGTATTGTCAAAGTCTGTGAGAAGCTTGATGTCAGGCATTCCTCCACCAGTCTGCGACCTCTCCCTGTTGTCATGTGCCAGCTTGTTCTGCATGAGTACAGATGAAGAGAGTGTAAGCACGACACCTGTCAGGACAGATGAGAAGCATGCCTGGCATGTGTGGGTGGTGAGTAGTGCCATGGACGAGATGAGGACAATGAAGGCGTGTGTGAGAGAGTGAATGGTGATTCCCCTTGAACTGACAGTGAGTCAGATCCCTGTGGATGTATGATGGGTTTGAGTGTGTGAGTTGAGAGTGATGAGAAGAGTGACTTAGCCTGGTAAAATGGAAGATAGCATTCATCCTCTTGCAGCACTGGGTGGCTATCCTCTTTAGCACAGCGTTGGCACTGACCACCACTCCCACTGCCTCCCATGCTGGATTGGTGACCTTGCTTACTGGTCTTTGCCTAGAACAGGAGCAAGGGACTTCACCTCAAGCCTCCACTGCATCTAGTAGGTGCCTGAGGGAGGTGTCACTAAATTTGGGGGCAGCATGTTTCCTCCCTTTGGCAGCCATGACTTTGCAACAGCTTCCGATCCCTTAGAGAGTGCTAGCTCTTTGCAGGGGCACCCTTTAAATATGGTGCCTGGGTTACTGAAGGCCTGACGTGATGGTGGGGCATGCGAATCAGAGGCCACCCCACCAGCGATCTGGCGTGCTTCCCGGGAATGCATTATTTATGAGACGAGACATGCTGAGAATGGGATGATAAGGTGCAAAAACCTGCCATTGCGGCCTGCGGGTAAAACAAATTTTTCCCACCCGCTACCACACTTATTGCAAATCTGGGGCAATTCCGCCCTAAGCACTTATTTCCCCTCAGCAATTCTTAACTTTCAATAAAGCCCAAGTTCTTCCAAGGCTTGACCACTGCTCCAATTTGGGGAGTCTCATTTGGCACCTCTCATATCCTTGGACAAGATACAGGAAAACGTTCACTACTTCTTACTTCTTGCCTCTATCATCTCTTTCTCTCCCATTGTTAAATTTTTCTATTTTGTCAATACCGCACTGAGTCCTATATTCAGAAGTTCTTAATTGGGCTGTAAAGTGCTTTGAAACAATCTGAGGTTGCAAAACGTACTGTATAATTATAATTACTTCCTTTCTTTACTATGGTTATTGCTCCATCTTTTCCACTTCCTGAATATCATTATGAATGTCATGCAAGTTTTTTCCCTTGTCTCTGTAATCAAAACTCTCAACATTTTCTTCTACTTACCCTTTTCCAAGACTTTAAAACATGTACTCATATATCCCTCCATCTTCATGTTCCTCTACCACTTATACACATTTAAAATCTACAGTTGACATTACTCCAAAACTCTTTCCCATTCTGCCACTTCTTCAATATCTGTAGCAGGTTGCCACTAATTCCACAAGATTCTATCTTGTAGAGAAGCCTCTTGAGAGTCAAAAGTTTTCTTAAAGTCCAGGTCAACAACGTCTACCAGTTTGACCAAATCTACTAACTTAAATAACATCTTCAAAAAATTTGATTAAGTTAATAAGATATGACCTTCTTTTCCAGAGCCAAATTGAGTGCCTCTAATGACACTAAGTAGTCAAATAGGGCACTTGTTATGATACCTTAACTATTACTGAAGTCAACTATTGTGTCTATTGTTATCCAGCTCTGCTTTACTATCCTTTTTTAAAATTCACACTATATCAGCATTCTTCCAGTCTGATGGGACAGTCCTTGACTCTACCAAAATATTAATAATACAGGCAAGGGGCTCACATAGTACCTGGGTCATTTCTTTAAAGCCCTTGGATGTATCACTCTGCCTAGCATCCCAATCCATTTTAAGTTTGCTTATACTGTAACTTCTTCTATTTTAAAATTAATATATTTTCTGTTAACAGCACAACTCATTGCTCTTAGTTGAACATCATCATCAAGCATGATGAAAATTTAATCTATGACATATCCTAAGGGTCCCTTTCTAATCCATCCTTGAGAATTCTTCAATGGCCCTATACAGTTCTTGATAGTCATCTGGCTTCTAACATATTTTTAAAACCTTTTCCCATACTACCATAGTGGTTCACTATCCTTTTTAATTAGCTGATCTAATAGCAGTTATTGCTTCCTTTATTTTGCTTGGTACTTGTCTTTCTTCTCCTGGAGGTTATCTACTTTTAACTGATGAAAACATTTATGATTAAGTCTTATTTGTCTTTGTACCAGGCCAGTCAGCCACCTTGGCTTATTTTTGCCCCTGCACACAACACTACTCAACCAACACATCCACTTATTTTGACTTCATCAACTCTCCTGAATTCCGAGAGAGTTATAATTCGTTCTTAAAGGCATGTCATTTATAGACAGTGTCTGCCTTGGCAAGAGTATGAGTACTAGGTCCCTGAGTCTCCCAGTCCAGTACCTTACACTCATACAGCATTTAGTATTGCGTAGAGGAAAATATGTCTTTAATTCTATTACTATTCCAACTGACTTGAAAATACACTATTTAATCCATCCAACCCATATGCCTTCCGTGTGCTTGGTCCAAAAACATCTAACAGATTTGCAATGATATAGATGACAGCCGTGGGTGATCCATGTCATAAGAGCCGTCAATCAAAGAACAATATAAAGATAGCTGTAAAATTAAAATATGAGTTCCCATTAATTTGTAAATTAAATTGCTGATACTAACAGGCACTGATGTTCTGATTTATGAATTACCCATCAGTGAAAGACAGCCCTGTCTAAACCATCAGGCTTATAAAATTCAAACAGAACAAACCAGAGAGTAAGACATATTAACACACACTGAAACTAAATTGCCTCAGTGGGCTGTGTTACTGAGGCTCATGGGCCAAATGTGACCTTATTTTGGACATCCCAACCATCAACTAAACAGTGTTTTTCCAAGTCACCTGATGCAATAATGGAAGTAATTTTCTTTCATGCAGTACTGAGTTTAGGGTATTGGGCTGGAGGATGAAGTAATCTATTTACTCACCTCTGTAATTGCCTTCACACCTACCCTGAAGATTTACCCAAAGTGCCAACCAATTTTTCT
This sequence comes from Cetorhinus maximus, assembly GCF_964194155.1. Lineage (NCBI taxonomy): Eukaryota > Metazoa > Chordata > Chondrichthyes > Lamniformes > Cetorhinidae > Cetorhinus > Cetorhinus maximus. The sequence goes on from NC_135883.1 coordinate 32,150,020, forward strand.
TAAGTATGGAGATGGCTGAATGTGTATTCTTCTTTCATTAAAAGAAAGACTTGCACTTATATTGTTGACCACTGGACATTCCAAGTGCTTGTTAGCCAATAAGGTACTTCTGTAGTCACTGTTGTAATGTGGAAAACGCTGCAGCCAATTTGTGCACAGCAAACTCCCACAATTAGCAACCTGAAAATAACCAGATATTGCTTCCTGTGATGTTGATACAGGGATGAATGTTGACCAGGACACCAGGGATAACTCCCCTGCCCTTCTCTGGATCTTTTACATTCCTTCAAGCAGACAGATAGGGCTGCAGTTTCACGCATTATCTGAAAATGGCACATCCAACACTGCAGCATTCCCTCAATACTGCATCAAAGTGTCAGGCTTTGCTTTTTGTGCTGAAGGGTTGAATTTTCCCAGAATTGCACTAAGTGCAGTAGCGGCGGGTAAAATGGAGTCCTGCCCGCCAAAAATGGCTGCTTTTCATGCCATATCTTCCCGAGCACGCCACCTTCCCTCATTATATATTCACTCCTGTGAAATGCACCGTTTCCATGGCAGGCAAGCCATGGCTGCTCACTATCACCCCAATGTTGCATCACGCCGGCCGCCATCTTAAAAGGCAGCCGCCAGCAAAGCGCTCATCACCACCAGCTCACCACCGCTGCCTGGGAGACATGGCCAGCAAAGGCAAAAACCCACCACTGGTCCTAACCAGGATGCTGAGATTGCAAGGGGCTGTGAGCACCTCCAGCAGTGACTGCTACATGGCCAGCGTTGGCGAGGAGTTTGTACAACGTGTGCAGTCCAACTGCTCTGCCGTCCAATAAAGTGGTGGAGGACTTGAAGTCTGTGCCGGGTGGGTTGAGGGTTGGGGGTGCGGGGGGGTGGTAAGGTATGGAGTGCTTGGTGGCCCTTTGGTGCCTCCATGTTGCTTGCATGGGCAGGCAGGCTAGGAGCCTGACCCCAATCATATCACTGTGGCTGTGCCTGATCTGTCTCAGTTGCAGAGGCCTGGTCAGTTTATACAGGTGTCCCTAATGCATGACCACTTCCCTCGCTTACCCTGCCCCCCACCTCAATTGCCTGTGCGCAGGATGCAGCGCCAGGGCAGCACTTGACCGCTCCCCCACCACCCCCCAGCAGTCGCCTCCGGGGCCAGGCATCAGTTTCCCTAGCTACCCCTGAGCCCTGTAAACAACAGGGGAGCTGTGGAGAACGCTACTGCTCACTCACCTCAGTTCCCCCAAAGTGAAGGCCGCCAAGTGCTGTTGTGAAACACGTCGGTGTGCTTTCTCGCCGACATGGACGGACGATATGGTGGAGCTCCAAGAGCCTGGTGGGATGGCCCTTTAATTATATGCTAATGTATTACAATTGGCTCCCCGCCAACAAATGTGGCCTGCCGTCGGCAGGCTGAGTGGAATATCGTGACCTGCCTTCATGCCCTCATGAAGTGGGTCCTGCCATATTTTCCACGCATGCCACTTGTCACGCCCGCCACCAGCGGGCTCGGAACATTCTGCCCCAAGCCCTGGAAATGGACTTAGAAAACCTAAGTCAGGCGTGAGAGTGCTCCTGATTGAACCGCAGCAACACATTCATTAGTTCTTAGATGAAAGCATAGAGTATGGCTCCTCATGGTACCTTACCAAGAAACAATATAAAGGAGCATGTTGGTGAAATGGAGACAACTTTAAGAATTCATGAAAATATCCTTTTTGAATTTAAATTACTCATTATTCGGTCTGCAGCCTGTGTTCATGATTAGCACAGTCACATTGAAACAATTGATATTATATTAGTGCCAGTATCACACATTAAAACCAATTCTTTCCCACCATTTACTGTTTTTCATATTCCCACCCTCCGATCTTTTAGTTTCTCTTCACCGGTAAGGACTGGGTGCACATTTCTACTGTCAACTCAACCTGCATATGGTACATATTAACATGAAGATGCATACGTGCAAGATGTGACTCAAAATTTTTCTGAAGATTTATTTGTGATGTCATTTGGCAACAAAGCAGTGTTGGGGAGATACCAGTCCTGTGACAATAGGAGATCTGAAATAAGGCTCTTGCTGTATAACTTTTATGAGGGTGCCTTCACACTAGAAAACAGGGCAGTAGGAAAACAATATCTTTTAAAAGCCTGTTGGTCACCCAAGGCTGACCTAATTCAATTTTCATGTGGTGACTGGTGTTCCAGCCTGAAACAGGCAGGAACCTTATTATAATACTTAAGTGAAAGTTCCTACAACCTTTGAAGGACCCCAGCATTATGTTAGTTATTTTGCAGGGCGTGGGTCTTTTCCACCCATTGGGGCTGAGCATTAACCAGCAGAGCCCGCAGCCATTAAAAGGGATGTTGCAGGATGTTCAGGAAATGCTTGGAAAGAAAGCCTGTAGCATTGATTTTATGGTCCATTGATTTTAGGGTAGACTATGAACACTAGATTCCAGGTGCCATCTCATTCCCACCGCCACTCCAGGATTTCCTCCCACTGCCATTTAAACGATAACTTCTGGCAATGTCTGTTCTTTTAGCAATTTGGGCTTAGGAGGGGAAAAATCAGCCAGAGTTTCCAAGTTTTGACTAATGTAGGTGAAGAATGGCTACTCGAGGTTGCCTGTGGGATCGTAATGTGGAATAGAAACTCCAGGCTACTCAGGGTGCTAATAAGCTGATCTCTTCCATAGTAGTCAAGGAGCCAATTGGGTGCGCTCTGTCCTTCTAGCTATTTCATTTTAATAGATCAGGGTTCCCTTAGCAGATAAATATACAATCTATATGCAGAAGTTACAACACATAACCAGGCCATCAGTCCCAACCAGTCAACAGCCTGCCAAGCCAGGAAAGCTTAAATTTGATTGGCAGGCCTGAGGTAAAACAGAGCCAAAGAGGCCAGAAAGAACCCTTGATTCAATCCCTGATTTGTGCTATGTTAACTGAGTCCAGCAGAGTGGCAGTAAGGAAACTACAGTGCACTTTGGTGGCAGAGAAAAAAAAATCATCCACTAAGTCTTGTTCCTGATTGTTCATTGTTCTCGCTGCTGGAAAGTGTGTGAACTTGGGTGTGGGTCTCAGCTGGGATTCACCTACAACAGAATAGCCTGTTCCATTTACTGGCTAGACACAGGAATGAACAATGAATTCTTGAGCAAAGTATCTAATGGTTCGACCTCTAGACGGAATGGGCTGAATTTTACTCCTCATGGCAGTGCTGTGACAGAGAAACCAATCCTCCAACTCCATCACACCTTCAACCATTGTACTGGAACAAGATTAATTATTTATGGCTGGAAGGGTTTCCACAGCTAAGAAGGAACCACCAGGTACACCGTGGAAACTCTTGATGGTGCTGGGATACCGTAGTAATGCTACAGTAGGAGACTTTTGATGGATCTTAAAGTGAGACTATGGTTTATACAGGCATATAAATAGGACAAGATTGGAGAATGATGAGGCATCTGTGGTACCCTGACCCTCTATTGCTGTGATTTGGCAACATTGTTGTTATTGCTGAAAAGCGAATGCTGCCTTCCACCAGGCGTTCCAAGGGAACAGGCCAGATGAAAATGGAATGAGAGGTTGGGCTCTGCTACCTGTCCTTTTGCCCTTAGTATTTACAATCAAGGTCAGGCAGGTAGACAACAATAGGTATCCATTCATTTTCCTACCAATATCTGCCACTATCTCACCTAACTTGGACAGAATAGTGGAGAAGAATTCATCCCTGGTAATAAACATCTTTTGTGACACACTTCCCCTTCTGCTTTCTCCTTACTCTGTCACTTTAAATTTATTATAATTAGCAAATCTTTTCCACATTTCCCTTTCCCCTCACAATCTTGGAAAATGTAACATTTTGAGTAATTTTAGCCCAAACATTGTGGCATGTGGTAACTATTGGGTTCTATCAGATCTTAGAAAATACTCAGTTTAGTCAAAGACTCTTCTCTGAGGCATGGTTTATACATTAGATTAGGTTTGTGTGCTTTATTTCTAATAGTATGACTAATATTTCTAATAATCTTATAGATTATGGATGCACACATTGGTCAAGTGGTTCATTTCTAGTACCTAAGCTGTTAAAATTGCATTATTACACACTACATTCCACTGGGTGGTTTAACTTACTATCAGCAGTAAATAGCCCATGTGCAAATGCAGAAAATAACATTCCTATGCTTTGGTGGCAGATATGCATAGTCAAGAGATATTATAAGCTGACAGATAGGCTGGTTCAGCTTCTGTAACTTCATAAAATATAATCTCATGAGTGATTCTGAAAGCAAATCAACAAAATAAGAAAGTATTATGATAGTTCATTGTTAATAAGCTTATAAAAATGCACTTGGGCTTGCTACATTAATGTGAACTGTGAACAGAGGTTTCTTCAATGTTTTGGTGTATGTTACAGCGGAGGCTTATTTAATGCAAAGTAGATTGCAGTGATATTGTCATCACATTTGAATATTTGGCAGGTGACTATATTATAAATGTGCTGCCTTTGATATTGGCTTCAAGTACATAAAGTGTATCAATCACTGTATTGCTACATACCTAAGATACATAAATGCAGATGGAAGCACTACCCCTATAAATGGCCACAGATGGCAAGCTGAACTAGTAGCTTTGTCAAAAGGTTCATTTGAGAACTATTGACACATATGGAAAAAATTATAAAGGAATTATTAAAGTGCCAGCTCTTTGACAAACTGCAGTGTGAGGCATGCGAATGGACTTAAATGACGAGGTAATTTCAAAAACTGCCCGCAATGGCTTTTTATACCATGTTGGTGTATGTGGTTACCTTCATTAAAGTGACAGATAACACTGCTGCAAGAATCATTTACACCATAGGTTTTCAAACTGGGATCCAAGGACACTAGGGAGGGGGTTCACAAGGTCATCCACTAGTTTTCTGTCTGATGCAGACAATGACACACACTGTGAACAATGACTTGAGAATTCTGCTTTTCATCATTTTTTGTTTTTTATCAGACGACTTACTAGCTCATTATTTCTGTTTAAAAAAAGATTCTCAGCAGTTTTCTTCAGAGTAGCAGACATTACCTTTTGGAAGTTTAGATGGAAGGAAGCCTTACATGTGTCAGTATTTGTAATAGATCCTTCACACAAAAGAATTGAAAATCACTAGGGTACATTCATATTCAGATGGAGCTAAGTTCATGCCTAGATTGAGAATCCAAAGAGTTTTGTAGTTCCTTGAACTAAAATTGCCTATTTGAATCTCTTCTTGTTGCAGTCCCTTCTCCAAATTTTCTCAACATGGTGATGTGTGTTAGGGTAACAATCCACACCCACCTTCATCCAGGTTGACACTTTTCTTTTGGTAGTCCAGTGAGTGGCAGTGACTGTTTGGCTGCAGAAACCAGCCCAGCTGAGTTTAAGTCTGCTGTGCATTTTCCAGGAAGAGTCACTGGACAGTGAGAATTGGTGGAAGCCCTTGATGATTTTTCTCATCCCTACCAGAGGGTTGTTCTACACCATTGCCTAGCTGAGATTAGTTAACTCCACACAGATTGGTGATTAACCCAGAATTTTCTGAACCACACAGTTCAGAACCACATCTCAAGCACATCCCTGTACACTTTTAAGTTTTAACTCTCAATAATATTGGTTTTCAAAAATATGAGCCTACACTTCTCCGCTGCTGATTCACTATAACCTGTTTTACACTATCACAAAATCTACAGGATTGTTTCAATACATTCTAAACAACTAACAGATGCATTTTTCACATGGCAAAACATCCCAAGGTACTTTATAAGAGTGTAATCAGACAGAAATTGATACCAAGCCAAACAAGGAGGTATTACAATGGGTGACTAAAAGCTTGGCCAAATCAGAAGTTTCATAAATAGGTTGAGAGAGAGCAGCTTAGGGATGGAGATCCAAGGTTTAATTTAATTGAAGAGAGAATTTAAAGGCTAATGAGTAATATCCAAGCCAACAATGCACTTCAAAATCTACAATACTGATTGCCTTCTTAACAAAATTATTATATTAGAAATGAAAGGATATGAAATGTTCATTTGTCTTATATCATAAGGCATCATGCCATTGAATTAATACTGACAATAAAATCTGAGGTATACACAGAAAATAAAGAAAACAAAGAACTATTGAACCCTATGTTTTTAATAATAGGCCCATTATTTGTCACAATTTAAATGGAATGTTAATCACCAAACTTATGGTTTAACTTTAACTATAAAATAGTATTGCTAGATATTGCTGACTTCCCTAACAATATATGGCTTAAATGACTATTCCAGGTTGCTCCCAATGCACCTGGTGCCTTTCTATATCATGTAATTTGAATGCAGGCCTCAGAATTAAGAAAACCAAATTATCTAAGTACTAAGTGGCACTAAGATTGTACGTCTCATTCTGAAGCTGCAAGCATAGCTGGTATATAAAATAGAAAAAGTCACACTGGCTGCAGTTGTTTTCATGAACTGGGTCTATGCCAGTGTTTATGCTCCACACGAGCCTCCTTCCACCTTTTGCCATCTAACCCCAACAACATATCCTTCTATTTCTTTTTCCTTCAAGTACTTATCCAGCTTCTCCTTAAATGCATCTATTATTCACCTTCTCCCTTTGAAAATATGCTTTATATTATAACCACTCACATAGTGCACGAATCAGCATCTTCAGGGCAGAAAGAGAAAAAGTGAAAAGTAAACCTTTGTTTCAGGCAATAAGCACAAATGGTGTAAAAAAATGAAAACATCATACTGACATAGCAGCCTGGACTATTACTTGTGGTACAAAATTACACATTCTCACAACCCTGAATAAAGACAATACTTATTGGATTTATGAGTGAGTATCTTCTATTTATGGCCCCTAGTTTTGGTATCCCAAAAATATAAATATCTTCATTACACCTGCCCTATCAAGCCTCTTCATATTGTTTAAGACTTCTATCAGGTCAGCATTCAGTCTTCTTTCTTAGCCTCAGCCTGATTAGATTATGATTCCTATATGCACGAGTAAATGTGCAACTTCATTGTGTTGCATCAGTGATACTGAAAGCCATTTAGAATTGATGCTTGAGATCAGATTAAATGACATGATGCTCAAAATGATGCATTTAGGAAGATGTACTTACAATTTCAAAACAAAATGCACCAAATTTGGATAACCAAATTTATCATTATTTTAAGGATATTTTAGGAGAATTGTAAAATGTATTATTCTTCTACAATCCTTCAAATGAGAGCTGCAGGAAATATTGTGTTACACTTCATTTGCTCCACTATGGTTTCTGCCAGGTTAGCATTCCCAAAATGGCTACACCAAAGTCTGTTTGAAGATCCTGAAGTAACTACATTGGATTCCAGTGTAAAAGAATTGGTTTAATACTAACCTCCAGTGCACCAATGCTACTATATTTGTAGTTTATTATCTAATCCCAACCCTACCTCAAAGTATGGTAAACGTTAGAGAAAAAGTAATTGCAAATAATTCCTCACCAGGCCTGTTTGACGATAGCAGTTTTGGAGGCGCCACCATTTGGATCTGTCTATAGTAACATCTTACATTTATATACTTTTAATGTAGAAAAATTTATCAAAGTACTCAAAGAGGTGCAATCAGAAAATCAAAGGACACTGATCAAAAGGAGATATTAGGAGGGTAGTCAAAATCTTATTCAGATATGGGTTTTAAGAAGGATCTTAAAGGATGAGTGTCAGGTGGAGATGAGGGGTTTAACAAAGCGAATTTCAGTCCTGGATATGACAGTTAGAGAAGTATTAATGCCACAGTGACAAAAACTGAATTTCTGTAAACCTATTCAAAATAATGGGTTAAGTGATCTCTGCATTTTGAATGCTGTAATCACAGAATCTTAACGGCACAGAAGGAGGCCTTTTGGCCCATCTTGTCTGCACCAGCTCTCCAAATGAGCATTATGACCTAGTGCCATTGCCCTGCCTTTTCCCCTTACCCTTGTAATGTTTATACTTGAAATGTTCCTTTGGTTCATTCAGCAGCTGTTGGTTCCTAAAACCAAGCTGGATATCACGTCGACCATTTTCAAAATCTTTGCTCAACACATTAAAGCAGGCTATATTAACTGATTTGTACCGCAGTAACCAAGAAAAAACAATATTTCTGATGATTCTGCTTTCGCTCATCAAGATTAGGAATCAGACCTGGGAGATAGAATAAATTTCTGCTTTTAGCATCAATCACAGCACAGGTCAAATTCAAAGGAAAGCATCCTTTCCTCTCCTGCAACCACATGCCTTACTGAAACAAAATCCCAGAAAAGACACAAAGACTGTAGTGAAATCTTTTAGGAATAAGAAGATAATGTAAAAATCTAGATGCAATTACAATAAGGAACTTTATAGATGCATATAAAAACTAGCTCTATCGAAAGTTATGCATGCTAGAGGACAATGCTGTGCTGAAATAGATGCAAGGAGTACGGGAATCAGCATCAAGCATAGTTATGTCAAAACAGGTGAACAGAAGAATTGGAGAATAATTATGCCAGTTTCAGTAATTGGAAAAAGTATTAGAAGGCAAAAAGTAACTTACTGAAGGCATATTTAATTTGGGTTATATTGTACATAACATCAAGGGAAGGGTCACAGACCCCTTTCCTGCACTATTCCTTATACACCCACCTCAGAGGAATACCTCTACAACAGCATTGTGAATTTTCTTTATTTCCCTACGTTGGTGATATTTGTGTCCTTAAGTTGGGTTGCCAATTTAGTACCAACTTGTGTTGAATTCTAAATCATTTTATGCTGTGGAATGCACCAGGGACTAAGTTGAAATTTTCCAATTTCATGATAAACAGTGTCCTAACAGATAACAGAGACTTCCATCAGATGAAGTTGGATTTGAACAGGGAGGCGAAGAAACAAAGTTTGCAAACTGGATGGGAAACTGATTATCTGACTGAGCAGCTCACTGCTTTTACATCAAAAAAGCTATTTCACAAGTGCCCAGTACAAGTGGTATTCAAATAACATTAACAGGAGGACTATTCTTTAGTCTTAAACAAATATTGTGAGGCTTCCTCTTGAGGGCAAATTTTGCCATTTTTGTCTGTGAGGGAAATACATTTCACTTCAGTTTGACCAAGTGACCACAGTATTAGTGGAGAAAAGCAGAAACTGATTGCTCTACCATTGCCTTGCTCCCCTTACACTTTTACTTATATGAATTTTTAAAGACAGAACTTAAAATCCTTTTATAGTATTGATTAGAAGTATTGAAGTTGGTATATTTCTCAATGCTGCATCAAAACTGATGTAAGTGTGGAGTGTTTGGGATGACTTGACAAATTGAAGTCGAAATATGCATATGAGGAAAATATAACTAAATCAGTCATCCAAATATTTGTTTTTTGGAAAAAGTCAGGTAGACAGTAACAACTCCAGAAGAATAAGTCACAACTTTCATGCTGAGTGCTTTCCAAACTGAAAATCATTTCTGCTCCCCTTACCTTGTGTCTCCAAAGTCACCTTACAAAAAGCAGGTGCCCAAACCACTGCCCATGGGTCAAATAGAGCCATGAAACCCAAACAGCTTGATTTACTTTCTTATAATTCTTAATCACTAGTTAGTCCTCTCAGAATTTCATGGGACTGCAGATTGGCAAATGGCTGTTTCCAGTGTTGTTGCCTCATTGGCAGATAATTCTAAATCAGAATATGGATTGTATCCGTAATTTCAGACGTCTGGAAAATTCATTTAATAGTTGACTTGAACATTGTACGTGGCCCAAATGATTCCAAGCTATGCACCCAACAACCCATGATGACAAAACATTTGGGACATTCCTGGTATTAAGATTTTTCCAGGCTTTTCTTATAAGCCCCAACCCCGTAGAAAATTTCCTTCGTATCTCCGAGATATATGCGATCATCTGATTTTTTTTTAAAAAATCACTCTTTCCCATCCCTCCACAAATCACCCCTCAAACAGATTGGGCAGCACTGTCCCCAGCATCGTTGCCTCAGTTTATCCAGAGTTGTGTCAAATCCATTATCCCATCAGGTATCTGGCTGGGCTGCCAATCCACATCATTGAACCAGTAGGGTGTGATTGACTAACCATCTTTGGCATGGGAAATGAAGAAACAGCGACTTGCAGGGAAGCGGTTTTGGTTTTTGGGTGGCAGGGAGTTTGATCGGTGTCAGTGGGAGTGGGGTACGCGTGTATAAATTTGCAGGATTCTGGCAGACTCACAGTTAAAAGGAGTTTCTAAACTGCAACCACCACCACCTGCAAATGGTTGGTGCTGCTATAGTATTATGTGGTTTATTATAATTATCGGTTAACGAAACACGTTATTTGCCTCTTTTAAAAAAAATAGATTAGATAATTTGAATCGATTGCTGTACAAATTTAAGAAGTGCCTAGGTACACACCTAAGCCAAATTCGAGTTTATTTTTTTTTTAAAAAAAACCTTTTTGATAACCAATGGGAGACTTTATAGTAAACGTTGAATTAATCTCGGCTCTTAGAAACGGTCCTCCGCGCAATGCCTGATGCAGTCCTTTACAAGAGTTTAGCCCGCGATACATAGCCGGACTGCACCTATTTGAACACAGATCAAAAAGTGACGCTGTGATCCTGCAAGCAACTTGCTGAAATAGCATCAGGGAGCTTTCTGCCAATCCGGTCTCAGAAGTCGGACCTCTGGGGAGTCATGCTGTCGGAAAACCTACTCCACTAAAAAGGGACACGCTCGCACATTCACGTTAGAATGGTGACTCCGATTGGGGCGGGGATTTGAATTTAAAGTGACAATGTTCATTTTGTTGGCCCAATAGTGTTCACAGATGACGATGTTCCTCAGTAATAAAAGTAAATAAGAAAACTTAGCGATGCCAGGTTTATTGCCATCTTTTCCAGGTTTTCACAAGCAGAACTTCCCTCCCTGCCTCAGGGTGAGATTAGTAAGCGGATCGGCGTTAATATCCCGTATAAATGCATGGCAATACTTCTGTTACTATCAGTTCCAGCTGACTTCTTTATTTAACCCCCTCCCACCCCTCCCCGTCCCCCCCACCCCGATACAGACTCTTAGTATCAAGACAGGCAATGATTACAGTGCACACGTCTGTTTTAGTTCATAAGTTTGCTACAAAATAATGTGCAGATGATCTGTATTTCATATTGCACAAAAATGAATTAAGATTTCACATGTGCCATGTTAAAAATGCTCCAGTTTCACACCTGTCATCGGGATTTAACCCACATATCACAGCGTATGATTACACATAAAATTCCTACAGTATATAATACAGTACATATAGTCTCACTAAGAACGACTCGAGTTCTATCTCACGTCTTTTCAATAAATTTTCTTACCTACAAATATTCAACAAATCTAAATCTACAACTGTACAAAAAGACTGAGCGCTTGTAGATTTAAAATCACAAGGCAAATTGATGCAACGATTTTTGTTTTTCCAAAAAAAAGTGTTTTTGAATCCTTTAAGCAGGACGTACCAACGTTCGCATGCTGGAACAGGAGAAAAAAGAAAATAAAATAAAAACAGGAAGTGCCAGAAATTCTCACTGGACAATCACAGCAAGAAGGTTCCCTTTTAGCTGTAGAAAAATACAAGTGAAAATATTTAGTATTTTTTCTTCGTTTTTAAAAAGTCTTGAGGTCTGCATGTATCAAAAAAAAATCTATACTCTGAGGTCTATGCTGCCTGTGTTATTCGGTGGTACAAGGAGGTATTGAGAGGGAACAAAAAAAAAATGACAGAGCAAAAACAGTCTTATTGGCAATATACATCACACGATTAAAACAGTACAACGGATCAAGTTAACTTCAGGGTCTTGGTGTAAGACAAAACTGTTCATATACAAGCCTGGGTTTCTCATTGTTTTTTTTTGCCGTTTAAACTCCCTGCAGATGTATAGAAGTGTCCACAGCTCTCGCTCTCTTGAGTAGTGAGTGGTCCCACTCGGAACATCCAAGAAACTGGTTGGTTTTTTTTTTAAAAACAGTTGCGCCGCCAAAGGATTCTATAGAAAGTCCGGCCACGATTTCCAATCAAAATAATAGTTTTTTTTTTCTTCTGCATCTTTTCGGAGGGGGAGATATACACATAACGGGAAAGGGAAAGGGGAAGGGAGGGGGGGGGGAAATCCCACTCGAAGAGCAGATCGGACCTGGAGATTCGACTTGCAATGTGGTGAAAATTTATATGTTTTGATTAAAAACATCGACAGTCTGTCATAAAAACCCAACAAAAAAAAAAAGTTCCTTTCCAAAAAAATTTTAGAAAGGGAATTGTGTGTGTGGTTTTTTTTAATTAAAATAAAAAAAAATCAGTACGTGAAGACCAGGTCGGAAAAGTTTGCCTCCAGCCAGTCCCCCGCGATCATCTCACTGAGCTCTGGAGTGCAGTAGTCTGGGAATTCAAAGTGAGAGGCCGAGCTGCCCTCGCTGTACGAGTCCAAGTCCTTGTCCACCAGGGACAGGCTGACATTCCCTGAACCCAACGGATCCGAGGCGCTGCTGCCGGCGCCGCCCGCCGGCGCCGAGAAGTTCATGCTGAAGTCGTAGAGCAAATCGTCCGCCTCCTCGCTGGAGGAGGAGGTGGAGGCCGAGCGGCTGGAGCTGGGCGAGCTGGCCCTCAGGTGGATACACCTCCTGCCGCCGCCCCCGCCCAACTTGGCCGCCCCGCCGCCGCCCTCCCGCTCCTCGTACAGGCTGGCCCCTTCCACCGAGTCGGCGGCCGAGCTGAGGGTCGGGCTGGCCGGCACGGCCGCCACGCTGCCCCGCCTGGGGCTCTGGCCGTCCCCCGGCTGCAAGCGGCCCTCCAGGGCCTCCTCGCCCAAGCTGCCCCGGCCGAACACGCTCTTGACTGTCTTGTTGCCCCTCAGGTTGCCGAAGACGAAGTCCTCGGACAGCTCGCTGCCCTGGGAGGAGGAGGAGGAGGAGGAGATGGGGCCGCAGGATTTGGGAGGTTTGAGTTTGCCGCCACTGCTGCCACATTTCTTGCCCGAGTGCTTGGAGCTCTTGCTGTGACTTTTCTCCGGTGTCAGGCTGGCCGGTGGCGGCGGCGGCTGCTGCTGTTTGCCCGACTCGGTTTTGGGTTTCTTTCGGGGTCGGTACTTGTAGTCGGGGTAGTCGGCCATATGTTTGAGCCGCAGCCGCTCCGCCTCCCGGATGAACGGGATCTTCTCGCTGTCCCGCAGCATTTTCCAGCGCTTGCCCAGCCTCTTGGAGATCTCGGCGTTGTGCATGTCCGGCGACTGCTCCATGATCTTCCTCCTCTCGATCTTCGACCACACCATGAACGCGTTCATGGGCCGCTTGATGTGACCACTCGCCGTCTTGCACCAGTCCGGGTCCCGCTCGTCCGCCCCCTCGCCAGCCGGCGAAGGGCTGCAGGCAAGAAATTCACTCTCCTCGCTATCCGTGGCATCCCGGGACAAACTGCTCTCTGTCTCAATCCCCGCAGTTTGCTGAACCATCTTCTTCCCCACTCCTGGCTGGCTCTCTCTCTCTCTCGTTCTCAGCAGTGATCCCACAAGCAGCGAGTATCCTTCCAGGCGCTCCCCTCTCCTTTGCCCCGGTAACTTTGTATCACATCCACACGCTCTCCCCCACGCCTTTTGCCAAAGTTGTTGCAGCTTCTCAACTAGTTATTATGTTTTCATACTGGGTACGTCACCTTCAAAAGATCCAATAGTCTTGCAGACCCTCCCCTGAAAGGAGGAGAGGCAGAGGGGGAAGAGAGAGAGAGAGAGACGAGACGAGATGGTAACAAATCACTGCCTTTAACCCTTCACACTCCCACCCGCTGTGTTCCAGCTCTGCGCTCCCGCCAGGACTGAAGCTAGAGAATTTATCCTCAGAGTCTGCTGACTCTCCCCCATCCAGCCAACGAACACGGCGTAAACACAGCTTTACATCTGCTCACTGTTGCACTCCTTTTCTCCTTCCCGGGCACCGAGTGAGCTCAAGTTGGGTCGAGGAGCGCTCCCTCCAGCAAAGGTCTCAGTGCCCAGAACTAACTGGAGGTGGCGCCTCGACACTGCTCACTCAAACGTGCCACTATTACCCCCCCACTCCCCCCTCCTACCCCACCAGTTTCGGCTCAATTTGAACTGAAACCCACAAGCAAGTACACAGGATCTACCAATTTGGTTCAGGTAACGAACACTGTCGAGTTTTATATTTGAATAAAAACAAAAGCCCAGAGATTTTTAATAGATGTAGAGTGGAAAAAAAAACAGCTTAAGTAATGTGAGTGATTGTCCACCACATGCTGCTGAAGGAGATTAGGGATTTAATAGGATACAGTTCAGTACCATCGATCGGTTTTCACCGTAATTTAGAGTACTTCGGGCTGGAGTTGGCGTCCGCAGTTACATACATATATCTTCAACATAAGTGCGAGAGAGAAGACCTGCACCCGTCATTAACGTTGTTTCCCCTGTCGCCGGTTAAACATTTCGCAGCAGCTCAACTACAGGACGGCATAGTTGTGTTCAAGACAGTGACGCCCCGCCCCCCACCACCACCACCACACACAAACACTGCTTTTACTCACTGAGTTCATCTCAGTTCAACCTAACATTGACCTCATTTGCAAAAAAAAAGCTTTCATATTTCCACTACAAATAGATCAGTTTCTGCTAAAGTAACAATTTTAAAAATTGGCTTCCAAATTTGTGTGTAAAGAGTAATGAAAGGACGGTATTACGAGGCGTGGCCTGCTGTAGGCAAAGCACACAAACGTGTACACTTTTGATCCCCCGGGGCTTGCAATGCAAGAGCTGATTTGCTGCCCCAAGGGTTGTGAGGAATCACTGCTGTTCTGTTTCCTGATCTTCTCACATCTGGTACCTGATTTGGGGCAGCATTCGTTGACTCGCTATTGCAAAGTTATCTTCTACCCTGTTGAATTCATTTTTAAAACATTGAAGTTAAATACGCAAACTCTCTGCCTATTTCAATTGGACCAATAGAGGTTACCCCAGTGTCACCAGACAAAAAAAAATCACCATAATGGCTTGTCTTAAGGAGCCACTCATGCAATAGTGCAACATGAGGTCTAAATGAGTTACGTAATAAATATCTTGTGGTGCCGACCTGCTGCAGATAGCCTCGAACACACTAGCACTGCAAGAAGGAGCCCTACCGATCCAAAGTTCCCACCTCCAACACTGAGTCTGCTCTAAGAGTGGCTCGGCAGCAGCAAGTAAAAGATGCAGCCGGACTGTCAGTGAAAATATCTTCAAGCAAGTGGAATGACCTCTACGAACAGGACTGGGAATAGTGGGCCTCGAAGAACAGGACTGGGAATAGCAGGCCTCTATCAACATGACGGGGAATAATGGGCCTCTGAACAGGACTGGGAATATCTGGCCTCTATGAACAGGACTGGGAATATCTTGTCTCTATGAACAGGACTGGGAATATCTGGCCTCTATGAACAGGACTGGGAATATCTGGCCTCTATGAACAGGACTGGGAATATCTGGCCTCTATGAACAGGACTGGGAATATCTGGCCTCTATGAACAGGACTGGGAATATCTGGCCTCTATGAACAGGACTGGGAATATCTGGCCTCTATGAACAGGACTGGGAATATCTGGCCTCTATGAACAGGACTGGGAATATCTGGCCTCTATGAACAGGACTGGGAATATCTGGCCTCTATGAACAGGACTGGGAATATCTGGCCTCTATGAACAGGACTGGGAATATCTGGCCTCTATGAACAGGACTGGGAATATCTGGCCTCTATGAACAGGACTGGGAATATCTGGCCTCTATGAACAGGACTGGGAATATCTGGCCTCTATGAACAGGACTGGGAATATCTGGTCTCTATGAACAGGACTGGGAATATCTGGCCTCTATGAACAGGACTGGGAATATCTGGCCTCTATGAACAGGACTGGGAATATCTGGCCTCTATGAACAGGACTGGGAATATCTGGCCTCTATGAACAGGACTGGGAATATCTGGCCTCTATGAACAGGACTGGGAATATCTGGCCTCTATGAACAGGACTGGGAATATCTGGCCTCTATGAACAGGACTGGGAATATCTGGCCTCTATGAACAGGACTGGGAATATCTGGCCTCTATGAACAGGACTGGGAATATCTGGCCTCTATGAACAGGACTGGGAATATCTGGCCTCTATGAACAGGACTGGGAATATCTGGCCTCTATGAACAGGACTGGGAATATCTGGCCTCTATGAACAGGACTGGGAATATCTGGCCTCTATGAACAGGACTGGGAATATCTGGCCTCTATGAACAGGACTGGGAATATCTGGCCTCTATGAACAGGACTGGGAATATCTGGCCTCTATGAACAGGACTGGGAATATCTGGCCTCTATGAACAGGACTGGGAATATCTGGCCTCTATGAACAGGACTGGGAATATCTGGCCTCTATGAACAGGACTGGGAATATCTGGCCTCTATGAACAGGACTGGGAATATCTGGCCTCTATGAACAGGACTGGGAATATCTGGCCTCTATGAACAGGACTGGGAATATCTGGCCTCTATGAACAGGACTGGGAATATCTGGCCTCTATGAACAGGACTGGGAATATCTGGCCTCTATGAACAGGACTGGGAATATCTGGCCTCTATGAACAGGACTGGGAATATCTGGCCTCTATGAACAGGACTGGGAATATCTGGCCTCTATGAACAGGACTGGGAATATCTGGCCTCTATGAACAGGACTGGGAATATCTGGCCTCTATGAACAGGACTGGGAATATCTGGCCTCTATGAACAGGACTGGGAATATCTGGCCTCTATGAACAGGACTGGGAATATCTGGCCTCTATGAACAGGACTGGGAATAATGGGCCTCTGAACAGGACTAGGAATATCTGGCCTCTATGCACAGAACTGGGAGTAATGGGCCTCTGTGAACAGGAATGGGACTAGCGGGTCTCTATGAACAGGACCGGGAATATCTGGCCTCTATAAACAGGAATGGAAATAGTGGGCCTCTATGAACAGGAGGCTGAGGCCCCAGTACAGATGTCAAGCAGGGAACAAACCTTTTATCTGCACTTTCAGTCTGTAAACCAATTACCAACTCATGTCAGTGTTACTTCCAATTCCATGCACTTATTTTTGCTAATAATCTTTTGTCCAAAACCTTATTAAATGCCTTCTGGAAATCCATATAGATAACATCCATAGACACTCCATAGACACTCCCTATCCATTGTGCTAGTGACCTCTTAAAAAAATTAAATGAGATTAGTCAGACATGACTTACCCTTCACAAGTCCATGCTGACTCTCTTTGATCACCTCATACTTGTCCAAGTGCTCAGTCACTTTGTCTGTGATGATAGATTCCAGTAACTTCCCTACAATTGTTGAAAGGATAAATTTGAAGTTACCTGATTTCTCTCTCTCTCCCCTCTTAAACAGTAGAGTGAAATTTGTAATTTTCCAATCCAAAGGCACAATTCCTGAATTTAGAAAGCTTTAGAAAATTATAACTAACATATCTGCAATTCCCTTACCTACTTCTTTTAACACCTTGAGATGGAAAAGATCAGGTTCAGGAGATTTGTCTAGATGAAATGCTATGGTATACTTTTAAAATATGTGTACAGCTGGAACCTTATTGATTAACAATACAATATATGAGTGGAATTTTCTCCACATTTGATAATGCAAGAGGAGGAAAATGATCTCCAAATCTAATCCATCTTTCAAAAATTGCATCTTTTAGAATAACAGCCTGTTGGCACAGGTAGACCAACCAAACAGCCACAGATTACGTTCCCAGGGTTATCTGTCACTCAAACATAAATATCACTGCCTGTAAATTCCTTTTCCAATAGATATATAGTGCTGGAATGTGATAGCAGGATATTCCATTTTAGGCATGGGGGGGGGGGCGGAGAAGTTCTGGTAAAGTTAGCTCAATCCGCTGCAGAAACATCCTCTGACATCTGATTATGCAGCAGGTCGTGTCTGTGCCACACTGTAAATCTCCCCTTCACAGTTTAGGGGGAACATTCGGAGAGTTTTCCTGTTAGGAAAATAAGAATGACAGGGGGGAAAAAAAGGAACAAGAAATATACTCAATGTTTCAGAACATTTCTCAGTCAAAGAAACATTACATTAGGAAGTAATTTTGATGCCCCAAAACCAAAGAATCTGCATGCTTTTGTTTTAATTTAAAGAATGAGGTTGGATTCTAATGATGAATTGAAACAATGCTGGTTGCAGAATTCGCTATTGATGTTACATTCCAGATTTTGAAATGTAACTTATTTCCTCATATTTCAAATCTATAAAAATTCACAAAACTTCATTTCCAATCAAAGGGAGAATTTGTTTTATTGGAACTTCCTGTGAAAGAAAAGGATTCTGTTTTGTTTAAGGGCGAATGCAAATTAACAGAAGCATATTTACATTTAGTTTGGGTTTTACTGATTCTGCCAATCACCTGTCATAAATTTGGTGGAAGATCTGCAGAAATGACATTCCCACCTCTTTCATTGCTATCTCCACCCATTCCTTCTACACCCCTGCCCCATCCTCGCTCTAGAACGACTACAGCTCCTATCTAATCCACACTCATGTAGAACTGCATACTCCTGATTATATTTAAGCAAAGGACTTGCTTTCTGGCCAAATTTCACCCTGAAGTTGAGATTAGTAAGCATACTGAAGTAACCTATTGACAAATGTATATTTGAAAAAAATGGTATGCATGAGGAGGGTCCTATTATCGTTAATCGATAGATCAGGTGTGTGTAAACTTAACCAAGATAGGGTTAGCCATCTACCCAGTCTTGATCTTTCCTTCCCCTCTTTTTGTCAGGAGATGAAATTGTTGAGCAACAGATGCCTTACACTGCCCACCAAGAACTGCCAGCAATTTTCCCCTAATGTATAGTCAGTCCCAAGACTCAACCCTGTGGACATTTGGCTAAAATGCAAATCCTTTGACTGACTAGTCTGAAGCATGCACTTCTATATAACTATGGGTTAGATAGGAGCAAGCAGTCACCATGTAGTGGTGTGGCAGGTGAAGGGGCGGAAGGGAAAGGGAGTGGTGAATCTAACCACCACCCCTTGACGTTTAATGGCATTACCATCACTGAATCCTCCACTATCAACATCCTGGGGGTTATCATTGACCAGAAACTGAGCTGGACTAGCCATATAAATTCTGTGGCTACAAGTGCAGGTCAGAGGCTAGGAATTCTGCAGTAAGTAACTCACCACCTGACCCCCAAAAGCCTGTCCACCATCAACAAGGCACAAGTCCGGAGTGTGATGGAATACTCTCCACTTGCCTGGATGAGTGCAGCTCCCACAACACTCAAGAAACTGGACACTTCCCTGACAAAGCACCCCGCTTTATTGGCACCACATCCCCAAACATTAACTCCCTCCACCATCTACAAGATGCACTGCAGCAACTCACCAAGGCTCCTTCGACAGCACCTTCCAAACCCACGACCACTACCACCTAGAAGGGCAAGGGCAGCAGACACATCGGAACACCACAACCTGCAAGTTCCCCTCCAAGCCACTCACCATTCTGACTTGGAAATATATTGTAGATCCTTCACTGCCACTGAGTTAAAATCCTGGAACGCCCTCCCCAACTGCAATGTAGGTGTACCTACAGTACATGGACTGCAGTGGTTCAATAACCTTTTCAAGGGCAATTAGGGATGGGCAATAAATGCTGACCTAGGCAGTGACGCCCACATCCATGAAAGAGTAAAAAAAATGACAGTGGAAGAAGTGGGAATGCCATTTTTGCAGATCTTCTGCCAAACCTATGGCAGGTGATTGGCAGAATCAGTGAAAGCATCTGCAGATGGTCAGACAGATCATGTTGGGTGAGATAGTGGAAATTCCACCCCTAAGCTCTTAAGTGCTGAGTCTCCCAGATATAGCTCTGTTTGAATAACTCTGTAATCTTAAACTTTAATTGACGGTTCTTGTGTGGAAATGGGTCAACATGTAGCCTCCAAATTTACTGTGTTATTTTGTTGGATTTACAACAGCCCAAAGGTCCAATGTCAAGCTGTGTATTTTGTGAAGCTGATTTGAATTTAGATGAGTTTCTAGCCTTTGAGTTTACTTCTCCAAAAAAACTCACCATATATAACCCCCACACCCAATTCTTCCATCAGAATAACATCTACCCTGTCAAACAGAGAATATTGAACAGTAAACAGGAATGACATGAATGGCTGGTTCTTGCCGACTACCACCCTACTACCCTCCACCCCCGCTACCCCCACACACCCCCACTCCCCTTGCCATCTAAGGGAGCCTGAAGACAATCGGTACCTTGAATAAGACCAACTCAGCACTAAACAGGGATTGAATTTGGATTCTTCCAGGTCCACATGGCTGAATTCCATACTACACCATGCATTTATCCTCTGAACCATTAACCATTGGTGGGGAATTTACAGACAGATATAATTATGCAGCTTCAACTGGGCAAGTCTTATGTTTTACTCTCCAATGTTTTACCGTTTGTGTAACTTTACAACTTACAGTTGACAAAGTCCATTTTCCTTATAGTGAACTGTTGGGACTGGTTGCTTTCTGTGATCATTTGGATGAATGAGACCACATATTCCCCCACAACCGGTGACATGAATAAGTGATACGCAAATTATAAAGTTGCATGTGCTACATCCAAGTTGTGGACCAAATGAGGATGAGTGCGAAATTTGTTGGATTGCTATGGTTTCTGATCACCATCCTCCTGGTCTTTCTGGACCTGGAACGATAATTTCTTGGACATCATGCGAAAACAACTTGAGGCTCAGTTGGTGCCCTCCATGGTCTACGTGCCTGCTGAAATATAAAGGGTAATTTTAGGAGATTGCAGGTTGGTGGGCAGCCTTGACCACTGGGAGGGCATGCTGGGAATTTGGACAGATGTCGCCATGATTCTCCCTCCATTAAAATTAATGGATTGAAAATCACGAGTGACATTTCCTGCCAGAAGTGCAACTTCATCAAATTACCCCTTTACTGATTATAATGAAAGATGAAGTGAAGTACTTGGCGATGCTACCATAGCTCAGCATAAGTCACAACCTGAAGGAAAGAGGTGAAATATTAGTCGGTGGGGAATTAGAAAATATGGGAAATGTTGCCTTTATAATTGTGCTAAGAACATCACCACCTTGAGGTTTTGCCAGGGCAGAGGGGGCATTGAGGTTTTTTTTTTCACCCCAATGCTTCATTACTAGCCTTTTTTGTATTTTGTTTCAACTCTCAACAAGATTGACCATCAACAGTTTTGGCCCAAGGCCTCTTCGTCAATGTACGAAAGTGACAAAAAGCCATCGAGATTAAATTTGCCTTTCTGATCTATGGGGTAAGTCCAGAGCCTCTGATGAGAACATCCCAAAGCATAGAATGATTCAATGTGGGGAAAATTAATGATGCAACACAGCACCATGCTTTTACCTGTCAAGGGAGCAGGTTAACAGAGAGGAATGGAAGCACAATCATTCTGTTGTGGGAAATAGCTATGTCAGAGGAATTTCTGTAATATTTCAATGAGATAGCTACCTGTTGTGCATGTTTGGAGGTGCTGATACTATGGCAATGCAGGGAATGTGTTCTAGACTGAAGTGACTCGTGGACATCATTACCATGTCTGTTAGAGCTGCTAAATTAATTCTGCACTCAAATGCCAAAATGAATTATTAAAATTGTTCCATCAAAAACCAAAAGGTCTGGCGATAAAATCTGTGAAGAAAGCAGTCTCATTGATTTCAAAATAATGGCCTGCATTTTACGAAGTTGAGAACAAGGGTTATTGCAGCAAATTACCAAGTGTTAAATGCTTCCATTTCCTTGTTTAACTTTACTTTTCAAATCAACACAGTTTAACAGTTAAAAACAGTTATAATTACAGATCAAACAATTCCACATCCCCCCCCCCAAACAACCCACACCACAAATGACAATCAATGAATGACAATAAAACACGGCAGAAACTACTGGACCTAACACTATGCATAACTACAGTTAGAATGGAATGAAAAGCATTACTTGGCTGGTAAGAACTAAAGTAAAGCAACTCAAAGTGGTTATTCTCGACAAGTTTTTAGATGGTTTCAATAGATCACTAAGGTTCAACCAGGACCAAGAAGCATGAGGGAGTCCAGTCTGCATTTTATTAAATCCACAGGGTTTCAGTTCCTCTTATTCTCTTTCTTGTGGTAGTTTCTTGCAGGCCATTGAGCTGTGCTAAAACCACAGAGGAACTTGTATTGTGTATGGCTTGCGATGGACAGGTTCACACAACATAAAGGAGTCCTAGCAGGCTTACTATGTGTATAACATCACAATGCAGTCTTACTCCCATTGTGCTTTTTTCCAAAGAGGTTGACTACTGCAGTGTATTGCCCATTCTACAAAAAAATTTAAAAAGATAAATCACCAAGAAAAGTAAATTTTTATTTAGAAACAGTGATGGAATGTGTGCGCAAAATTAGGGCATCTTAATGTTAAACATAATGGCTTCTGGTAAATACTTAAAGGCAAATCTCAGTACTTGGATTTGTTAACAAAGTGCAACTCCCTTGTTTCATGTCCTATTTGCTAAAGTTAAATCGTATTACATGCTGATTTATAAACTGCAATTTGAAATTTTGAGCCAACTAGATGAAATTTCTCAAACTTTTCTCAAATGCAGTTTCTCAAACTGGTCTTTGCAAGTCCCAAGAGCTTTACCTTTAGTTTGTGGCCTGCTGTGCAAGATCTGCACTTGGAGGACCTGAGGGCGCTGTCATTATAAATAAAAGCACCTAGTTAATTTGGGTTCCTTATTCACTTTGCTGTTTACACTAATTCTCCAATTCATATGGTAGCTAAGACTTATGCAAAGAACAAGAGTGAGCACCTACACAGCACATTGTTGCTTCATATGCAAAATCCTCACCATATTTTACAAAAACCTAATTTGCATCACAAGTGCGATCAAGATTCTTCTAACTTGCTGAAGTGTTTGAATCTAATATTGCACATCAGTGATCACATCATTGGTTGCAGTATGGCCTTCCATGTGTAGTACAGATTACAATTGCCAAATCCCTAGTAGAGCAAGCCAAACCCATCTGATTATAGCCTTCTCTTGTATTTTTCTACTGTTTCCTGAAGACGCTTTTCATGATGTATGGCTGCTCAGCTGTTCAGATACCTGCTAACTGGAAAACTGATGGGATTGGGTTAACCGTCCGCTTCACACATCGCCAACTTTCCTTTCCATTGACATCAATGGAGAATAAAATCAGGTGGTGTGTAAAATTGCTATGGGGAAATTTTAACCTACTTTGCCACAAAAACAGAAGACATTCTGAAAAGGCAAGTTCTATTATCAAAGGACGTTTTCCAGCATTAGTCATTGGATAGCAATAAGCAGCAGGTGATTTTTTTAAAAATCCCTTTTAGCCCAGAATGCTGAAGGTTTCTAGTAACACCCCTGTTAACGTTCACACTAAGATCAGCTAAACCAACACGGACCTGGGACCTTCTGATGTTGTATGGCCAAGTACAATGCCACGCAATGCATTTACCTGCCAAACCAGCAGGCACCCACCAGATGGTTTGGTTTCACACAGCACTGATTTGCATACATGCCAGTAGAAGTTGACAGGAAGCCTGATGACAAATTAACTAAATTTAAAGTAGCAATTTCCTCTGTTCCAGCCACTCCTCTTATTTGTGATCCAGAATTTATTTTGCTGTAGTTTAAAAGGTAAACAATTCTTCCACAAGTACATTTGTAATGCATACAAGCACAATAGGTCAAAAAATAGCAAATCAAGTTTTTTTTAAAAATGTCTAAGGTGAAGCTGTTGTCCTTATGTTAAAGTTGAAGAGGGAATAGATATACACAGGTAAAAGACAAGCTTCAGATTGATGTCAGAAAGCACTTCCTTTTACAAAAATTGTCTGCAGAGAGAGTAGAGGATGCAAACACTCTGGAATTGTTCAAGAGGAAGTCATATGCTAATGAATGCCTTTGAAAGGATATTATCGTTGGACTGAATGACCTCCTTCATTTAGACTTATCTTTGTGATCTTAGCATAACAATAGCAGAAATATATTGTGCATGTGGCACAAATTAATTTACTGTCAGGCTAGATTAAAGTCTTCCCTCTCTGGACTCTAGTTTAAAACCCAACCCAAGCAAATGGATTCAAATTCATGTGGTGTAAACAGTCTCATTGAGAAACCCGACGGCCTTCTGCTCATCTGACAAGTCAAACAACATTAAACAGGAAATTGGATACCCTTCAATGCCTACACTTGCTTGGGGCAGGGGTGAGTGTGGAAACTATTGGGATCAAATTCGGTTGGATATGCAGATTCAATTTCCTGAGTGTAAACTGGGTGAAAGACTCTTAGCTAATCGAAGTTAACAGTACATCAGGCATATAAGTCAAATGTTGAAAACATGCCCACATGAAACTGAAATGAGATTATAAAGTTGGAGCTGTTATAATATTAGATAATTCAATATCAAGGAATTACTCACACAAAAATTGTTTATACTAATATTAAAAAAAGTTAGCAGCAAAATGGATTTGCAGTACCAACTACACACAGGAAGTGGTGTCCTAGAGTTAAATATGTGACAATGTCATAATGCTATAATACGTTGACACAATCATGCTTGAACGGTTCACACATGCTGCCTGTGTTGTAATGTGATATGAGACCATTTTGAAATGGGTGCATAGAACACGTTTCAGTGAAGTATAGCGATGGAGTCAAGGGAAGCATCTTCAGTACATTAAATGGATTCACCTGGAAACTATTTCCTTGCTTCCAGTAGTGTAGTATGAAAAGATGTTTAAGAACCAACAATCAATCGGTGGTAAAGTTAAAGTACAGTCTCCCCCATAAGTGCATGCCAAGACTACGTGTCATCCTAAAATGAGGCTCCCAAGCTTTTTAAAGACGGCAAGGGAGTTACAGACCAAATTAACAGTAATTAAAGCTTACCAAAAAGGGAAGCCTTCAAATGATACGGAAAACGACTGGAGCATCTGAAGCCACCACAAGGGTCTGGCTCATACATGAGTCAAACCATGAGGAGTTGAAATTGTCTGAATGTGCCAACACTTTATGCTGTTTTGGCTAGTTTCCATTGAATAGTTACTGTTGTTTTTGTGAAAATGAGCCAGACAAACACAATTTAGATGGAGGAACATGAATGTGATGGTGACTGCTTCATGGCATATGAAGTCATAGATTACAGCACATTGAGGAAATTACATTATTTACCATGAATGCCATTTTGTACATAAAGTGTATAGCTTGAATTCTGATGAAAATATTTTTTCACTTTATATTTTCTATCCTAGATCTTCATCAGTTAATTCTTCAGTTGACATGGCAAAAATGTTTGCATTAAATATTTCGGCAGTAGTTTGTTTACCTCTGAAATTTAATGAGAAATAACATAGGTTTATGTAACAGCCTTCACACAGCAACACACCCTAAGAAGCTTTAGAGTGGAAGGAGTGGATACTGGGCAGGAAGTGAAGAGTAAGTTTACAGATGAGACCATAAGCACTTCAAAAAGGTAGATTTTGAGGAGGACTCTGAAGATGAAGAAAAGGGGGCAAGGGGAAAGCCTTTAGGGAGAGAGTTCCAGTAAAATGAATTGAAGTCTTAAGGCAGAGTTGCCCTAAGACTAAGTACTCAGTGCAGTAGCGGGCGGGAAAAAGTCGTTTTGCCCACCGGCCGCAATGGCGGGTTTTCACATCTATCGTCTCATTCCCAGCGCATCCTGCCTCATTAATAATGCGTTCCCGGTAAACATGCCGGATCACTGGCAGGGTGGCCTCTGATTCACCTGCCGTTACCTCAGGCCTTCAGTAACCCAGGCGCCATATTTAAAGGGTGCCCCTGCACAGAGTTAGGACTGTCTAAGGGATTCGCAAGCTGCTGCAAAGTCATGGCTGCCAAAGGGAGGAAACATGTTGCCCCCAAATTTAGCAACACCTCCCTCGTGCACCTACTGGAGGATTTGGAAGCCCACCTTAAAGTCCCCTATCCCTGTTCTGGGCGAAGACCAGCAAGCAAGGTCACTGATCCAGCATGGGAGGCGGTGGCAGTGGTGCTCAGCACCAATACCCTGCAAAAGAAGACAGCCACCCAGTACCAAAAGAGGATGAATGCTTTCCTCCATTCTGCCAGGTTAAGTCATTCTTCTCATCACACTCAACTCACACACTCACATACCTATCACACATCCACAGGGATCTCACTCACTGCCAGTTCAAGGGATATCACCATTCAATCTCCCACACATGCCTTCATCTGCCCTGCAGATCATGTCCTTAGCCCATCCATGGCACCACTCACCACCCACACATGCCAGGTATCCTTTTCACCTGACCTGGCAGGCATCCTGCTTCCACTCTCTCCATCTGTACACATGCAGGACAAGCTGGCACACAACAAAAGGGAGAGGTCGCACACTGGTGGAGGAATGACTGGCATCATCGTGCTCACAGACTTTGAGAATAGAGTCATCCAGCTGGCCCACGATGATCTGGACCAGCCCTGTGCTGATGGCGAGGGCAGCGGTGCTCAACCAATTGAGGATCCAGCAGTGCAACATCCATCTGACAACCATGCTGTGAGTGATGTGTCCAGTTCCGCAGTCCCCTGCCATGCACTAATTATCTCTCCTTGCTTTCGCAGGCACATCTGGGAAGCAGTTGAGGGAGTCTACAATCCTGGTCCTCGACTCAAGCCCCGAAGACCCTTAGGAAGAAGAATCTGATGACACACTCATTGAAGACCCATCACATCGCTCACCCACACCTTCCATCAGAGCAGAGACACACACCTCAGTGAGACCAAGCTTTTGAGTAGCCTTGGAGTCACAATCTGGTGAGCACATCGCACTGTCTGATCAATAGGGGGCGGAAGCAGGGTCTTCCCAGGGTTCCAACACTAGGCGGACTCCTGGAAACCAGAAATCTGCTGAGTCCGAGGCAGATGATGAGCCTCTGGCCTTGGTCATACCTCAGTTGCTGGGGCTGCAAAGGCAAGCTCAGGAGCATGAGGAAGGGATGTCCGTTGCATCCCTCAGATTGCAAGGCACAATGGAGGGGTCTGTGCACCTTCAGTCTGAGGTGATGGCGCCAGCAAGCCAACGCACCGAGGTCAACACTGGTAGGATAGCGGCTGCCATGGAGACCTTGGTCCAGGTCATCGGTCCTGCTTGCTACGCAGTCTAAACTCCATCGCTGACTCCATAGTTGGCCTCCAGAGGACACCTGCCAAGGTCATCACAGACAGGGCGTAGCAGTTAGAAGGCTGCCTCCACCTCCACTGTGGATGTTCGGTTGGGAATGTTAAGAATATGTAGTTGCACAGCATGGCCATGGGTGTTAGTCACTTGTATATACTGTTCACTACTGTAAATATACTCCCAAGAATGTCTCCCTGCCTATGGCTCCTTGTTATGATGAGCAGTGTTCATGTCACTCAGATGTGAAACCTTTCTGCACAAGATAAAGGCAAGTGTCTCAGTCCAGGGTATCTTCCCTGTGCTCTGTGTAACCTTCAGTCCAAAGTGATGGTCTGACTTCATACTCACTGGACGCATCAGTGATGCCTGAACTTTGATGGTGCTTGTCATTGCTGCCAGAATGTCGTGGGCAGGCATCATAGAGTTCCGTCATTCTCTCTGTGTGCTCTCAGCACCTTTGAGGTGGGGCTGGTCCTCATTCTTCAGCATCTGTGACTGATGACGCTGTGCTGCCAAAGGGCTCAGGTGCTAAAGGTTGACAAAGGATCAAGTGCATTTAAGGTTGGCTGCGTCTGCATGATATAACCCTGATCACAGAGCACAAGTGAGCTGCCCTTGGCCAGACAGGAGTCAGACATTCTCAGAGGCCATGTAAAGATCTATGGAGTGTCCTCACTGCATGTCATCATCATCGTCCGGGAATCGAGTGACTACTAGGGCCTCCACTGCGTCTCCATGATATGAGCCTGAGCACTGAGAGTTTGTGATGGTTGCATACCAGCTGAACATTCAGCGAGTGGAAGCCCTTGTGGTTGACGTAGTTGACTGCTTGTTGCCATGGAGATCTAAGCGCCATGTGAGTGCAATTGATGGCACCCTGCACCTGTGAAAAACCTGAGATCTGCGCAAATCCCAGCACTCTTGCTTCCTGGCTTTCCTGATCCCAGGCAAAATGCACAAAGTTCTGTGCACTCACCAAGGTGGCGTCCGTGACCTCTTGGATACACTTGTGCGTGGAGGTTTGCGAGATCCCCTATCTGTGGAAAGAGCTACTGGTGTAAAAATTGAGCGCGATGGTCACTTTCACAGCCAATGGCAGTGGATGCCCTCCATGTCCACGTGGCACCAAATCCTGCATCATGTAACAGATGTGACTGACCAGTTCCTTAGACATGCACAGTCTTCGGTGACACTAGTTCTCGGTTATCTGCAAGAATGACAAGTACTGCCTATAGACCCTGAGTCTAGCGAAGCACCGATGAGCGGTGGCTCACTGTGTATCTTCAGCTGTGTGCGCATCAGGCCCTGCTGCTCCTTCATCTTGAGGGAGATGCTCCTCCCTTTGCTGAGCCAGGTGCCTCCACTGCTCTCTTCTTCTTTCTCTGCTCCCTGTAAGCCATGAGGCAGACCTCTAAATCACCAGGCTCCATGATCCTGATGTTCTCCTCCTGCAGGATCAAAGAGAGAGACGTGTGGGTTAGCATATGTGTCCTAAGAACCTCTCTTGGTGAAGTCTGAAGGCCCCTTCATGCATGCCGGAGGGTGCTGGCCACCATGTGGATGGCCAGTACGTAATGCGCTCATTGGCTGTCCGAAACCCCACCTACCTACGCCCCACTCCACCTGACCAATTGGTGGCAGCTTCAGCCACTGGACTGCATGCTGTGCTCTCAGCTCAGGCGCAGGCATTCTCCTAACCCACACTGAAAGGCTGCACTGTTAGCTTGAACCATGGGGAGACTGATCCAAACCTTAATAAACATATTGCAAGGGGCTGTGAGCATCTCCACCAGTGACTGCACTATGGACACCTTTCGCAAGGGGATTGTACAACTTGCCCAGTCATCCAATTGTTCTGCTGCCCCCTAAAACACACATTAATTTGCGGCCTGTATCTGAGGGGTGAAACGTTCTGGAGCATTTGGTGGCACTTCCATGTTTTTGTGTTGTTGGAGTTTCAGAGGCCGGACGCCAAGCATGTCAATGGAGCTGCTGCTGAAGGGTCTCAGTTGTGGAAGAACGTTTACTCTTGACAAGCTTGTCCAAGTGTGTGGCCGCTCCCCTCACCACCCCCCACTCCCCAATCCCCCGGCTTGTGATTGAGTACTTCCTTCAGTCTGTGCTGCCTTGCTCCTCACCACGCCCCCTGCCTGACCCGCACTGGAGCCCTTGCTCCGGCTCTGCACTGAAAGCTAGCTGGGAAAAAGCGACTTGCCTGTGCCTCCCGCAAATGCGTGGCGCCTCTTCCTTGATGTGCTATGGGCAACGCTCGAGAGTGCAGCGCAAGGTTGTGTGCACTCACCTCCAAGTTCCCCTCGAAATTCAGCTCGCCGGGTGCATGCCTTTTAAAGGCAGCTGTAAAGCACACCGTTCTGAAGTAACGCTGATGTCAGCGGTAGATTTGAGGTGGGGGGATGATTCCAGCGAGAGGGCTGATAATGAGATGCTAAAGTATTGAAATTAGTACTGACCTGTGGTGGCAGGAAAAGTGGCCTGTCATTGATGGGTGGAGCGGACAATCGCAAACTGCTTTCACAACGGCGTGAAACCTGTTCTTGGCCTTCTCGTCATATTGTCCCTGCTGGCCCGCTATGGTGCCCAACGCCAAAGGGGCTGGAAAATTCTGCCCTAAAGTGTTGGTGCCGTGTAAAGTGAGGGAGGTGCAAATGAATGACAAAAGACTGACATAGATGCAGTCGATCACAGAGCTGGAGAAGATTGTAGCTGTAAGGGGGATGAAATCATGGAGGGATGTGAAGATGCAAGCAAAAATTTACCCCTGGACTTTGTACCTATTGTTTTAATATGCCTTTCAGGGATAGCAGAATGACATCACTAGAAGGGAAGTATGTCATGTGATCCATTCTTTGTTTCACTTTTGCTTTTGAGCAGACGCAAGCACACAGCTCTGCTGCTGATGTCTTCAATCTTTCTACCTATGTATAAACGTTCTTGTGTGTCTAGTCTAAATAAATGAACCCACAACATGTTTACACAATCCCTTATGACTGGTTTGTGTTTCTATCGGTATAACAACATGACATGGTACTCAGCAGTGGTCAAACAGCCTAGCAGCAAGACTAAGTACAGGTACAACATGGTGAACAGCCTTAGATCATGCTACATGGCATGAGCCAGCCCTCGAAGCTTTTGGTCAGACCGCAACAAAGCCGCAGCATTGGAGAGTGTTGAAAATGCAGCGTGGTAACTCCACAGAAGAGCTTTGAAGACACAGTGCCGAGATATTGCTCAAGTAAAGAGCTGGTAAGCAGACAGATCCCTCATGATGAGGTTGCAGCACATAGCCTGTCAGTTCAGTGAGTGGGAAAGTGTGCAAAGAGGACCAGCTTCAGGTCAGCTCAGTCAGGAAAGGCGAGGGACCAGGGTGTGGGCCGGGTCGATAGTGAGAGAGGGAGAGCCTAACAAAACAAAAAAAGGTCCTGAACGTCAGGTCAGAGTGCAGTTATAACAGGTGGAGATTCGGAAAAACGTGCACGAGTGGATACAGCAACACTCATCCAAAGTATTAGAGGAGAAAGAGGGTCAAAGGGATATTGTCCTGATTTTCCAGCTATTGATGTATAATTAAGAATACTGTGACTTGGGCATGGTGACATCTGTGCTGACTCTGATCTGCAGTCTTATCAGGAGTGGAATCTCACAGTTTACAGCCTGAAATTTCTAAATTAGACCTTCTTCTTCACTAAACTATACTTATAAATCCTAATACAGAAATTTTGTTGCACTGCAAATTGTAACTTATTTTTTCTCTGGTTCATCAATTTTCGCTGCTTTTCTCCCAAATGTGTTTACTCCTATTGGAATGTGATTTCTCCATTGCTCACCTACTCAAATGACCCTTGTTCATATTTCTGAAAGGAAAGATTTACATTATATTGTGACTTTTCACACCGTCAGGCATGTAAACCAAAGTGGTTTACAGTCAATTCAGTATTTTTGACGTGTAGTCACTGTTTTAATGTAGGAAACAGAGCAACCAATTTGCACACAGCAAGGTCCCACAGTCACACATGGCCAAATCATCTGTTTTAGTGATGTTAGTTTTTGGAATAAATATTGGCCAGGACATCAGGGAGAACAGCTTTGTCTCTCTTCAAAATCCTTGTCACCTGAGAGCAGCGGGGCCTTGATTTAACATCTCCGTCTTGTTATTAAGTATTGCCAGGGTGTTTGACTGCAGGCCATCACAGCTGAGTCTGATCATGTCCTCACCTAATATCCACAGACTTGTATTTCCAGCAAGGATTGCTGAATTGTGATCAGGAACCCTAACATGGACTGTTTGTCTACCCTGAGGCACTCGGAACAATTACAGTACTATTTCCACTGCCTCAGCTCAGAGCATTGAACTCAGTACAGACAAAGGATCCAACCTGGGCCCTTTCTGGTTTGTATGACTGAACTACTCACTGGGTAAAGTCACTGACCCATTAGGGGAGCTGGCAATTATTAGCCTTAATTCAACCAATTGTTAAGTAACATTTTTCACAAGTCTTCAGGGTCACAGTATTATTTGAAGAAGATGATCTGACCAAAAGTTGTCAGATTTGCTTATTCAGTGCCATGAAGTAACCTTTTGCTCTTTGCTGATGAATGTTTTTGTATATGTTTTCTCTGTCTTACACTCTCAAAGTGTTGACTTTTGCTGGCAAATTATTCCACCAATGCCAGTGACCCTCTGGTCCCTCAGTGATGATTGCTATTCTTCACTTGTAAATCTGGACATAAGAGTACTGGTAGACAATCCAATAGATCCTAATTTCATCCCACATCAGCAAGGGTCCCTTGACAGTGATCAGGAGAGAACCTGGCTATTTTTCTTTCCTGCCTTCTACACGGGTGTTGAAAGCTGTGACACTCCTATTGCCACAATGCATGTTCATTTTTTTAAAGTCACAGATTTCATGAAAAGTGTTATGTGATTTTTTTTTTTGATGTTTAAAAAACACACAGGCTATGAAATTCTTCTTGCCGAAACTTTGGTGGGAGATAGACCCAAGCAGCCATTTCCAACCTTAAGGCAGTTTCTTCAGGGATTCTGCTGATGTCATGCCAGCCGTTTGGCAAGACATTGGAAGAACCTCTGCTGGATTTTGGACCGACGATGCAAAAACTGCTTTGAAACCCAACACTTTTTCTGAATACATCATAGAGAAAATGACCCCTCACTCTCCAAACAAATAGGGCATGTACACCCTATTTTCAAAAGTCAGTACTTCTACTTATATTAGGAGAAGGGGGGTGTGGGGGGGGGTCAAAATAATACACTTCTGTAATGTGTTTGCCCACTGGCAGTGGGAAGATGGAAAATTTTAGTGCATCGCATCCTGTGCAATCGAAGGGCTCTGTGGCAGACAGTTTGCTTGGTGTGTGTATTGGCTGTGCACATTGTTTGCATATTTATCTTTGCTTATTACTGTGCTAACAGCAATTTACGTTCTCCAATTAAGGTGGTTTTTATGGAAACTAGTAAAACTGTTGCATATTTAATAGATTAATAGGGCCCACCTGCAGGTTTAACTGTCTTTAATAACGTTGAATAACTGGTGTGTATTCAAAAATGAATTGGTGTGAATGCTTATCCCAGTTTAAGGAATACAAGTGATTATTTATTTTTGGCTTAGTGTTGGAGGATATGTAATGAGGAATATATTTTACAAATATATATATATTTATTTATGGAGGGAAAGAGAAAGTCAAACCAAGCTGGTCAGCCTCCTCCAGCTACAAATATAAAGGTACATTTTATGCTTATGCCATGGTGATACCATTAGCAGACGTGAGGGTCAGCATCTAAACATACATTTAATAATACTGTGCTCTATCTCTCCGTCATCTCTCTCAATGCCTACACACCTCCTGTTCCGTCAGATTGCTTGTCCAGCATCCAGTTCTGATGAGCCGCGGTTTCCTCCAAAGGAATACTTGGGAAGATAGAAGCCATTGGGGCAGAACTTTCCATTCTGGAGACTATGTGCGGTGGTGGGCGGGTTTCACGGCGTGTTTCCCGCTAGGCTGCGAGGCGGGAAACCATATCCGATTTCACACTGGGAAGCTCGTTAATTACGCATCAGCGAGCAGCTCTCCGAATCACATGGCGGGGCGGTCACTGATTCGTCCATCCTGCCGTAACCTAATGGGGTCGAAGGTCCGTGTGCCATATTTAAACGACAACTGAACGCATGCGTTACTCTCAACAGGCCAGCTGTGTGTAAAGGAAACTTCTTGACATGGCTCCACCGAAGAAAAAAGCTCCTCCTAGGTTCAGCAATGACCCCCTTGAGGCCCTTATCCATGGAGTCTGCCAGCACTAGGATGTCCTCTACCTCAGGGATGGCTCCAGCAGGCCCACCCACCCACCTTACCTCGCTGGCCTGGAAGGCGGTTGCAAGGGAGATCAGCTTCCTTGGAAACAGCATCCAGTGTAGGAAGAGGACGAATGATCTCACCTGCTCCGCCAGGGTAAGCCAACCTTCAGCTCACTCCAAACTCACACTCTCATGATGGCATCATGCACTCACTCAAAGTGTCACACTGCCCAGGGATCTCACACAATATTAGCGGGGGAGACATCAGCCCTGATTGTCTCATGGACACTTTAACATCACCAGCATCTCATTTATCATGCTGCACAAACTCTACCCTCAGCCCTTACCTGTGGAGGGCTCAGCACACTACAGCAGGCATGCATGCTTTCCAACCTCTCCTCCAACTCTTCTCATCACGTTCCATCCATTTATCTTCATGCAGGCCAAGCTCGCCCACAACCGGGAGGGTGGTGATATCCTAGATGGGCGCAGGTGTAGTGGCAAATTCTGAGGTGCCAGAGCTCCAAGAAAATGTGTTGGCCACATCATTTCTAAATCTACTATTACTGTTAATCTAAATCTACTGTTTTCCTATATATTCATCATTTGAGTCCCCAGAAGTCAGTAAAACTATGCTCTTTAATTGAAAAATATTAGTGCCTGCACTGCCACCAACCTCTTTCTCACCCCTCCCTTCAACAACCTCCCCCTGAAAGTTCTGTTTTTTTTTAAGCCAGTCTGTCAGGTCCTAAGTTCTGGCTGCCCAGTGTGGATGACGGGAACTCCACTTGAAACATTTTTTTTCCCCCTCAAGGGCCAATTAGCAAATTTCGGAAAGATAAGGTCCAGCGCAAATTTAAACTGATTTTTTTTTTAAGTTGCGGTATTAAGGGAAGAAACAATTGCTGAAAAGAAATAAAGCAATGTCACAGCAATAAGTTGTTAAGTTAACAAAAGAGTAATTAATAGAAATGACCAGAGTGTGAGAGGGTCAGAATATGTGTGCGGCAGGCTCACTCCCAGTCTCCAGGTGCTCACTCACTCATCCTCACCCACTGTGAGTGGGTGTGTGTATGTGTTGGTGAGGGTAAATGAGAAACCTGAGACTGGGAGTGAGGCAGACACGCAATCACAGTCTCTCACTCCCATACACACACACACACACACGCACAGAAACACACTCACTCACATGCACATACACACTCTCTCACACGCATGCACACACACACACACTCTCATTCACATGCACACATACACACTCACTCACATGCACACACAAGCACACACACACTCTCTCACCCTTGTGTGCACAGAAACAAACACACACACACTCACAAGCACACTCACTGTCACTCGCACACAAACACGCACATAAACACTTGTTCTCTCACTCCCCCACACATACACACACACACACACACTCAGTCTCCCACAAACGGCAGTCAGCCTCTTACCCTGCCCCCCACCACCACCACCACCCCTCCCAACCTGGGGCTCCACAGTGTCTCACTCCCGGGCCTTGCAGCCAGCCTCTCTTTCCGTGGTCCCAGCACTCCGCTCCCCGACACTCTGCTTGGCAAGCCCCGCTCACCGGTAATCCACTCCCCGGGCCTCGCTTCCGAGCACTCTGCCCCCCAGCACTCCAGTCCCCAGCACTCCGCTCCCTGGGCCCCGGTTGGAGGTGCTGGTGTGACGCTCTGGTGCTCTGCGGCACCACTAAACCCCTGCAGACTGCAGGAGGGATGGCAGACACCCAGGAGCTACCTCAGTTTGAGGAAGATGCTGTTGAGCTGGCAGGCGAGGACAAAGATCGCTCCTGTGGGGAAGGCGAGATCGGCCTCTCTCAGCAAGTCAGCAACGATGAGCCCTCCATGAGTTGATCACATCCTTACAATCACAGTGAGTAGGATGTAATTTTGTATCCTGCCTGCTTATGAACTAAATCTATCTTCTCTCTCTTACAGGCAACAACAGGCCCAGACAGAGCTCCTGACCATCCATAAGCTCCAGCCCCCAGGCTACCTTAGAGGAAGATGCTGAGGATGTGTCAGATGAAGACCCATCACTGCATTTGCCTGCACCTTCCACCAGCAGAGAGACACACACCCCAGTGCATCATAGTTCTAGATCAGGCTCGGGGTCACGTTCTGGGGAACACTTCACTGACATGTCTCCGCAGCAGCTGGAGACAGTGGCAGTCCAAGTCTCTGGCACTAGGAGGACTGCTCATCAGTCACCCACTGAGTCCAAGTCAAATGATGAGCCTCAGCAAGTGCTGTTGAAAAAATGCTGGAGATTCAACAACAGGAGGCAAAAAATCAGGCAGAGTTGCGAGAGGCAGTCAACAGACTAGAACGAAGGACGGAGGAGCCGTCCGCATTCTGTATGATGTCGTGGCTCCGAGATGTGAGCGCCTCAAGGGAGGAGAGCAGGGGAAGGGTGGCCCTGGAGACCTTGGCCCAGCAGATCCTGCCGGATTTGCGCTCGGACCTGCATTCCATAGCTATAGGCATTGGTGGGATCCATCAATGGCTCGGTGGAAGGAGGTAGGGGCACCTCGACCTCCCTCCAAGAGCCCCGTCTCTTCAGGAAGTCAGGCAGGGGCCCTCGGGCACCCACAGAGAGGAGGACCAGCAGTAGGAGACTCTGGGGCCATCCGCCCAGGTGACTCTGAGAGTGTTCACCTGCCTCACAGCAGGACACCCAAAGCAGGTTGGGGCCCTCCAGACCTCAGCCCACTAGAGGACACCTGCCAAAGTCATCAAAGACAACATGGTGTAGCAGTCAGCAGGCTGCCTCTGCCTTTGCTGCAGATGCCAGGGATGCACCAAGACGTAGCAGTAGGGTTAGAAAGATTACGAAACTTTGACACCACTTCTGGGTCACTGGTGTTTAATCACTGTATATATCATGCACCTTTGTAAATACATTTGTTGTTCATGAGAACGTTTTTGTCATTTTAAAGTGTTGTGCATATGTATCTAATTGCCCTCTTATTGCAAAGGTGAGCCATACTCCCACTGAGTGATTGCCTCCTTTTGTTAGCCTCACCTACATGTGATGTGTAGCTGGCTCATGATAGTTACTAGACCCTTGTGTTATGTCAGGGAGACATGCCAAGGTCTTTAGTAAAAGTGTGTGCAAAATGTATTAGTAATCTCAACTCCTTACAAGACAACATGGAGTTAGTGCTCAATAGCCTTGGAGGGTTAGCTGTAGTTGTTTCTCAAAATGAGGAGGCCATCTTCATTTGTAGTGCCAAAGCACCAAGACCTGCAGCCACAATGCTCTCTCCAACCATGCACACACCTCAGTGTCCGTTAAAAGTTTCTCACTAACTTGGTGATGACGGCATCAAGTCCTTTAGTGCAGCGTTTGCGCTGTTGTGCTGGCTCTTCCCAGAGCGCATGGATACAGGGCTCGCCACTGACCTTTCCAAAGATTATGGCCTGGTGAATCATGAGGGTTGAAGGTGCAAATCTGAATGTTGAACTTGCTCTCATTGTTACTGGTTGTAAAGGTCTTTCAGTGCACAGGCATGGCACTAAGGGATAGAAGGAATGTGGCCGCATCCCATTGCCTGGACCTCACT
This sequence comes from Cetorhinus maximus, assembly GCF_964194155.1. NCBI lineage: Eukaryota > Metazoa > Chordata > Chondrichthyes > Lamniformes > Cetorhinidae > Cetorhinus > Cetorhinus maximus. The sequence continues at coordinate 32,187,262 of NC_135883.1, forward strand.
CCTCCTGGAATCTGGTGGCTATCAGTGTGGCACTGGTGTGTCTTCCATGTTGTGCTTCTTCAGTAGCACCCTCACGTGGGAACTGACCCTCACGTCCCCATTCAGGTTCTTGTCCTTCCTGCTCTTCATTGTCAGAGGAGCTCTCAGCAAGGGGGAAGGCGTCTGGGAGGGAGGAGTAAGGGTGGAAGAAGGAGTAAGATGGGTAGTGATGTCCAGGTGAATGTGCAAGAGAGGGGTCTGTGGAGTCGATGACTGCCTGCCTCCTGGGGAGTGAAATGAGGGTGGTTGTTGCAGGAGGTTGGCTGAAAATGAGAGAGGGCAGAGTGAGCCGGTACGGTGGGTGGGTAACAGTAGAATGGATGGCGAGGGTGGTTGGTGGCAGACACGGGCCCTGGAGGTGGGAAGGAGGAGGTCAGGGAGGTCGATGTGGATGGGGGTGGGATTCTTGAGAAGGAAGGGAACGTGCACGTTTTCCTGGACACCCCAGAAAGAAAAGGGTTGTGGCTGGTAGGTGACGGTGGGGAGGTGGAAGGTGATGCCAGGGGGTCGACAGTGATGAGGGAAAGGACATGGGTGACTGGGGGAGGTGAAAGGATGGGGGAGCAGAAGATTAACTTTACCGGTACCATTGCTTCTAAAATCAAAAGTGAAAGGAACCTTGTGTTGGGCAGGAATGGGTGCTGCATAGGAGTGTGATCAGTGGGTGGGCGGCAATGCAGGTCAGCTCAGATGAACAACTGAAAGAGAAACAAAGAAGCAGCCAACATTGAAAATACTCAGGACATTGAGGTGAGTGTGATATAGGAAGGATCTGCTTGAGTGGGAGAGTGCTTGCATGAGGCTATGAAAGGCCTTGCCACACACACACGTCTCCTCCAGAATGACTTGTGGTCTGGCTGCGTGCAGCTGAACTGCTAGTGGGTGTTGGAGGGGTGGGGATGGGATGCAGAGGGAGGGCTCAAGAAGCCTGCAATTGATGTTGGAAGACACCATTACAAAATATTCAGTGAAAGTGAATATAATTTCAGATTATAAAGTGACAGATGTGTTCACCCGTGCAACCACTTGTGATCAGAAATTCTTAACTTTTCTAGGCCTGCCACGTCTTCTAGGTGCTGCCCTGACATCCGCAGCTGGGGTGGAGACAGCCTGTGCAATGGTTGGCCCTTTTGCCTCTGATGACTTCGACATGGGTCCTCTGGAAGGCCGAGGCCTTGAGGCCCCGGCTTGCTTTGGTTGTCCTCCTGTGGGCCAGCTGCTCCCTCTGTGGTGACAGAGGACGAGGGTGATGGGGGTCACAGGCAAAGGTGGCTCAGAAGGAGAGGACAGCCTCTGAGATTCCTGGGTGGATGACCCAGGGCTATCCAGCTACCGCTCCTCCTCCCACCGGGTGCCCATGGGCCCCGGCTAGACTCCTTGAGGATAGGAGCACCTGGAGGGAGGGAGGCCAGCAAGGTCACCAATCCAGCAGTGGTTAGCACCAACGCCGTGGCGTGGAATGTTTGTGTGGTGAGTGGAGACATGGACGGGATGAGGATACGAGCTCCGGATGATATGAACCTGATGGAGATGTGAGGGTGTGTGTGTGAGAGTTAGTGATGTTGTCCCTTGAGGTGTGAGATCCCTGTGGATGTGTGATGAGTTTGTGAGTGTGTGAGTTGAGAGTGATGAGAAGAGTGACTTACCCTGGCAGAACAGAGGAGAGCATTCATCCTCTTTCAGCACTGGATGGCTGTCCTCTTTTGCAGGGCATTGGCGCTAACCAGTGCTGGATTGCTGGCCTTCGCCCAGAGCAGGGGTAGAGCACTTCACAGTGGGCCTCCACTGCATCCAGTTGGTGCTCGAGGGAGGCGTCGCTAAATTTGGGGGCAGCATGTTTCCTCTCTTTGGAAGCCATCAGTTCCCAGCAGCTTTCTGTCCCTTGAAGAAAGCTAACTCTTTGCAGGCCAGCTTTTGAATATGGCGCCCAGTTTACCGAAGGCCTGATGTGATGACGGGCTGGGCGAATGAGATCAAGCCCTGTCAGCGACCTGGCATGCTTCCTGGGAAAGCATGACTAATGAGGTGGGATTGGGATGATACGGGGTGAAAAGCCGCCATTGCAGCCAGCAGGTAAAACTTCCTTTTTCTGCCCGCTACAGCAACCTAATGCAAATCTGGGACGATTCCGCCCAATGACTCTTGCAGTCTCTCATTAAAACGCGCTAAAAGGCAGTGGCTCCAATGCCACCTTCTCAAGGAAATCTTCCTCTTTTCTCTCAGCTCTGACTCTATTTCAATGTTGTGACTCTAAGTAGTTTGAAGGTGCCCCTTTAGTCCATCCATAGGCTCCTTCTACATTGCCTCAGACCCTTCCTGTGCAGATTCTTTCCCAATTTTGATTTTAAACTGCGCAATAACTTCGGGGTTACAAGATGGTGGTGCTGCATTTCTACTTCAAGACCAGCTTTGACCCTCCCTCTGTCAGGGTTTGGGTCCCTCTGATCTTCCTGGAGCCTCACAACGTGCAGGTAGACCTCCAGCCGGTGATTCTCCGGCCTCCCGCAGTAACCCTGGATCCCATTGTCATTGTGGTGGACATTCCAGGCCTCCCCACTGAACCCATCACTGTTGACATCCTGATGCCCCATGTGGACCTCACCCCCTCCCTATCTCGAGGCTGTGTGCACAGTCACATACAGAGGAGGACCCCCACCAGGAGAGTTTCGAGTATCCCCCCCCCACCACATTTTGTACCTTTTCTCCATTTACAAGCTACATGACCAAACCATGGCCATCCCATCTGCAGCCCAATACCGAGTGATCACCACCGACTGTAAGACAGTTAAACACACCCTGCACGCCAAGCTGTGCCTGATCCCAATTGACCATACAGGCCTTGCCCCTCCTTGGAGCAGAAGTACGATGTGCGTGCCATGCATAGCCCTGTAGCATGGCCCACAAAGCCCCAGGACTGCCTTTAATCTCCTCCTGACTATGAGGTGTACAAAGCCCCAGGACTGCCTTTAATCTCCCCCTGACTATGAGGTGTACAAAGCCCCAGGATTACCTTTAATCTCTCACTCCAACCTCTTGGCCCCTGACTAGGGTCTATGACTATCTTTCAATGAGCCCTCCTGTTCCTTCATGACTGATCACAACACAGTCTGCCTTCTCCCCAACACCTCATGAGCCTCTGTGTGACCTGTCCCTCATGTGCAAGCCTTTCCCCTCCCCCACCTCCAGGTCTCTCTCTGTGCAACCCATCCCTCTTGTGCCACTCTATCATAACCCCCCCCCACCCCTTTCCTGTTCCCGAGTCTGTGTGCATCCTCTCACATTCATACAGTTCGATTCCCATCCACCCCCTCCTGTCTGTGTCTTGGCTTCCATGTTAGGCTCCAGCTTCCCCACCCTTGGTTGCCCCTCTGCCTGCTATCGTTTCCCCTCTCCCCCCACCCAACCAAGTTTTACAACCCCACCATACCCCATTGACCATGTCTCTGTCATTCTCCCGCTCCTCACTTCGGTCTCAATGCTTGCCTCTGTCTCAGGGTGCAGCCCTGCCTGAGACCCGCAACACACACTGAGTGCGTTCCTCCCAGAGTACGGAAGCACGTCCCATCAGGATACCAACCCTTTACTCCCACCAGTGTGGCGTTACGCTGCCATTGCTGAGAAATGGGAGCAGCACTGTTGAAGGTAGGCTTGGAATCTTGCACTCACCTCAAAGTCTCGAGCCAATGATGTTACAGAAGAGAAAGTAGGCAGCTTTTGTGAAGGACAGCTGCATGCCACTGAATATCTGGTCATGAATTAGACAAGTCTAACTTCCTGTCATGCCTGGTCTAATTTCCTGCTGGCGTGGCACGTAATTACGGGGGACAATGTGCTTCCGGTGAGTAGTGTTTTTAATGAGTATTCATGACATGATAATGCATGCAAATGACATTCCCGACATGGGTCAGCAGGAAACCTGACCCACCATCAGCCCGCCATGAAAGTGGTGAGGGGAAAATTGTGAATTGATTTCCCATCGGCAGGATTCCGACTTTTGGCCTCTCTCTGAATTTTCCTCTCCTGCCCGCCACGAAACCCATCACTGGCAGGACTGGAAAATTCTGCCTATCATTTTGGATCTCTGCCACAAACTGAGTACCTCTGTCACAAATTCCCTTCCACCCCACTCCGGCCACCCCCAGTTCCCACCTCCTTGCCAAGTTTCTGGAGACGACCCAGACTAATTGCATATTTGGTGTTTCATAGGATCCTAAGCTGAGCTTCTGATGCTATATCCTTTCCCTCACAGAAGCTGCCTACTTTCTCTTCAGTAACATCATTGGCTTCCCCATATCCCCTGCCTTGGACCTAACAATTCCAGTAATCTCCTGGATGGCCTTGTACCCTCCATGCTTTGAAAGCTTCAGCTCATCCTTTGTTGCTTATTCCCCAAGCCTTGCTTGCACCTTGCTGACCTGGATTAGCTCCTGGTCCTCCAACAGCTCAATTTTAAAATTCTCACATTTTGTTTAAACGCTCTCACCCTCCTGGTCTCTGAACTCTCCTCCAGCATGACAACTGCCCCTCCCCCTCAAACCCTCTATTCTTCTGACTCCACCCTTACCCCGATCATTACGATCAAGCCTTCAGTTGCCTATGTTCAACACTCTGGAATTTTCCTCTGTAAATCCCGCCACATCCCTCTTTTCTGAAGACCTGAAAACATCCTCCTTCGATAAAACTTTTGGTCGTTCATCTTTATGTCTTCTTTGGCTTGGCATCTATTTTTCCCTCATGCCTCTATCAAGCACATTGCAGTCTTTTTCTGTATTAAAGGCATAGACTTGGGAATCAGAAAATCTGTGGATGACACCACATTGGGGTCTATAGCAAACACTGAGGAAGATTGTGATTAAAACCAGAAGACATTCGTAAGTTTTCGGGATGGATATACAATTGGCAACTGAATTCCAATATAAATATGTATGAGTGGTGCATTTTTATAGGAAGAATAAGGAGTCCCCCCTTCCAATCCTTGGAAAATAAGTGTCTAAATGGGGTAGTGGAGCAAAGAGATTGCGAGGTACGGATACATAAATCATTAAAAGACCAAGACAGGTTAACAAATCCATTAAAAAAGCACTGGGGTTCATTTCTAGAGGAATATAATTAAAAAACAGAGGAGCTATGTTAAGCTTATATAGGAACTTGGTTAGACCACACTTAGAGCACCGTACATAGTTCTGGCCTTCATATTACAGAAAGGATGCAGAAACACTGGAGAAAATGTAAATAAGATTGGCAAGGATGATACAGAATCAATAGGGCACAACTATCAGGAAAGACTGAACAGGCTGTGGTCCTGAGGTATTTGAACACAAGGATGAGCCATTGACAAAACCGGGAGCCAATGCAGGTCAGCCAGCAAAAGATGAACAAGACTTGGTGAGAGGTAGAATGTTGTCAGCAGAGTTTTGGATGAGCTCAAGTTTACAGAGCCGATAAACTCACACCAATAGTTTGGTGTAAAAAATGTGTCTGGTTTACAGTTGATGCATGTGTTGAGCTTTCAACTTTTGCTCAGAGTGCCATTGCACATGTTCAGGCAAGTACACAATGTACAACATTGCACATGTACAATGCCATCCTTAGTTTCAAAAGAAAGCACAAAGCCGAAATATGAGGCAAGCATAGCTGACAAGTTTTACTTATGAGGATCCCAGCAAGTAACAGCTGCAGTAAGACAACATGGGAAAACTGGTGTGAATAAAAACTCCCAAAAGTTTTCCTTGCTATGAATTTACGTTACTCCATTTTATTAAAACATTGTTTACATTCTGGACTCCCAAGCAGATTTGAATTTAATACCAATTTGAACTGTGGTGATGAAATCTCCAGTTTGCCCTGGGGTCAGTTTACTGTGGTTGAAGAAAGGGCTACCCCAAGCCAGTAAATGTTGAATTGCATCATCCGCTTACATGTGAGCTAAAAATTAGTTCCCTCATCCCACCCCACCGCGCTCCCCTCCCCCCCAACAACACCAATAAGACTCCTATTCCTCTCAGTATTATACAGACAGCTGGGCAGATGTAATAACAACAGAAAATGCTGGAAACACTCAGCACGTCACGCAGTGTGTGTAGAGAGAGAAAAAGAGTTAATGGGGTGAATTTTCCCTGCCCATTGGAGATGGGTTGGGATGCGGGAGGGCTGGCAATTTGGTGTGGGAAGGCATCAGGAGGGGAGCCTGATGTCTTGCCAACTCCATAGCATATTACTCATGGTGGGAACCTCTGTGACCAATTGAGTCACATAAGTGGGCAATTAAGGGCCACGTCCTGCCCCCACAGGCATTTTGTCCATGATGGGAGGGCCTGTTCATATCCACTCAAAGGCGGTGCCAATGATCGCCTCCGTGTCTAACTGGTTGCTGATACACTATGACCCTTCCCCCCACACCCTGATCACCAGAGCCTGCCTGCCTGGCTCTGGCTTCCCTTAAGAATACCTATCTGCTTTTCGAGGGTGCCTGGCCATTGGGCCATCCTGGAGTTGCGACCTCAACAATGGCAACAGTGCCATGGGGTCCATTGTTGAAGTTGCTGAGCCTTCTAACTGGGCGGGAAGCTCTTGGGGGTGGACAGCGGCCTCTGCAGCGACCTGTTAACTGGCCATCACCAGTAAGATGCCACTCCATGGTTCTGCCACCCGTCAGAGTGGGGTTGGCCCCCGCTTTCGCCCCTGGCAGCTGGGCTTCAGCTTCCTGGTAAGATTCCAGGCAATGTTTCAGGCCGATGACCTTTCAGCATATCAAGTGGATGTAAATTGTTTCGTTCTTCACTATAAATAATTAGAGCTGTGGGAATGACCAACAATGTGCCACAAAGCTATGGGACAAAGGTTCACACCAATGATCCCCCACACTGAAATCCTGGGTTAGCTATGGTGTCAATAGAAGGTGTGAACAGAGAACTGATGCAGAGCGGAGAGGCAAGACAGAAATGAGTGGAAGTCACCCAGAGCCACACTCACATAATGCTCAGCAGCATTGTTGTGAATGAACTGCAGATTGATAGTTTTTTAATGTCACAGTTACAGGTGTGTTTGTTTTAGTGATTGTTTCTCGAAAAAGTCATGTACAAAAAACAAGCTGCTAAAATACAGCTTTTAAAACAAACAGAAAACTGCCTGACATCAGGAATTCAATGCTGGGTATCACTGATGTGGAGCTTTTCCTCAAAGGAATTTTCTAGGCCAGGACAAATTGTCGTCTCGCGTATGATTGTTTATTTTCTTTAAGAGTAGCTGCAGCCGAAGATTTTTAGATAAGGAGGATTTCCTTGAGTGAATGCACCAATTCACTTAATTCAACCACACTGGTCACTGCATTTGTGTAATTATCAGTGCTTGAAAATAAACCAAATAGGATGGTGATGAGTTTTACTTCATATAAAGAATTACACTGAGATTTCCATAGTTAGGACTTTACTACAGCATACTACTGGAATACGTTATGAGCAATATTGGCGTTTTTGTGTGTAAGTTCAGCATGGTGGTTATGTTCTATAACAATTTTCAGTCTATTTCAACCCTTGTAGCAGAAGTTACTTTGGAATAACTAGAAAGTCATTATGTATGAGGAAATATGAGGAGTAATATTATCCAATAAGAGTTCTATTGGAAATTATAGACTGTCTACCTATTAGACAGGCTCATGTGAAAGCACAAATTTAACTTGCGTTTGTTCCTGCAAGCCAGTGCACTTTAGCTCTTTAATAATTGCCGTGGGCAATGATTTTAGCGTTCTGTATAACAAAATAAACATTTTTAACCGATTCAAAGGAGCAATATGTATTTAAATGCTTTAAGAACAGAGAAGCACTGCAGATTTACCCACACCCTCAGAGGAAAAGTTGTTAAATTTTCATAGAGGGCCTTCTTTGGAATTATCTTCTGATGTCTTATTTCAGTGATCCTGGCTCCCTTTGTAACCATTTCAAAATAAAACATGGGCCCGGATCTTCTGGGCAGCGGCAATGATGAGCGGATTGCAGCTACGCTCAAGGATTTCAACTCGACGCTGCTGCACATGTCTTCTGGGATCTTCTGATCACAGCTGTCAAAGAAATGCGGAGCACAGCATCCCCCGGGAAACTCCGTTGGAGCAGAGTAGGGTTGGAGGAAGACAAGACTCACCCCTTTTTACAGCACGAGCTGCCATATGGTAAGTTTAAGGTTCCAGTCTTTGAATGTTAGTGAATGGGTGAGAAAATGGGTGAGTGGACAAATGAGTGAATGGGTAGGTGTATGAGTGGGTATGTGGGCAGGCTGAGTAGGTGGGTAGGGTGGGTGAGGCGGTTAGGTGGGTGAAGTGCATAGGTGGGTGAAGCGGTTAGGAGGGTAGGGTAGGTATGTGGGTTATGTGGTTAAGTAGGTGAGTAGAGCGAGTAGGTGGGCGAGCTGGTAGATGGGTATGGTGAGCAGCTGGGTGGGTGGGTGAGTGGATAGTCAGGTGGGGAGCAGGGGAATGGGGGAGCAGGGGAATGGCCCTTCGGAAATTTTAACTTCCTGGGCAATTTCCATGTAGGTCTGCGCATCAGGACTAATGGAGAGTCCCAATGCGCAACTTCAGTTGTAAATCCAGTCTCCGATGCTCCGGAGACTGGAAGATTTGGCTCATGTTTAATTAAAATAGTCAAATCAGTATATTTGCAATCCAATTAATCCCTTTAATAATCCAGGGGCTGACATGGGAATCAGGACAGCAACAAAAGAAATGGTGAACCAGTTTTGTGAGAGTAGGAGGTGTAATTGTATGTTGTATGTTGTAAAAGGCTTCAGTTCACCAATTAGCATTTTATATATCTGGGGTTAGATTCCCAATGGAAGGAACTGGACTCTGTAAAATTGTCTTAAAATCCATAGAACTGTTTTATTTTATGATCTACAACCTTTCCAAGAGAAAATATTTTTGGCTGAAGGACAGAATTGTAGATAGTTCCAAGTTCTGAAAAATTCACAAAAGATAGCCAAAATCAAATTTTCTTGGGGAAAAGCAGATTTCTGGAAGGGCAGGAGTACCTAGAGACTAGATCAAATCTCCCAAAAATGTTGAGTGCCACCTATCCAGCACACTGACACCTGCATCTAAATCTCCCAAGGCTGAGAATTTCTGGTCTCAAATCTATTCAAACACTTGCAACCCCTTCTGAATCCACTGCTGCTCCACTCTTATTAATTTGGGGTTCTCCCATAATAACACTATCAAGTGTTACCTTCAAGTCAGATATGGCAATTCCATATCCCACTGCAGTCTCTGCTACTCTTCATCTTTACATGTCACAAGACTAACTTTTATGGCTGTTTCACTGAGATTTCAGCAATGTTTTTTACGAGATGTTGATCAGCGTTTGCTTGTTTCCTAGCTTGGCAATGCATGGGGTGGGGTGGGATGGTCGGAGGAGAAAGGCAAACCAGGGAAAAATACCTTCCTTAAAATATACATTAAGATAAATCAAGGATGAAAAGCCTTTGCCGTGTGTTGTACAAGACCCTGCACAATAAGGCTGCTTCAGCAAGCTTGTGTTAGCATCTGCAAAGCATCTTTGGGAAAGAAAACAGATAAGTGAATTACCTATATACAGATCCCCAGGATGTCCCAAAACACTTCTTATTGAAATAAACATGCTTCTGAAATGTAGGTGCTGTGCTCAGCAAACTTGGCAGCCAGCTTGCGTAAAGCAAGATCCCACAGACAGCAAATAAAATAAATGACCAATTGATCTGTTTTCTTTATTGTTGGTGGTTGAGGGAGAAATGTTGGACAGGAAGCTGGAAAATTCTTCACTTTGGGATGGGACAATTTACATGCCTCTGAAGAGACCTGACTTACATTTGACAGATGGCACCTTTGATAATGCAGCATTCTCTTTGCACTGCATAGGAGTGCCCAACTAGATTGTGTACTTAGGTTAAATTGGGCTTGATCCCACATTGACCTGATTCATAGAACGGGTGCAGGGATTATGTTGCACCCGTTGCTTCTGATGCAGGCAGCAGGCAAACCTAAACGATTGCAGTGTTCAGCCAGCGCTAAGCATGCCGTTGAGTGGCTGCACACCTGAGCAGGGAGTGGGAAATGGTGAGGTGAACATGCAGCACTTTAAGTCAGCCTGCTCCTCTTACATTGTGACTGTAGCTGGTACGAGAACTCATTCTACAATTGATTCTGACCTGAGAAAGGCAAAAGAATGGAGCACCATTGCAGAGAGCAGGCTTCAAAATTTTCTATCACTACACAGGAGGCCTTGGTGCAAGAGGGGAGGAATGCCTTCTATTCACAGGGGACCAGGAGGCCCTCAGGACAAAATTTGTAAAGGCTATGGGACCAGATAGCTGTGGCAGTCAATGCCAGGAGTCTAGCCCCAAGACCTGAATGCAGAGCTGCAAGAAATTCAATGACATCACATGAATCAATGAGATCAGTGAACGTATCTTAAAATGCCATATCCCACCAACTGCACCACTAGCCTCAGACACTGCTTAATACGCCACAACCCCAGCCTTCACCCAACAATAATCTTTATCAGTCATGACTCATACCTAAATTCATAGCTTCATGTCACCCTCACACTCCTAGCACTGCTGCAAGCCTCACACTCACATCTCACAGCTTACACACAGCCAGCTATTCAACCATGATAACCACATCACCCAAATAAATTGCACCACACTCATTCACATACTTCTCCTCTTTTACTTTAATTCAATGGGGATGCATTTTGCTGTACGATATGTCTGGGAACAAGTGGTTTATGCAGAATTGGTGAAGGCAGGACAAAGCCCTTCAGCACGGGTCATGTGAAATTGAAAATGTTGCGTGAAACCACTAAACACTGCTACAATTGCTGCAGGAAGCAGTAGAAATGAATCTAACTTGCAACTAAGCTGGAAGTTAGTCAATGATCCCTTTTAGTTGCAGTGGTGGGTGTTGGGCGGAGAGGGCGCTTCTTCCTGTCACTGAATGTATGTGCAGCTGTGCAAGAGAGGGGCATTAGCTGGAGTGTTGAACTTCAAAATGGCATCACTGACATTAAATCAGCATTACACACTGCCTGACACCACAATTGCTGTATTCGCCATGCTTCCTGGGTACACTCACTGTGCGTGTGCTAATACTCTCACCAAACTGTTGTCCAGCACGACTAGTACCAGAAACATGCCCACATGCCATGGACCCCATTTTGAAGGCAAAAAAAAACACTCATGGAATCAAAAAGCTGGGAGCTAAGGAGCTGAATTTTGAGGCCACTGACTTTAATTGTTTTGTTCTCACAAAGACATGCATTCAATAAAAAAGAAACCATTGACTTGATTGGCAGTTTTTCTCATCCTTGTGAGGCCAACGGGTTAATGCAATTCTTCTGCAGAAAGAAACTATGAAGTACTGAAGTCACAGTGTTGTGCTTTCACAGATTAGCATTCTTTGATCCATACATGGGATGGGGCAGGGGGGTCAAGCAATTTAATCTGTACATCTAGTTCATCAGAGATGCATCCTCCAAAGCATTTGTTAATACAGTGGGTGATACCTTTTCTAGGTTGTACATTGCTGTCATATGTTCTAATGTCTGCCTTCCTGTATAAAGGATAATAGGTAGGACATGTATTGGTTTAGTACAAAGCATGATCTGACACTTTACAAAACCATATCAAATTCAGATCACCTTTTTAATCCAGTTGAGAAGTGGTTTAAGAGCAAAATGCTCTAAGTCTTTCAAGCTCTCATCCACTTTAGATTGTGAAAGTAATTTAAAATGAAAATTTAACTATATGTTGAGCTCAGGGGATTCAGCCTGACCATTTTGTATATGTAAATGGAGTTAATGGAGCAGTTTGAAATTCTTATGGCAGCTGTTGCAAAATATTTGGAACCTGAAGTTCTTTTTTCATTGACTGTGACAGTTATTTCAGAATCAAAGTTTGTGAAAACAGCTGTAAGGTTTGGCTAGATCAAAGTTACAAGTTGGAACTGCTTTTAATGCAATAATTTCTCCATTATGCTACATTAGAAAGGCTGTCAGCCAAAGGTTTCACTAGAGCAGCATTCAAATACCCTTATCATCACAGGCACAGTTCTTCATTCCACTGAATCTTTGAATGGAGCCATTAGGCACCTCTACTTATTGGTGAGTCACAGGAAGAATAAATGGCAGGGCTAGTCACTGGGCTGTACTCTCCTGGTGCTTGGCTGGGACCGCCATTGGCCATAGTCTGGAAGCTGTCAGCTGCAGCCTCTGTCCTCTGGTCTCAGACAAAGCAGCAGCTGAGACTCTATCATTAATGTTGCTGTAGAGAGGGAGTTGGTGACAAAGGTACCATTGGGGCTTTTACTCCTGAATGGCATGCAGCAACTTTGCTGGCAATGCATATGCAAATTGAGCAGTCTTGACTGTAATGCACAGCCAAACAGCACAGCCACAACAAAAAGACCTTGAGAGCAGAGAGTATGGGAAACTAACAGGGTATTTTTTTTTATTCGTTCATGGGATGTGGACATCGCTAGTTAAGCCAGCATTTATTGCCCATCCTTAATTACCCTCATTCAGAGGGCATTTTTTTTAAGAGTCAACCACATCACTGTTGGTCTGGAGTCACATGTAGGCCAGACCAGGTGAGGGCAGCAGATTTCCTTCCCTAAAGGACACTAGTGAACCAAATGGGTTTTTATAACAATCGGCAATGGTTTCATGGTCATCAGACTTTTAATTCCAGATTTTTATTGGATTCAAATTTCACCATCTGCCATGGTGGGATTGGAAATTCAAACCAGGGTCCCCAGAGCATTACCCTCAGTCTCTGGAATACAAGTCCAGTGACAATACCACTGTGCCAATGCCTCTTCTTTTGCCACCAATGGCAGTTCCAAAATTGGCAGCAGACCAATTACAGGAGCAGTGGTAACTAAGTTACATTTGGTTACCCTAAGTGTAAACAAGGCAGCATTCAACTTATGGGGCCAGCATCCCTTATAAGACGTAGATTCTGCTGCTGTTGAACTGCCCAGCATTATAGATAAGGTGGTTTCTACAACAACAGTATTACAGAACCACTCCAGCAGTTATTCTCCAATTTTTACAGCATGAGCTGAGTCTGAATAGATCCATCTGTGTTTTTTTTAAAATTATTTCCAGGATGTGAGTGATGTTGACAAGATCATATTTATTGCCCATTCTTAATTTCTTCCTGCAAAGGTGGGTTGGTGGCGGTGGGCATTCTCCTTGAACAATTGCTGTCCTTGTGATGATGCTGCTCCAACAATACTGTTGTGTATGCCTTATCTTCCACTGTTTTCTACACCAAGGCAGACACTGTCCAAAACAAAAAAATCATTTTGTGAATAAGTCAGAAGCTACTTGGTGGTTTCACAATTCAGCCCTACAATTTAAACAACTCCATAATGTACACCTTGGACTCCATGGAGGTGTGAAATTGGAGGCTGAGACCCCATTCCGAGATTCCCGACCCCATTCCAGGGGTTTCTGGTTTTCATCAGAGCCGTTTAAGGGTGCAGGCTGGTTTGGGTCTTGCACTCCCAACCTGGCCAGCTCCATTCCAGAGATTGGCATGTCCTAGTCCTGCACAGTTTTCATGGTTTTGGGCTAGCTTTTAAAGGACTTGTGATTCATGACCCCTTAGAGATGTCGTGAACCATAGTCTGGGTGAGGGAACCTTTTGAAAGGTAAGTTCAATAGGACTTAACCATGCCCCCAGGCCAAGCCATGCTCCCTGGCCCCTCATACCCTCCATGGCAAGCTATGGCACTTCCATGCCCATTCACCCACTGTAAACTCTGATAGAACCAATGAGCCCAATAGTAACAATTGGATGTGTTAAAAAAAAGCTTTAAGCAAGTCATTCATTCACAAAAAAAATTATTTTACTACAGCCAATAGCATCATCCAGACCCTTGAAAGTATCAATAGAAAGAAACTGCTAGCACTTGAAACCTCTTTTCTTGTGTAGGTAAACATTGTAAAATTGACAGTAGATCAGAAAGCAAGAGCTGTCAATTGGGCAATGTTTTCCCTGGGGCGCAGCTGTTTCGACTGTTTAATGGATGTATGGGCTCAGCTAAGAATGCATAATGGGGTTTGGCTGAGAGCCCCAATATCAATTAAACTGTTGAAACAGCTGTGCAAAGGGAAAACAATTGCCCAATTGACAGCTTTTGCTCTCCAATCTATTCTGTCAGTTTCACAATGTTTATTTGCACAAGATAAAGAGGTTTCAAGTGCTTGTAGTATCTGCTATTGATATTTGGAAGGGTATAGATGATTGTCACTTTTTTTGGGCTGTAGTAAAACAATTTCTATGAATGAATGACTGTTTTTTGAAGCTTTTTAAACACATACTATTGTCACTATAGTGTTCATTGGCTCTATATAGAGTGTATGGTGGGTGAATAGGCATGTGGTCTCCGAAGAAGAGTCATACGGACTCGAAACATTAACTCTGTCTTTCTCTCCACAGATGCTGTCAGATCTGCTGAGGTTTTCCAGCATTTTTTTTGTTTTTATTTCAGATTTCCAGCAGCCTTTTGCCTTTATGGCAGTGTCATAGCTTGGCATGGAGGGTATGAGGGGCCATGGGGATTGGGCAGAGGGCATGAGGGGGCATTGATGGGCCATGGGCAGTTTGTGGGAGGTGAAGGGCATGAGGGGTGAGGGCTAGAGGGCCTTACTGTTTTTATTGTAACTGGGATGAAAGTCCCAAAGCACCAAGGTGGGCCTTTTAAACAGTCTGCCTCAGTACCTGGCAGCTCCTGTGGCTGCCTCTGAACTCTTTCCGGGGTCGGCGGGCCCTACCCCTATTAGTACCTGCTCCCATTTCCACAGAATCAAAATCTCATCTTTGCTGGCACTTTCCCCCCAAGGTAGACATGCCGAGCCAGGGAATTTCCCGAATCCCACCACCCACCTGAAGATGAAAATCCAATGATTGTCACCGCTGATTATTGCAGCTTCATAAATGTTGCCATACTGGCCGCAAATATTCATGACCATCACAACAGGACTTAAACTTAGCTCTTTCAGTTGCATAGCTGCCTGTTAAAAGGTTGCCATTATTGGGAATGGCTGAGTTGCCATTTTACCACTGTACGGAATTGGGTCTAATAGATATATGGAGAAGACACAACATTAGCCCTTTTTAATGTATGTTTAATCCCCACAGCTTGCTTTATGATAGCTTAATGGTTAGATGGATCACATGAGCCATAAAAGTAGGAAGGTGGTAGAATCTATCACTGGCCTGTACTGAGTTAGTTATTCTTCGCAAGAACAGTGGTGGACATTACTACAATTGGACTAAGGAGGGAACTGAGAATTACCAATGAGTTCTGCTGGAGAGTGTGTGTATGTGGTGTGCATGTGTGCATGCATGCGTATGTGTGTGTGTGTGTGTGTGTGTGTGCGCGCGCACGTGTCCCAGTCATATGGTGAACACTGTGAATTTCATTTGATAGCATCTGTTGTTATGTTCATGAACACAGCAGCCAATTTGCATGCAGCAAAGTCACATAGACTTAAGGATAAAGGAGTAGTTGTTCTGTTTTGGTACCATTGGTTGAAGGATAAATATTGACCAGGACACCTCCATTGCACTTTGTCATGTAGGAATATGGAATCTTTTATAACATGCCTTAACAGTTTAACATCTCATTTGAAAGATACTACCTCCAATATTGTACCACTGTAGCATCATTCTAAATTATGTGTTCAAGTTTTACCACGTGCCTGAATTAGAGACAAGTATTCCCACTGATCCAAGCTGCTACTGAACTGATACCAGCATCAGTGGACTTTTTGCCATCTCTGATCTCCAGGTTCTATAAGGGGCTGGATTTAATGCTCCCCTGCTGATGGGTTTGAAGGTGGTGGTGGTAGGGGCGGTGGGGGGGTGGGTAGCGGGGCAAGTTAAATCCAATGGCAGCCTGCTTCCTGCCTACCTGCCTGCCCTTTCCCCCACTGCAATTATACCAGTGGCAGGAGTGGCACCGGATGGCCCACCCACCAGTGGGCAAATTGAGGCCCTTAATTGGGCATTACTGCCCTCCTAAGGGCCTTATTCTGCCATCGCCGGCAATTTAACCAGTGGTGGGAGAGGCCCACACCAACCTGCCAGCTCAACAGGTTTCCCTGTGTGGACTGGTGGTGGGCAGCAGGGGGTCCTCCTTAACTGGCCCCCGGGCCCATCGGAGTGTCTCCCCCTGCCCTCCCCCAAGGTGTAACCTGCTAACCAGGTTGTCCTCCTCTCATGGCCTCTTAAACCTTGGCTTGCAGCCACCTTGCCAACCGCTCTTGACGACCTCCAAACACTTAGAAAGTTCTCATCCATCGCAGCTGGCTTCCTCATTGAACGAGTGCAGTACCAGCAGTGGCAGCCACTTCCGCTGGTGGCACTGGTATGTCGAGAACGTCCAGCGTCTGATTGGCCAGCAGCTCTCTGAGGTTGAACTTCCTGTTCCTGAGGGGTGGAAATCTCACCTCCAGCTTAATGGTGGTCTTAAGTGACTGTTGGACAACCGTTTTTCCATTGGGCGGGCTCCTCCCCTAACTTTTTAGCCAGGGTGGAGGGAGGTGGCATGGATCATGGACTTCCGTATAATTTGGCCCATGATTACCAATAGAATGCTCACTTCTTGACTTAGCTAAGCTGGATACTTAGTAAATACCTGGCCTCCTGAGCCAGAAAATTGTACACTTACATTGCTACTAGGCACTTGAGTATATAACTTAGGCTGACACTTTAACCCAGTACTGAGGGAGTGTTACATCGTTGAAGGTACTATTTTTGGATGAGACATTAACCAGAGACTCTGTCTGCCTGTTTAGGTAGAAATTAAAGATCCCATTTAAACTAATTGAAGAACAGGGAGTTCTGGTATTCTGGCCAACATTCCTCCATCAGCCAACACAATAAAAACACAGAATATCTGGTCAATCATCTTGTTAGCTGTTTTGAGGACCTCACTGTGTACAAATTGGCTGCTGCATGTGCCTACAAAGCAAAAAAGGTTATACTTCAAAAGTAATTCTTTGGTTATAAAGCAGGTTGGGACAACCGGTGGATGAGACAAGTACTATATAAAGGCAACATCCTTTTATGCAGAATGACAGTCTCCTAACCTCTGATTGCTTTATGAGTTTAACCTGTACCAACGGAAACTAGACCACAAAATATATTTTGATGAAATTATATTGTTCATTAATCATTGTTGGTAGCTCATGGCTGGCATAATTTAATATGCTACTTGAAGAGCAAAATTAACTTAAGCAAACACTGAAGCCATGGTTAGAAGTCATTGTCCTACAAAAAAAAGACTTTCCCTACTTCTAGTTGATTAATTTCAATCACGATCATTTAAAAAGACTGATTACTCATCGCTTGCAGATCTTAGAGAGTATTCATTTCTTCCCAACATTGTCATATAAGCATTTGAACCTAAGGATGCAGTACCTCACTGCGAACCAGCGGCATCTTAATGTACGGTAGTGACTTCCATATTCAATTCAGGAACTTGCCATTTATCCATCTCTTCAATGTTAAAAGGGTTTTGACTAACACACCACTTGTAGAAATATAAAACTTCATAGAACTATGGAAGTTTACAACACAGAACGAGGTCATTCAGGCCTTTTTGTCTAATTGCTAGCCCCTTTTTTTCTATAGCCTTATAACTTCCTTTGCTTCAAATATTTAACTACTTTTACCTTCAAAGATGCATCTTTTTACCCGTGCTGTGCTGTTTTCTATAATACCAAATGCTTGAATTTTTGAAACAAATGTCTTCTAAGACTTATTGAATGCTTTCTGAAAATTCGTAAGCATTACATTTATCGCAGCCCCTTGATCTAGCCAAGCAGTAAGTTATTCAAAAAGCTCTAATAAATTTAACAAACATTACTTGCCACTAACAAATCCATGTTAATTGTCCTTGATTAATCCATACATTTCTAAGTGCTTTTTCATTTTATATTGAAATATGGATCCTAAGATGTTAGATTTGCGTTTACCTGATTTATTGTTCTCTTGCTTCTTGGGCAAGGGTGCTACTTTGGCTACTCTCCAATACCATAGCACAATTCGCATATTTAAGGACATTTAAAAATTGTCACCAGATCCTATGCTACCCCCTCTCTGACTGATTTCAATGACTGCAGGCCAGTGATATCTACCAAGAGTTCCCTTAGAACCAATTCCTTTTCTGCAGTTAGCAGTGTCAATTACTCATTCTGCTCTAATACACCAATGTTCCCAATTCCACCATCATTTGTAAAAAGCAATAAAATGTGCTTATTTAACATGTCCACCATACCGCCATCCTCCACAATTAGATTTGCTCCTTCATCCCAAAGTAGCTCCATCCATCTTTAATTATTCTTCTATTTTATGCACTCTGATACTATTTCCAAAGGTTCTTTCGACAGCACCTTCCAAACCCGTGACCTCTACAACCTAGAAGGACAAGGGCAGCAGTTGCATGGGAATACCCCCACCCGCAATTAGGGATGGGCAATAAATGCTGGCCTAGCCATTGACACCCACATCCTGTGAAAGATTCAATTTTTAAAAATCCTTTTATATTGTCTGCTAATCTCTGTTCATGTTCCATTTTTATTCCAGTTATTGGCCCCAAGCTGAATGGTTGAAGAAGCAATGGTTTATTCCAGTCCTTGGTCCCAAGGTGAATGGTAAAAGAAGCATTGACAATATAAAGAAAGCCTTTTTGACGCAGTATGTAGTTAGGATCTGGAATGCACTGCCTGAGAATGTGGTGGATGCAGATTCAACTGTGGCTTTCAAAAAAGAATTGGACAATTACCTGAAGAGGAAAAATTTGCAGGGCTATGGAGAAAAGGCAGAAGAGTAAGGCTTAGGTGAGTTGTTCTTGCAGAGAGCCATTACAGACACAACGAGCCAAATAGCCTTCTCTTGCACCACAATCAATCAATGATTGTACTCTGATTTAATTTCCTACAACTAAATTAAGCAACTTCCTGGTTGAAGTAGATTCATACTAACCTAGGAAGCAGGATGCATTTAAAATATTATTTCATTATTTATATAGCAAAAAAAATCCCTCCCTTGTCCACATACATTATCTTTATTGCAAAATATCTCAGGATAGTTAAATTTACCCTGTAATTCACATGAAGAATTGTGTCTTTTTCTTTCCTTTTTTTAACTCTATTCATACGGATTCTGTCTTACTACAACCCCCAGGATATCCTTTTGTTCTAGTGCCATGATAACAAGTGTCACTAACACTGCCACTTCACTATCCATTTGACCTCCCTATCTCTGCTGAAAATGTCAGCAGTCTGAACCAACTCTAATGTACATTCATTATATCTACTATATCATATCCCTGCATCTATTATATGTTAAAGTCGATAATTGGGTCGCAACGTGTTCAATTTAAAATGCATTGAATTCTCCTATGTCACACTTTGTGAGTGGGAAATATCAACATTAAAAATGTCAACATGTGGATTCAGTACTCATTAACACCAGTGGAGGATGCTAGAATTGAGATTTATAATATTATAAATAGCTGTCACATAACATCATCTTCAAACCAAGATGGTCATCCCTGATACATATTGCCCCGAGGGCACCATTTTCTCTTGACCCGCTGCGTGCTGAATGTTTACAAAGCCGCTCCCCCATCCCCGCTAAACCTCCAAGATATTCCATAGCAAGATTGAGGCTGGGGAAAAAAACAATCCAAATGAACCTCCTGCCCCTCCCCGCTACACCAATGGAGCTATCGTAGGGGCTTAAAAGTATCTACAACCGACTACATCTTCCCATGACAACAAAATCATGACCAGTGCTGAAATGAAGTCAACCAAATCACCATTCCATCTCTGCACCCCACTCCACCCCCTGCACCATCCCCCCCCCCCCCCCCAACACCACCCCCGCACACTGAGTAATTTCTGAAAAGAAAATAGATTCCTTTGTTTACAAAGAGGAGATTCAAGCTCAGGAGGAAGGGGCTGACAATTCACTGAAATACCTCACCACTGCTAACCCCCTCACCCCCCGACCTCTGCAACCAATTGGGAAGATCGTCTCTGGTGAAATAAATCTTCTGCCCAACAAATTTCATAGGGTTCCTCCCGAGCCTCCTGTCACAGCTCTGGAGGGGCAGCAATGGAACCGCCATTTCCCTGCTCTTCCTCCACCGCCTTGTCTCTGCGCCCTCCCTCTTATCCTTCCCAACCCTCCCACTGTCTGCCTGTCACCATTCCCATTGCCTCATCCTCCTCTGTTCCCTCTCCCTTCTCTCGTCTTCACCTTCACATTTGCTCTCCTCATCCCCCCTTCCTCCCCTCCTCCTTTGCTTTGTCAGGGTTCCTTATGAAATGTTAGCTGCAAAGGCCTCCACTTGTGCTGTGTTAAAGTAGTGAGATTGGCATCTACCTCCAGTGCAAAGATATTAGGTTGGATTTTTAAATGGGTCAGGATCTGGATCAGAGGTGGGCAAGTGCACAACATGGTGCTTCAGAGTTGGGTTGTATGCTCCGAGTAACTCACCTCCTGACTCCCCAAAGCCTGTCCACCATCTACAAGGTACAAGTCAGGAGTGTGATGGAATACTCCCCACTTGCCTGGATGAGTGCAGCTCTGACAACACTCAAGAAGCTCTACACCATCCAGGACAAAGCAGCCCACTTGATTGGCACCACATCCACACACATTCACTCACTCCACCACTGCTGCACAGTAGCAGCAGTGTGTATCATCTACAAGATGCACTGCAGGAATTCACCAAGGCTCCTTAGACAGCACCTTCCAAATCCACGACCACTACCATCTGAAAGGGCAAGGGCAGCAGATAGATGGGAACACCACCACCTGGAGGTCCCCCTCCAAGTCACTTACCGTCCTGACTTGGAAATATATTGCCGTTCCTTCACTGTCGCTGGGTCAGCAATTCATCCACTACCTTCAACATTCACTCCCTCCACCATTGACGCACAGTGGCAGCAGTGTGTACCAACTACAAGATGCACTGCAGGGATTCACCAAAGCTCTTTCAACAGCACCTTCAAAACCCACAAACTCTTCAACCAAGAAGGACAAGGGCAGCACCTTCAAGTTCCCCTCCAAGTCACTCACCATCCTGATTTGGAACTATATTGTCATTCCTTCACTGTTACTGGGTCAAAATCCTGGAACTCCCTTCATAACAGCACTGTGGGTGTACCTACACCACATGGCCTGCAGCCATTCAAGAAGGCAGCTCACCACCACCTTCTCAAGGGCAATGAGGGATGGGCAACAAATGCTGGCCTTGCCAGCAATGCCCACATCCCGTGAACAAATAAATTTAAAAAGAATGGCTGCCCAGACTCTTATTTTTAATTAAGGGGCCTATTAAGGCCCACTTTCCACACCGAGTTGGATTTCCAGTCAGCAGCATGGGCAGCCCATGTTCACCTGGACCACATTCGGGCCAACATAGTGGGCTAAGGGCAGGAGGTTGGGGAGTGGGGGCTGATGGATCTTGCAAGAGATACCAACCAATGAGTCCCTGCCCCCACCTCCACCATGGACTTATAACAGCCTCCAGCCATCTCCTGAAGTGGTTACCCTTTCAGGATCAGGGCCATGCAGCCATTGCTTTTTTAAAAAATAGTAACATATATCCACTTGTCATTCACTGTCTCCATTTTTAGATTGGCAGCTTCCATCTTGGCTGGGAGGGCTGTGGATCACTGAGTGCTGGAGGACCGCCCATTGGTCTTCCAGCGTCAGGAGGCTGCCGTCCCTGATTGGACAGTGAACCTACAGCCTGGCCTTTAATTGGCTGGGGAATTGAAAAATGTGGTGGCCTTGCCCAAAGCCCCCTGTGCGGGGCCAGGACCAGAACTAGATCCCATGTCCGGTTTCAGAGCCCTATTAAAAATCCATCCCAATGGCTTTGTGCCATTGAAGTAATTTTGGAAATTTGGAACTTTGAGGTAAGCCTAACAAGTCAATTAAATGAAAACTAGGATGGGGAGCATAATGAGCACCAAATCCTCTCAGTTTCCACCACCAGTAAGAGCTAAAATCAGTCCTCTTGTCTTCTCTTTTATCTGTTTTAAATTTGATGTCTGTCTACGCTCTGAGGTGGAGACATTCGCTCTTGTTTTTCAATCCACAAAAAAACCTTAGTGAGTTAAGTCTGTACTAAGAGCAACATTGCTAGACGCCACCAGTTGTCATAATGTTTTTATTACCTAATATTTGAAAATGTAACACCTATCTTCAAATGTAACAAAAAAACAATGTGTAATACGAAAGATCAATCCAAACTCTGGTTGTATGGCATCTTTTAAAAAGTAGGCAAGCATTCTCAGATTTGATCCCCACTGTCTGTTGACTTAACTGATCATAGGAACATAGGAATTAGGAGCAGGAGTAGGCCATTCAGCCCTTTGAGCCTGCTTCACCATTCAATAACATCATGGCTGATCTCATTGTGGTCTCAGCTCCACTTTCCTGTGCGCACCCTATAACCCTCGACTCCCTTGTCTAACAAAACCTATGTAAAGGAAAAAAAATCTGAAAGAAAAACAGAAAATGCTGGAAAAACTCAGCAGGTCTGACAGCATCTGTGGAGAGAGCATGTGGGTCATACAGACTCGAAACGTCAACTCTGTTTCTCTCTCCACAGATGCTGTCAGGCCTGCTGAGTTTTTCCAGCATTTTCTGTTTTTCTTTCAGATTTTTTTCTTTCAGATTTGCAGCATCCACAGTACTTTGCAAATATCTATCTAACTCAGCCTTGAATAAGACCAAATAAAGACTCAACCTCCTGTACCTTCTTGGGGAGAGAATTCCACACTCTAAGGACCCTCTGAGAGGAAACAAAAAATTCTCCTAATTTCTGTCTTAAATGGTGGACCTCCTATTCTTAAACTATGTCCCCGAGTTCTAGTTTCCCCCACAAGAGGAAACATCCTCCCAGTATTCACCCTATCAAGTCCCCTCAGGATCTTATATGTTTCAATAAGAGCGCCTCTCATTCTTCTAAACTCCAATGAGTATAGGCTTGACCTGTTCAACCTTTCATCATAAGATAAGCCCTTCAATGAGCCGAGTGAACCTTCTTTGAACTGCTGCTAAAGAAATTATATCTTTTTTCAAATAAGGTGACCAAACCTGTACTCCAGATGTTGTCTCACCAATGCCCTGTAAAGCTGCAGTAAGACGTCCCCACTTTTATGTTCCATTCTTCTTGCAATAAATGTCAACATTCCATTTGCCTTCCTAACCAATAGCTGTATATCTCTGCATACTAACTTTATGCGATTCATGTACCAGGACACCCAGATCTTTCTGTACCACCGAGTTCTGCAATCTCTCTCCACTTAAGTAGCATACTGCTTTTCTATTCCTCTTGCCACATTATATTTCATCTGCCAAAGTTTTTCCCACATACTTACCTATCTATATCCCTTTGCAGGCTCGCTACCTCCTCTTGACAACTTACTTTCCTACCTATCTTTGTATCATCGGCAAACTTAGCTACCATACATTTGGTCCCTTCATCCAAGTCATTGATATAAATTGTAAACAGTTGAGCCCCAGCACTGATCCCTGTGGCACTCCACTAGTTACAGCTTGCCAATCCAAAAAAGGCCCATTTATCCCTACTCTCTGCCTGCCATTAGTTAACCAATCCTTTATCCATGCTAATATGTTACCCTCTGAGGTTCCTGAGTGGATGACCCAGGGGTGTCCAGCTGCCTTTCCTCCTCCCTTTGGGTGCCTGAGGGCCCCAGCCTGACTCCTTGAGGAAAACAAGCAGCTGGAGGGACGTGTTGTCACTGCAGGAACTCACCAATGGCTACCGCAATGGAATGCACACATCAACGCATTCTATTGGACCAGGGTCTCCATGACATTTGCCATCCTTCCCATGGAGAGCCCCATGTGTGCATGTGTGAGCACCACTTCATCACTTGCCACTAGGTTGAGGGTTTGCAACAGCTCTGCATGAAGTTCCCCTACCTTCTTCTGACTCTTCATGATGAGTTGGAAGGCCGAATCCAGAGGCTGTTCATCTGACTCAGACCCCATAGATGTCTCTTCCCCAGCAGTCCTCTGAGTGCCGGGAAGCTCGGCCGAACTTGCCTCCTCCTGCTGCGGACACATGTCTGTGGGGTGACCACCAGATTGTGAACCCAAGCCTGCTCTAGATCTAGGTCCCACCGAGGTGTGTCTCTGCGCTGGTGCAGGGTGTGGGTAAACACTGTGATGGGTCTTCCATGCTTCTTATTTCCAGCTCTTCAAAGGAGGAGGTGTCCTCTTCATTTGAGATGAGGACGTGGATGGAGTTGAGGAACTGGCTGGCTGAGGGTGTCGGTCACTTGGCAGAGCTCCCTGTGAAGCAAAGTAGAGATAATTAGTGCATGGCAGCAGATTCAAAAGCAGGAGAGAGAGCACTCACATTTCCATTGAGAGAGGGATGATGTGGTGCAGGAACCTCAAATGGGTGTTCGCTGCCGACCTCACCATTGCCACAGGCATAATCCACGTCCTTACCAGTCAGCGCAATGGTACACTCTTCAAAGTGAGTGACGGCCACTCCATCCCCGACCTGGGACCACCCCCCCCCTCCTATTGTGGGCCAGCTTCTCCTGCATGAAAACAGATGGAGAGAGTGTCAGAAGGACACATACCATTGCAGATGATAAGGATGCCTGGAATGTTTGTGTGGTGAGCGGAGCCATGGATGGGGTGAAGACACAAGCTCCAGAGGATATGAGCTTGATGGGGATGTGAGGGTGTGTGTAAGAATTAATGGTGTTGTCCCTTGTGGTGTGAGGGCCCTGTGGATGTCTGATGGGTTTGGGAGTTTGTGTTGAGCACGATGAGGTGGTTGACTTACCCTGGTGGAACAGATGAGATCATTCATCCTCTTCCTGCAATGGCTGGCTGACCTCCTCTGTGCTCTGGTGGCACTGACCACCGCGGCCACTGCCACCCAGGCCTGGTTGGTGACTCTGGTGGACCTCCTCTGGCCAGAGCAGGGGTAAAGGAGTTCACAGCGGCCTTCAACTGCGTCCAGCAGGCACCCAGAGAGGCATCACTAAATTTGGGGGCTGTTGTCACTTTTGCCTTCGGGGCCATCTGTCTCCTGGAGCAGTCCCGGCCTGTAGGCGTGAAGTAGGCTGTGCTCTGGTGCACTTTAAATATGGTGCCCGGAGTGTGGAAGTGCTGAGGTATTGCCCTGGCGGGCAAATCCGAACCCTCCTGCCAGCGATCCGGCAAGTTTTTTGTAAGTGCATTATTATTGAGGCAGGACAGGCTGGGAAGGGGACAATATGGCGCGAAAACCTACCATTCTGCTCAGTGGCTAAAACATGGTTTTCACACCCGCTACTTGCACTTAGTGCAAATCTAGGACAGTTACGCCCATTGGCTCTGCCCGATCGCACTGTGATTTTTTAAGTACCCTGCTATAACTCCCTTAATAATGGATCCTAGCACTTTTCCTATGCCAGATGTTAGGCTAACTGGCCTATCGTTTCCTGCTTTCTGCTTTCCTCCTTTCTTGAATAAAGGTATTACATTAGTGATTTTCCATTCTGCTGGGACCCTTCCAGAATCTAAGGAACTTTGGAAAATTACAATCAAAGCGTCTACTATCTGTGCAGACAATTCTTTTAAGACCCTAGGATGCAGGCCTCTTGTCCTGCAGATTTGCCAGCCTTTAGGTCTAATAGCTTTCCTAGCACCTTTTCCTTGGTGATAGTAATTGTTGTTTAAGTTCATCCCTCCCTATCATCTTTTGACTTTCAAGTATCTTTGTGAAGTTTTCTAAGTCTTCTACCGTGAAGACACACACAAAATACCTGTTCGATGCCTCTGTCATTTCTTTATTTTACATTATCAGTTCCCCAGACTCACTCTTTAGAGGACTAATACTAGCTTTAGTTACTCTTTTCCTATTCAAATACTTGTAAAAACTCTTACTATCTGTTTTTAAATGACTAGCTTTCTATCATACTTTACTTTCTGTCTCTTTATTATCTTTTTAGTCACAATAAGGGAGACTGGAAGAGTGCTACCATTGGCATTCATGCCCATGAGGGTTTGGGAAATAAAAAGAAAAATCAGGTTTAGATCCTGAATGTTTGTCAGAATCCAATGCTTAAAAGTGAGTGTGTGTTGATTATGGGTGAAGACCAAGGGCTCATGTGTGCTGCCTGTCTTTGGATTGCCTGCTGACAGGGCTATGTGAACTCATGAAGATTGGGTGCTCAGATAGTTACTCCATGAAGCCATACACAAGAATAATTTACTGGCTTCAGGAGAGGAGAATGGTGAATCGGAGGGACAAAACCAAAACATTTCCAACATCTTTTCAATGTTTTTTCTCCCCCACAGGAATGTTTAATTTAACAGGAATTAACCCTGACACACAATAGCGCAAACGGTATAGCAACCAAACGCTGCTCTGCAGTTTCTGAATTTCAAAATTCATGAAGATTATTGCATCACAGAGTTGTCACAGACCACAATTTGTCTCTTTTAAAAACAAGTAAGGAGGAAAATATTAGAAGCAGCTGTCCATTGCATTTACAGTGCAATTCTAATTAGTATTTGAATTAAAGGAATGAGGTTAGGGTACAGGCAGTTCCATTAAATAACACATATTATAGGAACACATTCCACTCCAGAACAGATTTTATCATTTTTTCCTGCTTTCATTCTTTTCTCACCCGAATGCAGTCCATTTCTTTGCTGATGGTATTAAATCTGGATCAAGTACGGTTCTGCAGACAGACCAACTTTCCAGGACCTCACCCATGCTTTACAACCATGCCTTGCACTGTGTGCGCCCACTGTCCACATATGTACATTTTCTACTAGGATTCAATGGAACGGTAATGAGAACTGAAAACCCTGACAAATTTTTCACTTTCCAACTGTATGGCATGTTGCCAACTCAGCTGAGATCAACACAATAGTGTAGGTCTTGACTTCATGTTATAGTGTAAAACAGATGATTGTAAGTTTGCAGCCTGTTTAACATCACTCCTAATTTTTATTGACTTCAATGGAAATAAAAATCAGGAGAGATGTAAAGCAGGCTGCAGTTTGCTATTGTCCATTTTACACTATCACACAGTCAAGGGCTAACCAAACATTTCTTAACTCCCATAACGGGGAAGTCAATTTGGTGCAATAGAAGTTGGACAAAGGGATCTTATCTGGAACATTACTTGTTCACTATTGGATAAATAAAACACTGACTGTCAGGCAGATTATTGGTGCTGTCAGAGAAAAAACAGAAACCTAATCCCATGAATGGTGGAAAGGATGAAAAGTTTTGAGCATTGTTTGTTTTAATGTTACACCCACACACATTGAAAAATAATCCCAACAAACAATCAAGACAATCCAATCCGCTGCCTCTGCCGTGTCCTTCCCTTCCCCTAGCCCACCCGCCCAAATTTTCTTTAATGCTCCTTCCTGCCCTAGCCCTGAACTCACATCTTTCTCTAGTTTCTCTCCTATCTCTCTTCAAATCCTGTCTGAGCTCATCTTGTTCACGGGACCCGCCTTCTGTTCCCTCAATCCTATTCCCACTAAACTGCTGATCACCCAACTACCTCTCCTGGTCCCCATCTTAGTCAATATTGTAAATGGTTCTCTCTTCAGGTGTTGCCCATCTCTCCTTCAAATCTGCCATCGTCACCCCTCCTAAAAAAAAAAAATCCTTGACCCCACCGGCCTTGCAAACTAACATCCCATCTCCAACCTCCCTTTCCTCTCCAAAGTCTTTGAACATGTTGTTGCCTCCCAAACCTGTTCCCTGAAACTCTGTCCCTCTAATCAGGTTTCCACCCCTCCACATTACCAAAGCAGCTCTTATCAAAGTCACAAATGACATCCTATGTGACTGTGACAAAGGTAAATTTTCCCTTCTCACCCTTCTCAACCTGTCTGCAGCCGTTAACATGGCTGACCACACCATCCTCTTCCAACCTCTCCACTGTTGTCCAAATGGGTGGGGCTGCTCTCATCTAGTTCCACTTTTATCTACATAATTGAGGCCAGAGAATCAATTGCAATGGCTTCTCTTCCTGCTCCTGCACTGTTACCTCTGGTGTTCCCCAAGGATTGATCCTTGGCCCCCTTCTATTTCTCATGTACATGCTGCCTCTTGGTGACATCATCCGTAAGCACAGTATTAGTTTTCACATGTATGGTGACAACACCCAGCTTGACCTCACTATCACCTCTCTTGACTTCTCCAGTGTTGCTAAATTATCAGACTGCTTATCTGACAATCAGTATGGGATGAGCAGAAGTTTCTTCCAAATAAATATTGGGAAGACTGAAGCCATTATTTTCAGTCCCCATTCTAAACTTTGTCCCCCGTTACTGACTCCATCCCTCTCCCTGGCAACAGTCTGAGATTAAGCCAGTCTGTTCACAACCTAGGTGTCATATTTGATCCCAAGATGAGCTTCTGACCTCATGTTTGTATCTTCACTAAGATCACCTACTTTCACCTCCAAAAAATCACTTGACTTCATCAACATCTCAACTCATCTGCTGATGAAGCCTCATTCGTGCCTTTATTACCCTCTGTAATCTTGAAGTCATCCAAAACTCTGCTGCCTGTGTCTTAACTCATACCATGTCCCATTCCTCTATCACCTCTGTGCTTGCTGACATACACTGGCTGTCTGTCAAGCAACATCTTGATTTTTAAATTCTCATCCTTGTTTTAAAATCATTTCCATTTCCTTCCCTATCTCTGTAATCTCGTCAGAATTATCTGTGCCCGTTGGCATCGGGCGTGCTCTGTGGTGTGAGCAGACAACATGGTGAGAAGGCCAAAAGTCGGTTTCATGACGTTGTGAAACCAGTTTGCGATCATCTGGTCTGTCTGTCAATGGTAGCCGCATATCCCATTGTAATACATCTGCATATCAATACAAGGCCAGCCCACTGAAATCATCCCCTCCTGCTGGATTGTCCGCACACATCGGCGTGATTGCGTGCCAA
Organism: Cetorhinus maximus; assembly: GCF_964194155.1. Lineage (NCBI taxonomy): Eukaryota > Metazoa > Chordata > Chondrichthyes > Lamniformes > Cetorhinidae > Cetorhinus > Cetorhinus maximus. The sequence continues at coordinate 32,216,332 of NC_135883.1, forward strand.
TGTGTTTCCCAACAGCATATATAAGGCATGCACTTGATGGGCTTCCCTTTGGGAAGAACTCAGAGGCGAGTACACAGTAACGTTGCGCAGCGCTCAACCGGGTCGCCTGTTGGTCTTCAAGCTTGAGGTGCATTGGAGGGGGGTCAAAGGCTGCCCTGCAGTTAAAGGTAGCACAGAAGCATGTGCTGGGTGGAGGGAAGGAAGCGGCCACACATTAGGGAAACCTTGTAAAAGTGAAAAAGTGCAGCTGAGACAGTTCAGGCGCAGCCACATTGATACGATTAGAGTCGGGCCTTTAGCTTGTCGGCTCACTCAAGCAATACAGAGGCATGAAAGTGCCACCAAATGCTCCAGAGCTGCCACCAATCGGTCAGGTGTAGTGGGGTGGAGGTGGGTGAGGTTTCGGGCAGACATGCAGTGCACTAATCTCTGCCCATCCAAGTGGTGGCCAGCACTCTCTGGGATGTGTTAAGGGGCCTTCAGAATTAACTAAGAGAGGTTCTTAGAACACCCAAGCTAACCCACGCGCCTCTCTCTTTCATTCTGCAGGAGGAGTACATCAGGAGCATGGAGCCTGGTGAACTAGCTCTATGTCTCGGATGTACAGAGAGCGGAGACGACGGAGAAGCCAGCGACGGAGGTGCCTGGCTGCACAGAGGGAGGAGCTGCACCCTCAAGAAGAAGGTGTGGCTGGGGCTCCCGCACACGCCGCTGAAGAGCCACAGTGAGCCATCGATGGCTGGCGCCCAGGGTCTACAAATGCCACCTTTCATTCCTGCAAGAAGAACAGCAACCAGCGCCGCTGAAGACTGCGTATGTCTTGGGAACTGGCCGGTCACATCTGCCAGCTACTGCAGGATTTGGCACCATGGGGACATGGAGGGCACCCATGTGATCCCGACGCTCAATTTTTACACCAGTAGCTCCTTTCAGGGCTCCACAGGTGAGCTCCGTGGATATCACATGCCTCCACCCACAAACGCATCCATGAGATCACGGATGCCATCTTCGAGAGGGCACACAACTTCGTGCATTTCACCCAGGACCAGGACAGCCAGGATGCAAGTGCGATTGGATTTGCCCAGATCTCGTGTTTCCCACAGGTGCAGAGTGCGATCGACTGCACTCACGTGGCGCTCAGATCTCTGTCACAATAAGGGGTCAACTATACCAACCGCAAGGGCTTCCATTCGCTGAATGTGCAGCTGGTGTGTGACCACCACAAACGCATCCCGCAGGTCTGCGCACGGTTTCCAGGGAGTATCCACGACTCCTACATTCTCAGTCGGTCTCAGATCCCTGACATCTTCCAGGATCCGCAGAGGCTGCAGAGATGGCTCCTCAGGGACAAGGGTTACCCGCAGAGGACGTGGTTGATGACACCCGTGCGGCGGCCTCAGACTGCAGCAGAGCGAAGGTATAACGAGGCTCATGCTGCAACTCACAACTTGATGGAGCAAACCATCGGGATGCTGAAGATGAGGTTCCGGTGCCTGGGCCGGTCTGGTGGAGACCTGCAATATAATCCACAGAGGGTGTCACGTATCGTCATCGCCTGTTGCACCCTGAAGAGGTGTGGGCCAGCCCCACCTTAAAAGTGCTGAGAGCGCACAGAGAGTATGACGGAACTCTGACGCCTGCTCACTACATTCTGGCAGCAATGACAAGCATCATCGAGGGCAGACATCAGTAATGTGTCCAGGGAATGTGAGGCTGGACTATCACTTTGGTCTGAAGGCTGCACAAAGCACAGGGAAGAGGCCCTGGACTGAGACACTTGCCTTCATCTTGTGCAGAAAGGTTTCACATCTGAAAGACATGACTATTGCTCATCAGAACAAGGAGCCATGGACAGGGAGACATTGTTGGGAGTTTATTTACTATAGGGAACATTAAGTACAAGTTATTAACACCTGTGCCCAGGCTGTGAAACTGCATCTTAACTTCTGGACCCTGCCGCTATGTCTTGATGCTCCCCAGACATCCACAGCAGAGGTGGAGGTAGCCTACTGACTGCTTCGCCCTGTATGTGATGACCAGGGCGGGCATCCTTTCGAAGTCTGAGACCTGGAGGGCCTTGGCCTGCTTTCGGGGTCCTGCTGTGTGGCAGTGGCACCCTCCTTGGCCTGTGGAGCTGGAGCTGCTGAGGTTACATGAACAGGGATTTCAGATGAGCTGGATGCTCTCAGGGTCACCTTGACGGATGGCCCTGGGGGAGATACATCTGCTGATCCTCCTCCCTATGGGTGCCTGGGGACCCCAGGCTGACTCCTTGAGGAATGAGAAGGAGCTGCCCTGCATCTCTCTTGCGTACAACCTGTTTGAGGCCAACTATGGCATCAGCGATGAAGTTGAGCCCATGCAACAGTGCAGGAGCGACGTCCTAGACCAAGGTCTCCATGGCAGCCGCCATCCTACCAGTGCTGACCTCAGTGCGTTGGCATGTGGCGCTATCAACTGAGCCTGAAGATGGACAGACTCCTCCATTGTGCTTTGCAATCTGAGGAGTGCAGCAGACATCCCTTCCTGGTGTTCCTGAGTTTGCCTTTGCAGCTCCAGTAACTGTGACATGACCGAGTTCAGAGGCTCGTCATCTGACTTGGAATCAGCAAATTTCTGGCCTCCAGCAGTCCTCTGAGTGCCAGGACTTCGCAAGTCCCTGCCTCTGCCTGCTGTGGATCAGAAAGTGCGATGTGCTCACCGGATTGTAATCCCGAGGCTACTCTAAAGCTAGGTCCCACCGAGGTGTGTGTCTCTGCACTGGTGGAGGGTGTGGGTGAGCGCTGTGATGGATCTTCAGGGAGGGTGCCTTCAGATTCCTCTTCAGAGGTTTCTTCAGGGCTTGATTGGAAGCCCTGGGTCGTGGACTCTATTGGCTGTTTGGCAGATGTGCCTGCGAAAGCAAGGAGAGATAATTAGTGCATGGCAGTGGCTTGTGAAACAGGACACATCACTCCCGCATGGTTGTCTGATGAATGTTGCACCGCTGGATCCTCACTTGGTAGAGCACCACCGACCTCACCACCAGAAAAGGAATGGTCCAGATTTTCGCCAGCCAGCTGGACGGCGCTGTTTTCAAAGTCTCTGAGGACCTTGATTTCAGGTATTCCCCCACCAGTCTGCGACCTCTCCCTCTTGTTGTTTGCCAGCTTGCCTTGCATGAATAGAGATGGAGAGAGTGTAAGCAGGATGTCTGCCAGGCCAGATGATAAGTATGCCTGGCACATGTGGGTGGTGAGTAGTGCCATGGATGATATGAGAATAAAGAAGGTGTGTGTGAAAGAGCGAAATGTGATGTCCCTTGAACTGGTAGTGAGCGAGTCCCTGCGGATGTGTGATGGGTTTGTGAGTGTGTGAGTTGAGAGTGTGAGAAGAGTGACTTACCCTGGTGGGACTGAAGAGATCATTCATCCTCTTGCGGCACTGGGTGGCTGTCCTCTTTTGCAGGGTATTGGCGTTGACCACCCCTGCCACCGCCTCCCAAGCTGGATTAGTGAGGCTGCTGCCCATCCTGCAGCCAGAGCAGGGTAGAGGACATCACAGCGAGCCTCCACTGCGTCCAAAAGGCACTTGAGGGATGCATCATTGAACCTGGAGGCTGCAGTCTTCTTGCCTTTCAGGGCCATGTCTTCTGTGCAGCAGTCCTGGTCTGGGAGCACTGAGATGTGTGCATGCAACTGGATTTTACATATGGCGCCTGATGTGATGAAGCAGCGCGGTGATGCCGTGGCGGGCGAATGAGAGCCCACCCGCCATGGAAACGACATGTTTCCCGGGAATGCATAATTAATGTGGCGGGTTTGGGATGATACAGCGTGCAGAGCTGCCATTACGGCTGGAAGGTAATCATCGTTTTACCTGTCCGCTACCACATTTAGTACAAATCTGGGACGATTCCACCACAGATCAGCTTCCTCTGGTGGGGGAATCCAGAACAAGGGGGCACAATTATCTTAAAATGAGAGCTAGGCCATTTAAGAATGAATGCAGGAAGCATTTTTTCACACAAAACATGGTGGACGTCTGGAATTCTCTCCCCATCAATTGAAATTTTCAAGACTTAAGTTCAATAGATTTTTATTTGGTAAGGATATTAAGCGTTATGGATCAAAGAGTAGTTGAAGCACAAATTACTGATTGAATGGCTGAGTGAGCCTGAGAGGCTGAATGCTCTTACTATGTATACTCTTTAATTCCTTCATGAACAATGTTAGATATGTTCTGAAAATGACTGCATTTTATGAATCACCAGTATAGGAGCGATGCAGATCATAGTCACATCTGGTGTTGTGAACAGCTTCTGGGGTAAGGGATTGGCAACCTCTTGAGGATGGGGAAGGAAGAGAGAGGCATACTGTCCTAAAGGAAGTAGACGAAGAAATGTTGCCTTTTTGGAGGCAGATCCCAAGAGATCCAAGACCTTATGTTTCTCAGTTATACATGCACAGTGTATCTCCCCTCTTCTCTTTATATCACTCCCACCTGCATGTTTCCAGTGAGACAGTGCCTGAATTGTACCAAGGAATCTGTTAAAATTGTTTACAGCAGTTGCCCTGGAATTAAAAGGCTGCCATCGAATTCAGAGGAATAAATGTTGATAGCATATACATCTAGTAATTTGCCTGAAAAGCTGTTGAAATACAAATTAGCTCTTTCCACAGGATACTTGATTGTCACAGTCCATTAGAATCCACAGTGAATCATTTGAGAAGTTTACCAATTTGGCTGGTGCAATCTGTGCCAGAGTTCACATTCTGAATGAAGTTTACACAACAGATTACACATTTCCTTGTGAAACACCACTCGTGCTACAGCTCACTAAGGTGGGACTCAGGGTTCTGGTAACCTCCGGCATGATTGGCTTCAGCAAAACTATCTTGTGGAGCTTTTAGAATTAGCACTTCAGTAGTTCAGGTTGTGAGTGCACAAAGTCAGTTTGTACGCTCCCTAGGCTTACGTTCCTAAAACATTGACACAGCCGCAGCAGAACCAAAGACCCATACAAAGGTGGCTGCACAATGTTGCCCTGAGGATTAGAAGGGTTCTCATGTGAAGAATGAATTTCATAGCATTACACAGAAATTACCACAGAAACAGGCCATTCGTTCCAACTGGTCCATGCCAATGCCTAAGTGCCATTTGAGCCTATTTGCATCCTACTTCATCTAACCCTAAATAAAACAAAATGTAAAGAAATACATTAAATTAAACTAAATAAAATGCTATAAGAATGTGCCAACACCCTTGTATAATCCCTGCAAGAGTGAGCACATTTCATAAACACGCGGAAAATTGGGTGGGAACAATAAAAGAAATTAAGACAGAAAAATGATAAAATCTGTTCTTCAGTGGAATGTGTTCTTCTGAGTCTTATTAAGTGGAACTACTTGTACTCTTCCCATTTTTGCACTTTAAATACTAATCAGTATATTGGACCATACAAATGTTGGACAGCTGCTTCTAATATTCCCCTTCTTGTTTGCCTTTACTCCATTACCATTGTTTTTCCATTTGGCAGATACTTTTTTCCCCTCCTGGTGAAGATCTCCACTTCCTCCTTGGGTACAAGTGCATAATTGCCAGGCCAAAGTGACAATTATTTACATATGAGCCTTGACAGTGGGAATTGTCAGGCTACTTACCCATGGATTGACGTTGTGATCAATCCCAATTTGTCCTCACCCCATATCCACACTTCACTTTTTCACCAGGAGCTGTTGAATAGTAGTCAGGATAGAAGTCTTGAATAACTTTCCCTCTTTTAACCTAGGTGTGCTGACGCTAATTATAGTGTCCCTCTTGGTGCCTTGGCTGAGATCAACAAACTCGGCACTGACTCTGCATTAAAATTGGAACGTTCCTGGACTCCTTGGCTCTGCCACTCACTGGATAAACTAGTGAGCCATCAGTGGAGTCCTGAAGGATAATGAAATTATTGCTTTGGGAGATTTTTTATCATTTCTTAATGGATTGGGATGGAAAGAAATTAAATAGAGGAATGGGAACAAACTTCCTAAAATGTGTACAGAACTCCTTTCTTAAGCAACACGTTAGCAGGCCTCCAAGAGTGGAGGCATTGTTAGGTCTGTTTATGAGTAATGATAAAGATGTGGTGGACATGCTTTGAGGATCCCAGTTGCCATTTTAAGATGTAACAGGTCAGAGCCTGTGCCATGCACACTTTGACCAATTTCATGGATAATAGACAAGGCCCACTAAAGATAAGCATTGAATTATTTTTGTGGATGCCACAGGTGCTCCTCTGGGACCTTCAAAAATATTCTGGACCACTGCTGCCTCGGGATCCCTGACCCTCCACAATCACGATTTGCACCCTCCTCCCCAAAACTTACCCTTGCTGGCTGCTGTCCCGGGTGCAGTCTTGAGGCTCTAATCTGCTGAGCTGCATCAGAACACCTGTTTGGTTCACCACAACCTGCCTGTCCAATTTAAATGGGGCCTTCAAGATCAAAGCTCCCTCTTCAACATCAGAACAGGGGCCGATGAGCCTGCTTCATTGGTTGATCATCCAAAAGTCAAATCAACCCCATCGGATTCTTTGATAAGGTAACAGGCATGATAGATGGGGAAAATGCAGTGGATGCAGTGTACATGGACTTTGGCAAAGTCCTTGACAAGGTACCGGATGGGAGATTACTAGAGAAGATTGAGATGTATGGAATTAGGATAGCAAACGGGATCAAGAAGTTGGTTAGAAGGGAGGAAGCAGAGAATGGAAATGAATGGCAGTTTTACTTACTGATTGGAAGTGGATAGTGATGTTTCATAGGGTCCTGTTCTGGGGCCACTTCTGTTCACTGTGTGAGGGAGTGGTATCAACATTTGAAGACAAACTGTGAGAATGGTTAATTCTTCTAGAGGACCAAAAAAAGCTGCAAAGGCATTTTAACAAGTTGGCAAAAAGTACACATAGGATTTAATGTCAGGAAGTGTCAGGTGATACATTTTGGTAAAACAATAACAACAGCAATTGTACTCTGAATAGAATTCAGTTCTGTGGAAAAGCAGAAGAATTTAAGGGTGCAAGGTTACAGGATGATAAAGGTAGCACCTAAGGGTGATGAAGCTGCAAAAAAAAATCTAATGGATGTCTAAGAGTAGGATAAACTCCTTTTAAACAGAGAATCGTAAAGCCGGTGGAACTTACTTCTAAGATTAGTAGTTCAGACAAAAATTAAGGCAACATTCAAGGCTAAACTGAATAGGTGAATGAAAGAAAAGAGGTTGAACAGATAAGGGAACAAGTTGGATAAATGTGATTAGGACTATTTGCTTACGTGAAGGGTAAACACTGACAGACTGATTAGGTCATATAACCTGTTGCTGTTTTATAACTTCCATGTATCTATATATTTTGATGTATTTTTTAATTGTCTGTGTTTTAAACTTCTCATTCCTTTAATATTTAGGTTCTCCTTTTGTCTTCTGTGTCCTATTTCCTTCCTTGCAATATTATTGATGAAACACTTAGGTGAAATGCCATCTAGAGAAAAAATTCCCACAAAAACGTATTTGTACAAGGAGAGACCTGGCAGAACCTTGCAGGTGCGGGGCGGTGAGAGATTGTTATTGTAGCAGAGGGGCCCAGTGGGGATGGGAAAGGTCAAGGCTTTACTGACACTGAATATCTCAGGACAAGTAGCAAAGGAAAATATTTCATTAGGATTTAGTGTGGACTGGTTGAGATGGTACTAACACAGCTTTTTTTTTAGGGGGCGCAATAGTTTGGAGTTATGGTAGTTATGGGCGGAATTTTTGGCCCACGGAGGAGGTGAGTAAAGAGCCAGGCAGGACTGAAAATTTGGTGGGTTGGCCTCGGGACTGATATCTGATGCCTTCCAGCCTCCATCTGAAGTAACTTTTGGGCTGGAAGGCCCATGTTCGACCTTCTCGCCGCCGCCCCTCCCCCCCTCCACCCCCTCCCCCACCCACCCCCACCCCATGAGACCCTCAAGCGGGCAATTAATGACCACTTAGGGGCCTCTTCCCACCTATACTGCAATTTCCTCAGCTCCAGGCGAGCAGCCAGCATGCAGCCTGCGCAATTGGTTAAAGTGTGTGGGCTACATTTCAGCAGGAAGAGGGTAGGGGGGGGGGGGGGGTCCCACAATCTGCAGTAATCTGTGCATGATCAAGGGCATGGACATATGGCAAGTGGGTGGCCGCTGACAGATACCCACCTGCCCTTGATCTCTCTGCGACCCCCACTCTGCAAGACACCGACCCCGCTCCCCCCCCCACCACCAACATTTACCCTTTTCCTGGGTCATTCCACAATCCTGGGATGCTGTAGGTGTTGCTCCAGCAGTGGCCACGGCCTCCTCCCTGGCGCTGCCAAATGCAAGAGCTGCCAGCCTCTGATTGGCCGGCAGCTCTAGGTGGGTGGGATGTTATATCCTGGAGTCCTCAGTCATGAGGAAAGCCCATAACTATCCTCTTAAGTGCCTGATGGGCAGAAGATATTCTTTCCAAGAGTCAACGCAGATGTCCCACCATGTATTCAGGAAAGACACCCACCAAAAACAGAAGATTCTGCCTGAAGAGGATATTTCCTCCTATCCAGCAACTACCACATAGGCCAGTTGAAGAGGTGAAACTACAATTCCCGATCACACAGCGACCACAGAGACTCAGGCTTCCTTTCACTGGTTTATTCAAGCATATGCAAGGGAGCCGCAATCATTCCTAAGAAGGACGACCCAGCCGCTCCCAGATTGATTACATTTCACTACTTTTGTACTTTTTCTTATCATAATACATTTGAATACATTTGAATATATCCAATTGGTAACCGGCACACAGGTACCATGTTAAAACTATCCTATTGAGTACACAAACATGTGATTCTGCTAACCAATTATTCTGAAGGGTGTATACATAATTATATTATCCAATCAAAATTAAAACACGTACGCAAAGACCTTGATTCTCATAACTCAGGACTATTTGTGTTTCATCAAAGCCCTCTCTTGTCTTTGTATGTCCTCCCATATCTAAGCTAAACCATCTGCCCCATGCCTATCTGAGAGAGGAATATACCTAATCTAACTTTATGTTATATTTTATCTCCAGTCCAGCTCTCAAGGCTTCAACACACCATTGCACCACTTGAATGGTTCTGCCTGTGCCTGGGCATTAGCTCATCTCTTGAAACTTTGTAAATCACACAAAACTCAAAGCCCCTTTGTGTGCAATATCCACCTGCTTACCCTCAGCTGTCAATAGGTGATTTGGAGATTTTAAGTGCTCTTCAGTAAATTCTTACAGTGTTCTCATTTAGAATTTTAAATTTTCCCCTAACTCTGCCCTATGTCACTGGACGAGTAACCCAGAAGCCTGGTCTAATGATTCAGAGACATGAGTTCTAATCTCAACAGGGTTTGGCCCGTCTCTGTCTCTGTAATCTCCTCCAGCCCCACACCCCTCCATGCTATCTGCACCCTTTTAATTCTGGCCTTATGGGCATCTCCAATTTTAATTGCTGCACCATTGGCAGCCATGCCTTCAGTTGCCTAGACTCTGGAATTCCCTTCCTGATTCTCTCTACCTCACTTACTTCCTTTAAGACACTTATAACCTAGCTATTTGACCATCTGCCCTAATATCTGCTTATGTGGCTCAGTGTCAAATTTTTGTTTTATAATGCTCCCATGAAGTGCCTTGGAACATTTCATAACTTGTTGCTGTTTGTGTGATAGTGCAAAATGGATAATAGCGAATTGGCAGCTCATTTTACATTTTCCTGGTTTTTATTTCTATTGAACTTCAAGGCAAATAAAAATGGGGTGGGGTGTAAGACAGAGTGCCAGGTACTATCACTACTTTCATCCTATCACACAGTCAAAATTACCCCCATTGACACTTCACACAGTAATACTTTCATTGTGAGTGGTACTGTATTAAAATAGTAATAACCCTGTTAAAAAAAACAAATGTATAGCAGCGTGTCTTTCTTACTAGTTTATATGTAGAAAGGGAGTGAAGATCAGGCTGCAGAATTTGATGGGTGAGTGCCTAGTAAACTGCTCAAACGCTGGAAAGACATGCTCACCACTATTCTCAAACTTCGTCAAGCTCCAACTGCTGATGGACGCATGAAATTCCCACTTCCTGTACTTCCCAATATAGGAGGAACATTCTGGCCTTTTGGCAGCACTGGCTTCACCTCAAACAGATGCTGTAAGTAACTCTGAGGTACATCCCTGCTGCAAATCACATGGATAATCCCCTTATTTTCCAGTAACTGCATCTTTGTTTCCATTACAATTGTGAGAGTAGATACAGTATCAACTGACGGAGTCTGGAACAAGAAAGGTTTTACCTTGTTCAGTGTATGGTCCACACCTTAACATCCTTACTTGTACCAAACCTTTCTTGGAATAATGTTTGCTTTTTTTTCTAATCAGCTCCTCCACTGCATTACAGTTAGTCATAGTGAATATGCTTGAACAATTTAATGTGATCAGTTTAAACCAGCTGCCAGCAAGTAATGGAGGTTTATCTCCCTTAATAACAACTAAGGCTAGGCTGCCTGATTGTCTTTCATACTGCACCAGTACTCATGCATGTCCAACAATGGTTCTTTCTCAACCAAATGTTTTTTTTTGAAATGAGACTAATTCCCTATATGTGCAATTATTTCTTTTGACTAATTTACTTGGTCGTTTATGTGTCTATTTCCATATTCCCTGCTGTTTTCATTTAGCATCCCAATTCCCCAATAATAGTTATGCATATACAGTAACACTTGTGTGCTTAACCTCGGCTGACACCCCAGAGCAATGTTGAAGGAGTGCTGAACTATCAAAGGTGCTGCTCAATGGATGAGATGTTAAATCATCCGGTACTTGTTCCAGTAGTTCATTTGAATATTCGAGATCCCACGGCTCTATTCATAAAAGAGCATGGAGTTCTCCTTGCTCAAACAGGGGCAACAGAAACAAAAAATAAACAGCTATTCGTCTCACTGGTTTTCTGGGAGTATTACTGATGCCGAATGGTTCACATTTGCCTATGGAACAAAAGTCATTATACTCTGAAAGCAATTCATTGTGTGAAGTATGTTGAAAAGTTTCAACATGATAAAGAATTAAACGATTGACAGTATTATTTTCTTCATAGCAAATTTAACTGTGGTCCCAGATGCAATGGGGAGTAAGCACACAGCATGACATGGCATTGCGACATGCAGACCAGAGAAGTCCTGCATTCAATAGCTGCTCTGTGCTGAGTTAACTGATCCCAGCTGAGGAAACAGTGGGGGTAGAGGTTCTGATTGCCTGCAGATTCCCAAGGATACGGAGGATGGATAGGAAGAGGGCTACCATTCATAAGAAGAAAGGGGAAAAAATAATTCTCACCAGCATTGTCTTTCTCCTTCCTTCCTGAAGTGCAATTCTACAGGTGCCCTCTGGTATCTCCCCAAAGTAGCCATGGTTTATGAATAAGGCTAGCCAACAAATGCTAGCAGCTATTCTTCTGCTAGGTACATCACAGCTAAGCCTGACTCCATCCTCTCCTGAAGCACCTATGGATATTTTACGATGATAAAGACACTATACAAAGCATGCCATTGTTGTTGATGCCCACACATGCCTTTCCCATCAGGGACAACAGTCATTGGATAGAGATTCTGAAGCTTATCCAATTTTCCTCTCCCCTAGCCAGGGTTGCTGAGGCCATGACTCCATGACTGCAATGAGATCTGCAAACGCAGCACAGAGGGGATACAAAATGGGATGCTCCTGCTTCGTGTGAGTGGGCTTCTCATCAGGTTATCTCACCAGGCCGTCAGGAGAATGTATTTAATTTTATGTTGAATAACTCCAGTGATTCCTGGCTCTACCACCTTATTGGTAGATCATTCCAAACATTTATTTTTCTTTGGCTAAATACCTTCGGTAATATAGGGGAGGATCTTCCAGTCGTCGTGTGGGGGGGGGCAGGGGCCGCTCACCGACGCATAAAATGACACGGGATGATGTGGGGTGGAACTCCTGATGTTTCCTCGTGTCATTTCCATTTTCAGGTCGGTGGGGGCGCAGCCAAGTCAGCTGTGCGCCCGCCGACCTGTCAACAGCCTATTGAGTCCATTTAAAAAGTAATTAACCTCATTAATGGACCTGCCCATCCAACCTTAGGGTTGACGGGCAGGCCAGGAGCCTTGGCAGGCTTAAGAAAAAGCATGAAACCCCATCCACGGCCGGGATGAGGTTTCATGAGGGTTTTTAAATATTTAATAAAGGTTTCAGTAAAAGAGGTGGACGTGTTCCAACTCATGTGACAGTGTCACATGAAGGGACATGTCAGGGAAATGTTGATATCATTTGCTTAACATTTTTAAATTTGGAGCCGATCCCCCTGAGGCAGCACCTAGCCTGAGGGAGGTCAGTGCGCTCTTTCATAAAATGGCGGCACGCCCCCGATTGAGGGCGCCGATCGGAGGCGCACCTGCCCGTGCCCGTTCCTGCGCTTCCCTCCCAACGGGGGGGAAAATTTTCCCCATAGTTCTAAGTCAGGATGGTGTGTGGCCTGGAGGGGAACTTGAAGGTAATGGTGTCGGCATGCTTCTGTTGTCCTTGTCCTTCTAGGTGGTAGAGGTTGCAGGTTTTGGAGATGCTATCAAAGGAGTATTGGTGAGTTGCTGCAGTGCATATTGTAGATGGTACACACTGCTGCCACTGTGTACCAATGGTGGAGGGAGTGGCTGTTTGAGGTAAAGGACGAGGTGCTGATCAAGTGGACTGCTTTGTCCTGGATGGTATCGAGGTTCATGAATGTTGTTAGAACTACCCTCATCCAGGCAAATGTAGAGTATTCCATCTCACTTCTGACTTGCACCTTGTAGATGGTGGACAGGCTTTGGGGAGTCAAGAGGTGAGCTACTCACTGCAGAATTCCCAGCCTCTGGCCTGCTCTTGTAGCCACAATATTTATATGGCTGGCCCAGTTCAGTTTCTGGTCAATAGTAATCCCCAGGATGTTGATGGTGGGGATTCGGCGATCGTAATGCCGCAGCCTCATTATCTGTCCTTAAAATTAAAACCAGCCTCTTTAGAGAAGGATGGTCACCTGGCTAACTTCTGCCTCAGCTAAAGCCAGAAATGGTTGAGTTGGGACGGGTCGGGAAACAGATTTTTGAGACTTTAACCCTCCACCCAATCCAAATCCACCCCCTTGTTTAGTTAAAATTTGCCTCATTCTCTTTCACTTTTCAAACTCTGATACCTCCTCTATCTAAGATACCCCACATCAGCAATCTCCATCACCCCTACATGCCCACAGGTACTGTCTGCCAGCTACACCACCCCCCCCCCCCCCCCCCACAACCCCGACTCTGGTCCTTGTTCCCCCACTCCCTCTATTGTGCTAATAGTCACTATTTGTTCAGGCACTATGCTACGATCATCACACTATTCTGCAAGTTCACTGATCCCACGGACCCAATAGGGCAGCCACACTCAATGGAGAGTGCAGGTCAGAGATTCAGTGCTACAGTTCTATTACTGTTGGTTTAATTTTGTACTGATTGTTATGCATTGGAAGTTCCCAAACTCTTCCTTCTGACCTGGCAATGTTTGTATGATTGATAACTGCAGGCTAAACACAACAGAAAGCTGCTGAATGCAAACCACATGTTTGAAGCGCTGCAGCCTTTCCTACAATGTTAGTACCAGAATTTGACAGCAAACACTACATGGAGTCAGTGTAGAAATAATTCACTATGTATTTACTGGAACATTTTAAAATGAGATACAGAAAATAGAAACTACTTAAAATCAAGAAAGCAGTTTCCTACAAGATGAAAATCTAGAGCCTGTATGTTTTTCCCCTTCACTATGTCCTGATCTCAGTCTCTGTACCAGCTGAAAAGTCATTTTAAAGACAGAAAATGAAAAAGATTATGTACAGGGAGCTTGGTTAATGTTCAGTTGCTGCAACCCTATTATTTAAAAATGTACCATTTCCAGCCAAAACTAAAGGTAACAGGTAATCTAGGCATCAACTAGAAAAGATTTAAACTAATGTGAGAAAAATTGCAAGTGTTCATTAAATCACATTAAAAAGTTAAAAGATGTCTGAACAGTAATACTAATTAACAGTTTGAGAAAAGGAACACTGAAAATATTTGATGGTCTTAAGTTTAGTATAGATAAAAGCAAGATAAATATAGAGATTGTTCTTAGCAAGACTATAGTTTTATTTGTAAATTAAATGGCGAAGAAATTTTGCAAGGATCATGAATTGCTATGGGAAATGTCATATCAGAAAGAATGAAGCCTGTCATGTTTGAGGTCAGAAGTGCAATGCATATAGAGAACTCAACCATTTCTCAACCAAGTGCCCAAAGTCCACAAATTGGAATAAAGGCAAATAGAAGCAGCACGTTGTAGATGAAGCTAATTGCAATTTGGATGAAGATCTCATTCGGATCAAAAGCACACTCTCTTGTTTGAAGTTATTGGATCAGCAGAAGTCCAGTTTGTGAACAGGTTGTAGGCAGTATGCTCATGAGCAACAAACAAGTCAGCTTTCTGCTAGATTAATACGCTACTGTCAATGTTCTACCTGAGAATGAATATTTGAGACTGTTTGATGATCCAAGTAGCAGAGAAAATCAGGCTTCCAGCACTTCACTGTCATGTTCAACAAAACAGAAAGAAAGCCTCTGGGCAAAAATACAGTCAGTTTTAAGAATTCCAACAATTGGAAAGAGAGCATAGATCCAATTGGATGTAGGCCTATATGAGGTATTAGGGTCCTATGCAGCTGTGATAGTGAATCACAAGAAGGTGGTGGGTTCATTATAGGTCAAATAATGGCCAAAGTACAGTGGAGGCTAGAAGTGGCTTCAAATTGATCCCAAGAACCCCTTTGCTAGACAATTTCCAGCCATAAAGCTGTAAAAATCCTGTCGAGAAACACATTAATAAGCTTGTTGATATGAAAGCACTGATTGGTTCCCTTAGTGGTGGTGATAATAAAAAGGAAATGGTAAGTACACTTGTGATTGATCCAAAATAACAAAGCACTCAAATATAATCATCATCCATTTGGCACCACAGACAATGGTCTGTCTGAAATAATGAAAATGGAACTATTTATTAAAAAAGCTGCCGATGCTGGAAATCTGAAATAAAAGCCGGAAATGTTACAAACACTCAGGTCAAGCAGCGGCTGTGGAGAGAGAACCCAAGTTACTCTTTCAGGCTGATGACTTTTTGAAAGGCCATTGATGTGAAACATTGGTCTGAATTTTCGAAGCCCTTTGGAGACGGAGTTGGAGGTGGAGCTGGGTAAATAGGGAGGTGGGCAGCCAATTAGAGCAATTAATAATCGATAGCATTGGTATTGTCCCACTGTCGGAGTGACTCCCCACTGATAGCGAAGGCTTTCAGCTCAGTCGAGGTGGCCTCCCAGCTGCAGGCCTGGTGGCCGTCAGAGGCAGAGGCTCCTTGCTCCAATGGCTTGGCTGTATGACTGAAAGGCCTCAACCACATCCATTTCCCCTACACCTCAATGGCTCGATCAGCTTTGGACATCATTATTTGGTGACTTCAGTGCAGGCAACTGAGACTATTTCTCTCTCCACGGCTGCTGTCCAACCTGCTGAGTATTTCCAGCATTTTCTGTTTTTATATTTGAAATTATTCACACTTGTGCCTGTAAAGAAAGTGTATAATTTGAAAGTCAAATCTTTTGACTAGTTTTACAACACTACTTGGTAAGATACATATGGCTGTGCATCTCCTTTGGAATCTCTACAGTTCCTCAGGAACTTCAGAGGAGACATCATGGGTCATTGGAAAATGTAGAAGGAGTCACTGTCACAGCAGATGACATTTTGGTCTATATTGCAACTAAATGAGACTGTGATAAGAAACTGGAATCATTGCTGCAGTGTTGCCAAGAAAAAGGTTTCAGATTGAACAAGAATAAAATAAAATTCAAGGAAGGAGGAGTGACATGTTCGGGCCAAACTCTCTGTAGATGGTCTAAAAGCAGATCCTTGCTCAAGTTGAAGCAGGATTTAAGTGATAAGCAAGGCATGCAGAGCATTATTGAAATGACATACTACCTGCAAGAGTACTAGAGCTAATTGATCATCTTCAAGACCTACTGACTTAATAAATTTAATATATATGGGATATGAACATCAGAAGTCTTTAGCTGAAGTCAAGAAGATCATCTTTCAAGGAGCAGTATTGAAATACTTTGATGTCAACAAGGAGATATGTCTACAGTGCAACACATCTGAGTGAGGGCTTGGGGCATGTTTCATGCTAGGTTAACCTGTAACTTATGCTCAAAATCTCTAACCAAAGCAGAGATAAGCTATGCTCAGATCAAATAAGTATGGTTTGGATGTTTTCACGGCAAGTCTTTGGAAAGAAAATCACTATGAAAAGTGCTCACAGAACCACTTTGGAATAAAGTCCAATTAGTGTACCCAAAAGGCTCCAAAGAATGATGTTATGTCAATCAATCCAAGTTCAAAAGCAGAAAAAGAGATCAAACCATCCATATGCTGTTTAATTTGCCCCCTAGCTGAGGATGAAATGACTAAGCTTTAGCACACTATTGGAATAGGTGATCTGGAATTATCAAGAGTGAGAATTAGCAAAGGTTGACTGACATAAGACAAATGCTACCATAAGAACGCTGTGCTTTTTAACATAAGAGAGGAGCTCAGTAAACAGGCTGGAAATTGGAAATAAAAGCACTCAGCAGCCCAGGCAGCATCTGTGGGGAGAAAAACAATGTTATTGGGCTGGATTTTATAGACCCTGCTCGGTGTGTTATTGGCCGTGGGGATGGGGGGTAGCATGTAAAACATGACGGTTAGATATCAATCCACCTTTCTGCCCACCCCCAATCCAGTCATGGTGAGGTGGGTGGGCGCCAAAATTGGAAGACTGCCCACCAGTTTCAAATAAATAATCAATGGGCAATTGAGCTTCTTAACAAGTCAATTGACCCGTAGAATATGCTGCCCATGTCATAAAACGGTTAGAGTAGACAGGCGAGCGAGATTCAAAAGACTGTTTTTTAAATAACTTTGTGGAAGAGGTGGCAAGGCAGGAGGTGCGCATCTTTTGGGATGTGCCCTGTGCACATCGGGGTCAACTCCCAAGATGTTTCACCCCTTTGTTCCTGCCCGCCTAGTCTTGAAAACTTGCCTCACTCTCCTCGCCTCCCTCCTTATGTTCCCCAATCCCTTCCTAAAGCCATGGGAGCAACTTTAATCCAGGATACATTGATTTTCTCCCTGAGCTTCTTTGCAGTCCCAGGAGCACCCACTACTGAACCCTGAGACTGCTGGGACTGCTGGAGCTGCCAACCAACGTGATCAGCCAGCAGCTCTCGAGCGCAGGACTTCTTCCCACTGAGGGGCATAAGTCCAACCCTTACCCCCTGAAGGCCACCTGCAGCGTGTTATTGCTGTAAAATTCAGCCCAACATTTCAACATCTTTCTTCAGAACTGGAGGTTCAAAACAGCATTTGTTTCATAGACAATGCTAAGTTCCATTGGTACATGGGGATAGGGGAATGTGATGACTGTGTGGCACACTGGGTACAGGCTACCCTTCTCCCTCTGTGACCAGGATTTGAATCCACCTCAACTGACAGGGTTAAAGTCTTCACTCCTAATTGCATTTTAAGGTGCGCTAACAGCTTGGGGTCAACTGCACGTTCAAGCAACAGTTACAATAACATACACAGAAACACAAGTAGAACTACCAAACCAATCCATAAATTAACCACAACAGATTATAACAGAATAAAAGACAGTGACAAGGAACCATTAGAGCACATCACTGATCAGTGGGATATCTTAGACCAGTGTGCCATCGCTTAACAAAAATGCTAATTTATTGATTTATTTATTGCCAATGAAAAGATTTAAAAGCATAGCCAATGACAGAAGTGTGTTTCTTGCTGTCAGTCGTACTTTGAAAATAAATTGCTTGACTTGCCTTGCTCCCATGGCAATGTGGACCCTACTTCCCATGAAGCTATGGCTGCCTCCACATTTACCTGATTCTTGATGGAGAATGGTGATGGGTGAAAATGGAAATGGGGAGAAAAGACCCAAACTGGTGCCATGCTGTTAAAGCACCTTAAACATGCCTTTCAATGAAAAGACTTTTAGGGAGGTCGGAGAGGGAGAAGGACAGTGTGTTGCACTGTTCCAGACTATCATCACATCCTCTATTCCCATCATGCCGGTCGAGTTTAGCACTGTCTATGAAGTAAGAACAACTGATTTTATCTTCCAGCTCTAATGAGAGGGCCACCAACCTGACCGGAAGCTCTGTTCCTCTTTTCAAATATGCTGCCTAATCCGCTGAGTTTTCTCCAGCAATTTTCTGTTTTTATTTCAGTTTTCCATCATCCGCAGTCATTTGCTTTTCTTGTACTGTTTTTATATTGTTCTTGGATTCCGCAAACAGTGAGCAATCTCCCAGCACTCCTGCTGGTAACTCCTTAAAATGGATTTAAAAAACACTTTTAAGTGCCAGAAGCAGCAGAAGAGTTAGCAGAAGGTTAGCAGAGAATCTTAAAACTAAGCCTGATTCCGATCTCTTTTCAGCAAAGCCTACTGTAAATTCAGTTGTAAATATCAGTTTACTGATAATTAGACTACCGCTGAATTACAGTAACCAGCACTCATCATATATACATTCAAACAACTAGCAATTAACACCTCGACTTAATTGATATGTATGGAAATATGCTCTTCAGGGACAAAAAGGGTTGTGAATGGCGCCTCTTTTCGTCACATTGGGAGCACAGTTGAGTTTAGACTGTTCATTTCACTGACAAAAACTACAACTATAGGGGATTATCCTTTGTTGGTATGACATCGTGGGCACATGATTCCTCTACTTAATTGGATGGCAGGGAGTAGTACAGCCGTAGAATCAGGTGGATGTAAAAGACCCCATGGCACTATTTTGAAGAAAAGCAAAGGAGTTATCCCCAGGGTCCTGGCCAATATTTAACCCTCAAAGAACGTCACTAAAACATTGCTATATGTGGGAGTTTGCTATTCATAACCTGTCTGCCTCTTTTCCTACATTACAACATTGCCTATGTTTCAAAAATATGTCATTGGCTGTAGAGTGCTTTGGGGCCAGAGGCTGTGAAAAGCATAATATAAATGCAAGCCTTTCTTTTTGTGCCCCATGAGAAACCTTTGGGACTTTGAACAACTATATTTAATCTCCCCTTAACCTGTTCCAAGGAGAAAAGTCCTTGCTGCTCTTCTCTCTCCATGTAACTGAAGCCCCTCATCCCTGGTACCATTCTAGTAAGTCTCTTCTACATCCTCTGTAAGACCTTGACATCATTCCTAAATTGGGGTTCCCAGAATTAGATGGAATACTCCAGCTGAGGCCTGAGCAATGATTTATAAAGGTTTAACATAATTTATAACATACTCCTGCTTTACCCATTACCATTATAACCTAGCAGTTAGGGTGTTACTTTCTCCTGCTGTAACTTCCTTTGTTTTTAGGGAAAACTGGCTGAACTCAGGTACCTAACTAAAATAGTCATTCTTTATGAGTATGGCCTAAAGATGAGTTTTGGAAGTCCACTACAACAAAGATTCACTAGACTGGTTCCTCGCATGACGCGAGTGCCCTGTGAGGAGAGATTGATTCCCTGGAGTTTAAAAGAATGACAGGTGATATAATTGAAACATATAAAATTCTTAAGGAACTTGCTAGCATAGATGCTGAGGAAATATTTCCCCTGGCTGGGGACTCTATAACACAGGGGCACAGTCTCAGAGTAAGGGGACAGCCATTTAGGACTGAGATGAAGAGAAATGCCTGCACTCAAAGAGTTATGAATCTTTAGAATTGTCTACCACAGAAAGCTGTAGATGCTCAGTCATTGAGTATATTCAAGACAGTGGTTGATAGATTTTTGGGTACTTGGGGAATTAAGGGATATAGGGATAATGGGGGAGGGTGGAGTTGAGATGGAAGATCAACTACGATCATGTTGAATGACAAAGCATGCTCGAACACTAAATCCCTGCTCCTGTTTCCTAAGTTCTTATGTTCACTTGACCTTGGGATGACATTGCAGCTGACCCTGATATCACCTGGTATAGGCGAACATTATTTTTTATTAATTTATGGGAGCTGGGCATCACTGGCCAAGCCAGCATTTCTTGCCCATTCCTAATTGCCCTTGCGGATGTGGTGGTGAGCCGCATTCTTGAACTGCTGCAGTCCATGTGGTGCTGTTAGGGAGGGAGTTCCAAGATTTTGACCCAATGACAGTGAAGGAACGGTGATACATTTCCAAGTAAGGATGGTGTGTGGCTTCGAGGGGAATTTCCAGGTGGTGGTGTTCTTATGTGTCTGCTGACCTTGTCCTTCTAGATGGCAGTGGCTGTGAGTTTGGAAGGTGCTGTCTAAGGAGCTTTGGCGAGTCTTTTTTTATTCATTCATGGGATGTGGGCATCACTGGCTAGGCCAGCTAGGGGAGGCAATGGCGTAGTGATATTGTTGCTGGACTAGTAATCCAAAGACCCATGGTAATACTCTGGGGACCTGGGTTCAGATCCCAGCATGGCAGATGGTGGAATTTGAATTCAATAAATACCTGGAATTAGAAGTCTAATGATGACCGTGAAACCATTGTCGATTGTTGTAAAAACCCATCTGGTTCACTAATGTCCTTTAGGGAAGGAAATCTGCTGTCTTTACCTGGTCTGGCCTACATATGACTCCAGACCTACACCATTGTGGTTGACTCTTAAATACCTTCTGAAATAGCCAAACAAGCCACTCAGCCTCAAAAAAAGGAATGAAACCGGACGGCCCACCCGGCATTGACCTACGCACCAGAAATGACAATGGCAAAGGCCCTGTCGACCCTGCAAAGTGCTCCTTCCTAACATCTGGGGGCTTGTGTCAAAATTGGGAGAGCTGTTTCACAGACTAGTTAAGCAACAGCCTGATATAGTCATCCTCAGGGAATCACAGAAATAATATCCCAGGCACCACTATCACCATCCCTGGTGATGGATTCTGTGGATCTTTGACACCAGTTTGTTGTGAGAGGTGGCCAGATTGGTACTATTGATAGAGTTGATCAGCAGACACTTCTTAGGTAGAAACTTTAAGTTTCTCTACACTACCAAACTACAGAGGTAGTCCGTGCTACTCTCCTATTGGGTACTAAAGATCATGTGATCTTCCTTAACAAGCATTATTCTTAAAGGTATATTACACTAAATAAAACCATAATTACCACATCCCTCCCCCTTTACTCGGATACACATTTTATATTTACAAATACAATTTTCTCAAGACTGCAAAATATTTACTCTGGTAAGTAATTTACAAGTTCAATCTTTCTGAGGGTTTTCTTACGTGAGTAGGATGTCTCAGCTCTACAGCTTCAGATGCTTTGTCAGGAACCTCCTTTCCCGGAGTTGCCTGAATATCAGGTGCTTCAGTGGGCACCTGCAGTTCTGTATCCTCAACTCTTACAGGAACACCAGACATGTTTGTACTGGGTTCTCTCAACAGGAAATGCTGACTCGGTCGTGAACACTGGTGGAATGAATTCTGGGTGATTTGTTTCTCTTTCCCTTAGATGATCCACATGTCTCTGTATGTCTTAGCCTTCCACCTTCACGTGGTAAGATAGGGGTCCAGTCACTGCACTTATTTCATCCGGTAACCACTTTGGTCCTTCTCCAAAGTTCTTCACGTATACTGCCTCTCCCACGGTAAATTTCATCACGCGACCATGCCAGTTGTGTCTAGTTTTCTGACTTCCCTGCATCCTTTCCACCTTCCCCTCTAAATTTGGCATTACTGAGCTCAATCTTGTCCTGAGACAGCGTTTCAACAATAACTCCGCAGGTGTGACACCTGTTGTAGTGTGAGGGGTGGTCCTATAATGGAAAAGAAAGTGTGCTAGCTTGGTTGCTAAGGAATCTCCAGTTAGCTTCCTTATGCCTGCCTTGAATGTTTGAACCACCCTTTTGACCAGTTCATTTGAGGAAGGGTGATACAGTGAAGTTTTTACATGAATGAGACCATTGAGGCTGATAAACTGTTGAAACTCAGCACTCGTAAATGCTGTGCCGTTATTGGGAATGGCTACTTCTGGTAGTCCGTTAATGGCAAAACTTTGACGTAACTTCTCAATTGTAGTAGAAGACGTTGGTGACTTCACCTCATATACGTCCATCCGTTTTGAATGGGCGTCGACAATGAACAGAAACATTGTTCCCATGAAAGGTCCCACAGAGTCAATGTATAACCGCACCCAGGGTCTATCTGGCCACTCACATGGGTGTAATGGAGCTGTCACTGGCAACTTTTGCAGTTGCTGACATTGCACACAGTGCTTTACTAAACTCCCTATTTCGCCATCCATCCCAGGCCATGATTGATAGCTGCGTGCTATGGCCTTCTTTCGGGAAATTCCTGGATGGGCACTGTGTGGTTCAATTAAGTGTCTCCCTTCTCTTTGGAGGAACTATCACTCGTGCTCCCCACAATAAGATGCCATCCTGGCTGGTTATTTCATGTCTTCTGTTCCAGTATGGTTTCATTTCGTCAGATACGGGCTCTTGTAGCACTTGTTCTCATACTTGAGATAGGACTGGGTCTCGACTTGTCCAGTCTCTGATTTGTCGAGCGCATACCAGTGAGGAATCTAAGAAATTTAACAGTAAAAAAAATTCCTGTGGAACTGGAACGTGCTCCTCATTTTCTTGTAAAGGCAAATGACTAAGGGCATCAGCATTTGTGATTTGATTTCCAGGCCTATGTACGAAAGTGTACTCAGATGCTGCCAGGATTAAAGCCCATCATTGTATTCTTGCCGAGGCTGTGGGCGGTGTAGCCTTGTCTTCACTGAACAATCATGGCAATGTTGTGTGTGGTCTGAAACGACTGTAAAATGGCAGCCGTGTACGTACTGGTGAAATTTCTTGACACCAAAAATGATTGATTGGCCTTCTTTTTCTACCTGTGAGTATCTCTTTTCAGCTGTGGTGAACGTTCTTGACACGTAACCTATAAACCATTCCGTGCCATCGTCTATCCGATGGGAGAGCACTACTCCCACTCTATAGAGGGATGAATCACATGCCAACACCAATTCTTTTGTCTGGTGATTATGCATTAATAGATTGGACGAGTGCAACAATTGTTTCACCTTTATGAAAGCTTCTTTCTGGGGCACCTCCCAAGACCAATGTTGGGTCTTTTTGAGTAGAGAATGCAGGGGGGTCAGCACTGCAGACAAATTGGGTAAGAACTGCCCACAATAGTTGATCAACTTTCTCCTCAACCGAGCGGAGGCCCTGTGAATCTACCCGGTGACCCAAATAGATTATCTCCCTCACTTGGAACGTGCATTTTTCTTTTTTTAAATGCACTCCAGTTTGCAAGAAACATTCCAAGACTTCTTCTAAGTTTGCCAAATGCTCTTTTTCAGTGAATCCTGCCACTAATACATCATGTAAATAGACTACAACCTGGGGCAATCCCTGCAGTAAGCTTTCCATTGTTCTCTGAAAGATGGCACAAGCTGAGGAGGCACCGAAAGGCAATTGTGTAAATTGGTACAGCCCTTTGTGGGTATTAATTGTGACAAAATCCTGGGAGGCATTATCCAACTCTAGTTGTTGATAAGCATAACTCATTCGATGCTTTGTGTACATTGTCCCTCCTGCCAGCTTGGTATACAGGCCTTTGATTTTTGGAATGGGGTCCCTGTCTAGCTTAGGTACTTTATTAATTGTGTTTGTAGTCTCCACAAATGCGGACGCTTTGGTCAGGTTTAAGGACAGGGACTGTGGGTGCTGACCATTCTGAGAACTGAACATTTTGTATAACGCCCAGTTCCTCTAGTCTGTTCACCTCAATGCCAACTTTTTCTTGCAGGGCATATGGCACTGGTCTCACCTTCATGAAGCGAGGGGTTGCTTCTGGATCCACATGAATCTTGGCCTGCAGGCCCTGTATTTTCCCCAGTTCATCCTTCATCCATGGCGTACTTTTGAATAGCTCTGAAACCCACTTGCTCTCAGCTGGAAAATTTCAGCCCAGTCTAACTTAATTTCCTTTAGCCAGTTTCTCCCCAGGAGGCTTGGCCCCTCGCCTGCTACCACCATTAAGGGTAGCTTTGCTGATTGGCTTCCATAATGGACAACTACTCTACGTATGCCTCTGACTTGAAAGTCTTCACCCATTTATGTTTTGAGCTTGGCGGCTGTTTCTTCTAAACTTAATTGGTGTTCACCATTATTCAAATATCTGAAGGTGTAATCCCCAGTTACTGTAGTGGAAGATCCCGTGACCATTTCCATTCTAATAGGTCTGCTATTTACTTTCACTGTGACAAATGTTGGTTCTGTCTTTCCAACTTTCACAATAAACAATGAGTAAATATCTAAATTTGTTGTTTCTGCCTCTTCTCCATTGTGGACCTCACTGGGTTTTTTCTTTCGTTTAAAAGCCAGTTTGAATCTTTCCTTGCACTTTCTCATTATATGTCCATTTCCATGACAATAATAACACTTGATTTTTTTAAACTGCCAATTGTTATAAGACTGCTTGTTTCCACCTCTATTGAAATTATTCTTTGTTTTTACTGCTAAGCTTTTTTTCATTTTCCAGCTACCGGGGGCTGTTTCCCACTTCTCGGCAGAGTCCTGCAATTTTGCACGCTTTTTGACTGGGGTTTCCCACCCGATGTGGAGGACGACGCCATTTTGCACACCCTGTATGGATTTTGAATCCCTTACTGCGCTTTCCATGGCCTGTGCTATCTCTAGCACCTTCTTGAAATCCAAATTCACTTTAGGCAATAATCTCTTCTGAATCGTATCCTCATTCACACCACACACTAAAAGATCTCTGAGCATGTCATTTAGAGATGTACCAAAATCACAATGTTCTGTTAACTGTTTCAAACTTGCCACATAGCATGCAACCGTGTCCCCTGGAGCTCTATTTCTTGAGTTAAACTTGAACCTTTCCATCATTACTGAGGGCTTTGGTTGATAATCACCCTTCACGAGGTCCACTAATTGATCAAAATTTTTTGAATCTGGGGCACTGGGTGCTGTTAAATGACAAATCAAGCCATAGGCTTTATTCCCACATGTACTTAAGAGGATCACTTGCCTCTTCTCTTCCCCCGTAATCTCGTTTTCTTGGAAAACAGAGTGCGAGGCATTCAATGTATTGAGATCAATCATCCATGGCTGGATCGAAAGGATCAATTCTTCCAAATTGTGGCATTCTGAGAGGGAATTAATTCTTCAATTTGAATGGAATTTCCACTTAAAATTACTGGGCGAGGTACAGTGCCAATTTCTTTTCACTTGATTTCTTCTGTTTAAATGTGTTTTATCCTCTTCGCCAGTTTATTGGATCCTGTGGATCCTCATCACCAGTTTGTTGTGAGTGGTGGCTGAATTGGTACTATTTATAGAGTTGATCAGCAGACACTTCTTAGGAAACTTCAAGTTTACTTACAAAGTTACTCAGCAGCAACTACATGTGTGCTTTTACTTCAAACTCGATCTCTACACTACTAGCTACAGATGTAGCCCGTGCTACTCTCCTATAGGGTGCTAAAGATCATGTGATCTTCCTTAACAAGCATTATTCTTAAAGGTATATTACACACTAAATAAAATCATAATTATCACACCTGGGTATGTCCCGTTCCACCAGTAGGACAGTCCCAGCAGAAATGGCGGTACAATGGTTTACAGTCGGGAGGGAGTTGCCTGGGAGTCCTCAACATCGACTCCAGACCCCCATGTGTCTCATGGCATCAGGTCAAACATGGGCAAGGGAACCTCCTACAGATTACCACGTACCGCCCTCCCTCAGCTGATGAATCAGTGCTCCTCCATGTTGAGCACCTCTTGGAGGAAGCACTGAGGGTGGCAAGGGAGCAGAATGTACTCTGGGTGGGGGACTTCAATGTCCATCACCAAGACTGGTTTGGTAGCACCACTACTGACCAAGCAGCCCGAACCCTAAAGGACATAGTTGCTAGACTGGGTCTGCGGCAGGTGGTGACGGAACCGACAGGAGGGAAGAACATACTCGGCCTCAACCTCATCTGCCTGCCGCAGATACATCTGTCCATGACAGTGTCGTAGGAATGAACACCGCACAGTCCTTGTGGAGATGAAGTGCCGCCTTCAAATTAAGGATACCCTCCATCGTGTTGTGTGGCACTGCCATTGTGCTAAATGGGATAGATTTTGAACAGATCTAGCAACTCAAGAATGGGCATCCATGAGGCGCTGTGGGCCATCAGCAGCAGCAGAATTGTACTCGAACATAATCTGTAACCTCATAGTCCAGCATCTCCCCCACTCTACCACTACCATCAAGCCAGGGGATCAACCCTGGTTCAATGAAGAGTGCGGGAGGGCATGCCAGGAGCAGCACCAGGCATACCTAAAAATGAGGTGTCAACCTATTGAAGCTACAACACAGGAGCACTTGTGTGCCCAATTGCATCAGCAGCAAGTGATAGACAGAGTTAAGTGATCCCACAACCAATGGATCAGATCTAAGCTCTGCCGTCCTACCACGTCCAGTTGTGAATGGTGGTGGACAATTAAACAACCCACTGGAGGAGAAGGCTCCACAAATATCCCCATCCTCAATGATGGAGGAGCCCAGCACATCAGCGCAAAAGATAAGGCTGAAGCACTTGCTACAATCTTCAGCCAGAAGTGCTGAGTGTATGTCCGACTTGGCCTCCTCCAGAGGGTCTGAGCATCACAGATGCCAGTCTTCAGCCAATTCGATTCACTCCATGTGATATCAAGAAATAACTGAAGGCACTGGAAAGACTATGGGCCCTGACAATATTCTGGCAATAGTACTGAAGACTTGCTCTCCAGAACTTGCCGTGCCCCTAACCAAGCTGTTTCAGTACAGCTACAACACTGGCATCTACCTGACTATGTGAAAAATTGCCAAGGCATGTCCTGTACACAAAATACAGGACAAATCCAACCCAGCCAATCACCGCTCCATCAGTCTACTCTCGATCATCAGTAAAGTAAGAGAAGGGGTCATCGACAGTGCTATCATGCAGCATTTGCTTCGCAATAACCTGCTCACTGATGCTCAGTTTGGGTTACGCCAGGGCCATTCAGCTCCTGACCTCATTATAGCCTTGGCTCAAACATGGACAAAAGAGCTGAACTCCAGAAGTGAGGTGTGAGTGACGGCTCTTGACATCAGGTCTGCATTTCACTGAGTGTCGCATCAAGGAGCCCTAGCAAAATTGGAGTCAATAGGAATCAGGGGGAAAACTCTCCACTGGTTGTAGTCATACCTCACACAAAGGAAGTTGGTTGTGGTTGTTGGAAGTCAGACATCTCAGCTCCATGGCATCACTGCAGGATTTCCTCAGGGTAGTGTCCTCGGCCCAACCATCTTCAGCTGCTTCATCAATGACATTCCTTCCACCATAAGGCCAGAAGTGGGGATGTTTGCTGATGATTGCACAATGTTCAGCACCATTCTCAACTCCTCAGATACTGAAGCAGCCCATGTCCAAATGTAGCTAGATCTGGACAACATCCAGGCTTAGGCTGACAAGTGGCAAGTAACATTCGTGCCACACAAGTGCCAGTCAATGACCATCTCCAACAAGAGAGAATCTAATCATTGCCCCTTGATGTTCAATGGCATTGCCATCACTGAATCCCCCACTATCAACATTCTGGGGGTTACCATTGACCTGAAACTGAACTGCGCTAGCCATATAAATACTGTGGCTACAAGAGCAGGTCAGAGGCTAGGAATCATGTGACAAGTAACTCAGCCCCTGACTCCCCAAAGCCTGTCCACCATCTACAAAGCACAAGTCAGGAGTGTGATGGAATACTCCCCACTTGCCTGGATGAGTGCAGCTTCCACAACACTCAAGAAGTTGGACACCATCCCTGACAAAGCAGCCTGCTTGATTTGCACCACATCCATAATGCACAGAGAACATTTGAATACCCAACAACATATACATATTTACAATTTCAGGTGATTTAAAAATTAAGTCCCTGAGATCTCTTCTTATTCGATTAGAGCAGTGTAACTCTACCACTTGAGATTCCTCCACAGGATTGACAGGATCAGGAATTTCAGCACGAGATACATCATTAGAAAGTGGCAGTTCTGGGTCCTGCAACTCCAGCATTGCCTCTGCAGAGAAATGTCTATTCTAGGTCAATCTGTCCCTTCAGGAATTGATGGTTCGACATTAATCACAGGTGGAATAGTTGGTTGTTGGAATGTCTCTATCATGAATATGGTCCATGTGTTTTCGAACAAATCTGTCTCCCACTTCCACCTGGAAGGATAAAGGACCAGTCTCTGAGGGAATGGTTCCAATAAGATCCGCTTCTGAAATTTTGCACAAATACTGTCTCCAACATTGAATATGTGACCTTTGCTGTGAATATTGTGATTCAATTTTTGATTACTCTGATTCCTCTCTACCTTCCCCTCTAAGTTTGGAAACACCAGACTTAACCTTGTCCATAGGCAGCGTTTCATCAATAATTCAGACGGTGTTGAACCCGTAGTCAAATGTGGCGTTGTACGATAACTGAGAGGAAAGCAGGAAATTCGAGTTTCTAGGGTACCTGATAACCTCTTCATTCCAGATTTGAAAGGTTGCACAGCCCTGTCAAATAAACCATTTGATGAGGGATGATATGGTGCTGTTTTAATATGTTGGTAATCTGACTTTGTATACATCCATCCATTTAGAATGAGTACCTCTGATCAAGAAAAACATGGTACCTAAGAATGGTCCTACATAATATGTAGTCTAACAGAGGGTTGACCACTCCCATGGATGCTGTGGAGCTGAAACAGGCAACTTCTGTTGCTGCTGACAATAGAGACAATGTTTGACCATGCTTTCAATGTTACTGTCAATGCCTGGGCACCGGACATAGCTTCGTGCAAGCATTTTCATCTTTGATATGCCTGGATGGGCACTGTGAAGCTCTGTCAAGAGTGGTTCTCTTCCTTGTGAAGGGACAACAATTCTTGGTCCCCACAACAAAATTCCATCTTGACAGCTTAATTCTGTTTTTTGGTCATGAAATGGCCTCATCTCTTCAGATGCAGGCGAATTTGGCCACCCTTGCAATACAAGATCTCTGACTTTCGACAAAATTGGATCTCTTCATGCAATTTCACACACAGGCAAACAATCCGAGAAATTCAGTAGTAGTACAACTTCTTGTGGCACGTGAGCATGTGCAATACCATCTGGTAATGGGAGACGATTAAGTGTGTCCACAATTTCAATATGCAAGCTAGGACGGCACATAACAGTATGCTCATATGCATATAATATCAAAGCCGAACATTGTATTCTTGCTGATGCTATTGACGGACTGGCCTTGTCCTCCCTGAATAAACCCATTAATGGGTTATGGTCTGACACAATGGTGAAATGTTGTCCATCCATACTGGTGGAATTTCTTCACTCCGAATACCACTGACAAACCTTCCTTTTCTAGCTGGGAATAGACCTTCACAGCTGTGGATAGTGTTCTCGAGCTGTAGCCAATGGGCCTTTCAGATCCATTTTTCATTCTATGTGATAACACAGCTCCCATACCATGAAGAGGCACATCACCTGTTAATACCAATTCTTTTGATGGGTTGTAGTTGTATCATTAAACACGACAAATGCAACAATTTCTTTACTTTCATAAAGACTTCTTCCTGTTGTGAATTCCATGACCAACAGTGATTCTTTTTTAATAACATGTTCAATGGTGCCAACACAGTTGATAAGTTTGTCAAAAAGAGTGGCTATAGTAGCTGATCATACCCAGGAAAGATTTGAGTTTGGTTACATTGTATGGTGAATATGCATCCTTTATTGCCCGAGCTTTCTTTTCTACCAGATGCAAACCCATGGCATCCACCCTGTGACCCAGGTAAATAACTTCTGGCACTTGAAATGTACTTTTTCCCTTCTACAATCGTATGCCGGCTTCCATGGACCTTCTTAGCACCTCTCCCAGGTTGGCCAGGTGCTCGGTCTCAGCTGACCCTGTGATCAGAACAAAAGACTCTCCATGGTCTTTTGGAAGACTGCACATGCAGACAATACTCCATAGGGTAGGTGAGTGTACTGATAAAGACCCTTGTGTGTGTTAATAGTCAAGTATTCTCTAGATGTGCTATCCAGTTCTATTTGTTGGTAGGCATGGCTCATATCCAATTTTGCATGGGATTTGCCTCCAGCTAAGTCGTCTATCCTTGGAATGGGGTACTTATCTAGCTTGGCTGCCTTGATTACGGTCAATTTATAGTCTCCATAAATGCACATGGTTTGATCTGGCTTAACCACTGGAACTATGGGCGCTGCCCATTCTGAAAATTGGATTGTTTGGATGATGCCTAGCTTTTCTAACCAGCACAGTTCTACATCCACCTTTTGCTTTAACGCATAAGGCATAGGTCTAACCTTAAAGAAACGTGGTGTCGCCTGAGGATCCACATATATTTTTGCTCGCAAGCCTTTTAACTTCCCTAATTTGTCCCGAAAGGCACTGTCAAATTTCCTTAGCAGTTCAGGAACTCCTCCTGTTTTCAGGTGGAGTAGCCCAGACCAACCAAGCTTGATTTTCTGTAACCAGTCTCGGCCCAGAAGACTAGGTCCTTCTCCTGTCACTATGATCACTGGCAGCTGGGCTGCCTGTTGCCAGTAAGACACTGGTATGGTGGCAATGCCCCTTACCTGTATAGATTCTCCAGTGTATGTCTTCACTTGAGCTGTTGTCCGCCCCAGATTTAGTGGCTGGGTACCTTCATTTAGATACTTAAATGTGTGCTCTCCCACCCCTGTGGTTGAGGCTCCTATATCCACCTCCATCATTAGTGGCTTCCCATTAACTTGGATTGTGACAGTAATAGGTTCGGTTTTCACAGCAGTGAAGTTAGATATGGAATAGATGTTGGTATCGGCAGCTTCAGGTTCTGTTTTATTTTTTAATTCAATCATGTTGGTTTTCTTCTTTATGGGCTGTTTTGACTTTGCCCTGCATTGCCTTACTGCGTGAAATTTCTTATGGCAGTAATGGCATTCTGCCTCCTTAAACCTGCAGGTGTCCAGTCCGTGATCATCCCCCACATCTATAACAGATTATCCTTGGAGTCGCTGCTGAAATTTTTTTCCTAGGCCTTTTCATGTTTCTGACAGGAGACATTGCCTCTCACTTCAATGCTGTGTTTCTGGTTTATACACCACGCTCGGCGGTTGGTTCCCGCCCCACCTGAAGAACGGCGCCATGTTGTATGTGTTATAAAGCCTGTGAATCTCTCGCAGCGCTTTCCATGGTGAGGGATATTTCCAGGGCGCGCTTCAAATCGATGTCGACTTCTGAGAGTAAACGGTGCTGAATGGCATCGCCCTGAACTCCGCAAACGAATCAGTCCCGCAGCATCTCATTGAGTGTGTCTCCGAAGTCACAGTGCTCTGTCAACTGCTTCAACTTCGCTACATAGGTTGCGATGGACTCTCCCAGGGCCCTAACTCTGGAATTAAACATAAACCTCTGCCTTATTATGGATGGCTTCAGCTGGAAATGCGTTTTCATGAGGCCCACTAGTTAAAGTACTTAGAATCGGGCACGATTGGGGCCATCAGGCTGTGGATGAGATAAAAACAAAAAACTGTGGATGCTGGAAATCCAAAACAAAAACAGAAATACCTGGAAAAACTCAGCAGGTCTGGCAGCATCGGCGGAGAAGAACAAGGTTGACGTTTTGAGTCCTCATGACCCTTCAACAGAACTAAGTAAAAATAGGAGAGGGGTGAAATATAAGCTGGTTTAAGGTGGTGGGGGGGGTGTGGGGAGAAGTTGGGGGGGGTGGGGGGTGGTTGTAGGGACAAGCAAGCAGTGATAGGAGCAGATAATCAAAAGTTGTCACAGACAAAAGAACAAAGAGGTGTTGAAGGTGGTGATATTATCTAAAAGAATGTGCTAATTAAGAATGGATGGCAGGACACGCAAGGTACAGCTCTAGTGGGGGTGGGGTGAAATAAGACTAAAAGGACATAAAAGGTATAGATTTAAAAATAATGGAAATAAGTGGGAAAAGAAAAATCTATATAAATTATTGGAAAAAACAAAAGGGAGGGGGAAGAAACGGAAAGGGGGTGGGGATGGAGGAGGGAGTTCAAGATCTAAAGTTGTTGAATTCAATATTCAGTCCGGAAGGCTATAAAGTGCCTAGTCGGAAGATGAGGTGCTGTTCCTCCAGTTTGCGTTGAGCTTCAGTGGAACAATGCAGCAAGCCAAGGACAGACACGCGGGCAAGAGAGCAGGGTGGAGTGTTGAAATGGCAAGCGACAGGGAGGTCTGGGTCATTCTTGCGGACAGACCGAAGGTGTTCTGCAAAGCGGTCGCCCAGTCTGCATTTGGTCTCTCCAATGTAGAGGAAACCATTGGGAGTAACGAATGCAGTAGACTAAGTTGGGGGAAATGCAAGTGAAATGCTGCTTCACTTGAAAGGAGTGTTTGGGCCCTTGGACGATGAGGAGAGAGGAAGTGAAAGGGCAGGTGTTGCATCTTCTGCGTTTGCATGGGGAGGTGCCGTAGGTGGGGATTGAGGAGTAGGGGGTGAGATTGTCTGTCTTGTTACCACATACACTCAAAAGGATTGCTTTCTGCTTTTCTTCCGCGGTAACTTCATTTGCTATGAAATAAACACCAAGGTGCTCTACATACAGGCTCCAGTCTTCCATAGTAGCATCGTAAGGATCGATTCTGCCAAAGAGTGGCATGGCTGGTGAGTATTCTTTTCTTTTCTCTTAAGATTCGATGTACTCATGTTAACAATGCAAGGTGCAGTGTCGGAGTTATATTTTATCCTCGTCGCCAAATGCAATGACTTGACAGAGCAGACAGGTTTCAACAAGAAACAGATAAACTTTATTACAGAGAACTTTTCAGATGCTACATGCTTGAACCAAGCCCTCAACAAGAAGGCCCACCGCCTGGATTACCCGTGCTTAGTGCTCATTGGTCGAAGCCTCCAAGAACATAATTTGACCCCTAATAGACAGCAGGTGAGGCTATACCTTCAGTAACTACACCCGCCTCCCCCAGTCCCCTCTCTCTACCCCCATTCCTTCTCTCTCCCTTTCAGCATCCACCTCTCTCGCCCCCCAGCCCCCTCTATCTCCACCAGTTCACCCTCCCCAGCCCTCCTTCCTCTCACTCTACCCCCAGCCCCCCCTCACTCTCCCCCCCCCCCAGCCCCCATCTCTCTCGGTCTCCCTCACCCCCTTCCTCCTGATCTCCCCTCCATCCCCCCTCCCTGTCACTCACCCCCCAGCCCCTCTCACTCTCCACCCTAGTGTTCTGCCTCTCCTAGCCCCACATATCTCCCAGCCTCATGCTTTTCCCAGCACTCTGCCTCCCTTTCTCTCTGCTTCCCTTTCTCTGCCTCCCTCTCCTTGCCTCCCTTTCTCTGCCTCTCTGTCTCCGCCTCACTATCTTTGCCTGTCTCTCTCTCTTTCTCCCTCTCTCTCTCTCTGCCTCTGCTTCTATCTCTGCCGCTCTCTCTTCCTCTCTCTCTGCTTTTCTCTCTGCCGCTCTCTCTCTCTCTCTCTCCTCTCTGCTTCCCTCTTTGCCTCTCTCTCTCTCTCTGCCCCCCTTTGTGGGTAAGAGGAGTGGGGAATAGGGGGAGTGGGGGTCAGGTCGTCAATGGGGGTACAGTTGGGAAGGTTGGAGCATGTCAAGGGTTTGGTGGGTACATTTCCGTGACACCAGAAATTGAGAGGTGGACATGAGCCTGGCCTATAATAATCACTGGTAACTGCACTTAAACCACACTTCAGGGACTCAGTTAAATTTCCAACAACTGCAGGGACTTATACATTTCTATCTGTGAGTGCTTAAACAGCCCTAAGGTACTTGTTATGAGCACAGTTGAAGCTAGCTAAGAGCTGATTCAGCATCATTCCATGTCATTTGAACACCAATGATGTCAGCTGAGTGCTTACAGGCAAGTAAATGTTCACAATTGATGTGGTTTGAGTGCTGTATGAATTATTTTCAGGTCAGTGACTTCATTTGATCACTTTCAGATGTATAATGATGACTGGAACATCGCTTTGGAACATAGAGCATTGTCCCCGAACGCAAGTTAACACTGTTGCGCACAGAATTCTGTCAAAGTTTTCAGGTAGGGCTTTCCCTAGCAGTGATGCCCAGGAGAATGATCTTCTACTTTGGGGCATTATCAGATAATGCAGGAGGTTGGAAAACCTGTTCATTAAACAACAGTTCAACCCTAAGTGATTTCAGGTCTGCCTTAGACTAGAACCCCACATGGGAATAACGAACAGTGATTTTAAAACGTATGGGTTAGCAGTGAAACCTCACAATCAAGCACAAGACACCACACTATCCACAAGCAATCTCGTGGGAGATCAGTAAATAATATAATGAAAGAAAATGTAAAAAGACCAATCAATGTAAGTGTATAACACACTATAATATGAGTCATGAGGCATATTAGCCCCAGTTTTAATCCTTACTCAGGGTGGTGGGGCAGGGGATTTAACTCATGATGGGGTAGAAACTGCTGTATTCTGCCTCCATCTGGGTTTTCAGGAGCGTCGAAGTTTCTCATAAATATTGAAATGTTGGGGTCCGTTGGCGTAATTTGGACTCCAATATAATTTTTACTGTGAGTTGGATGAATTACACAAACACAGCAAGCCACCGGCAGGGGTCCAGGTGAGCAGTAATGCCGAAATAGAACTGGACCATTGCTCCAGGCCCAACAAGGGCACTCTGGAGATACTGCTCTTGGCTTCCCTCTCACCAACTGTGATCAGCCCAGAACACTCCTTTGCCTGACTTACACTGCTGAGGTCCATATCTTTCAGTCACTGCTGATTTCCAGCTCCCACCTGCTGGTGGTGAACGCTGATTTTCTTTCAGATTTGTTCATGGGATGTGGCATCGCTGGCTAGGCCAGCATTTATTGCCTATCCCAAATTGAGAAAGCAGCGGTAAGCTACCTTCTTGAACCACTGCAGCCCATGTGGTGTAGGTACACCGACAGTGCTCTTAGGAAGGGAGTTCCAGGATTTTGACCCAGCAACAGTGAAGGAACGGTGATATATTTCCAAGTCAGGATAGTCAGAGGCTTGGAGGGGAACTTCAAGGTGGAAGTGTCCCCATCTATCTGCTGCCCTTGTCCTTCTAGATGGCAGAGGTCGCGGGTTTGGAAGGTGCTGTCCTTAGAGCCTTGGTGAGTTGTTGCAGTGCGTCTTGTAGATGGTACACACTGCTGCCATTGGCATCGGTGGGGGAGGGAATGAATGTTTAGGGTGGTGGGCGCTATGCCAGTCAAGCTTCTTGAGAGTGGCTGGAGCTGCACTCATCCAGGCTAGTGGGGAGTATTCCATCACAATCCTGATATGTGCCTTGTAGATGGTGGACAGGCTTTGGGGAATCAGGTGGTGAATTACCCTATGCAGAATTCCCAGCCTCCGAGCTGCTCTTGTAGCCACAGTATTTAAATGGCTAGTCCAGTTCAGTTTCTGGTCAATGGTAACTGCAAGGATGTTGATAGTAGGGGTTTTACTGATGGCAATGCCATTGAATGTCAAGGGGGAGGAGATAGTTAGATTCTCTCTTGCTGGCATCAGACAGGAGTCAGTCCGGAAGAACCGGGTCTCTCAGTTTCTTGAAAATGGATCACTGATATTCCCAACCCCTGAATTCCCTCCCTGTGCCAGCCTCTGAGGATGCCATAGCATTGAGATGCATGGGCAGCCTACCCCACTCCGTAACATTCAGGCTGTTCTTACCATAGCTCTCTGCACTGTTTCTTTCCACAGGCTGATTAACACCACAACCACAGTGTGCGTCACCCAACCTCAACAGACCAAAATTAAAGCCATTACAGTAAGCTGTATATAAAAATGTGTTTAAAAAAATACATACAGAGATTTCAAGCATGTTCTGTAATCCATGGGCCTATAGAGCTCATTGGATAACTCCCCCAATTGCTTATGGTTAAAGGCATCATCCGATATGATGCAGTGTAATGCAACTCAGATGGTCCATGTGCTGAGTTAGCTTTCCTGACTCTAGGTACTAACATTTACTTTAGTGCCACTGGGCAGGTGGGGTGGGGTCAGGGGGAACGGTAAACATCTGTGAGAGATATGGAGCCCCTAAAAACGCTCCTTCGGTGAAAACATGTTTGCCGGTTATGTCCTGGGGGTTGGAGGCTAAAATTCATTGATTGCGAATTTCCTCTGAACTGCCCTAGAAAACTGCGCCACATTGAGTGAAGTAATAGCAGCAAAGGGGACACAGCTCCAACGACCTTCCCAAAGGTTGTCCAGGCTCAATCAAGGAGAGTCAATAACTGTCCAAAGTACCCAAAAGCTGCTGACAACTTACAAAACACATTCCTGCTCAGAAAATAAGAAAACTGGCAAAGAAAAATGTAAGTATGTGCAAACCCATTTAATTCCTATCTATGGTGACTATCACGTAACTTTGGCTTCTACAGCATGGGTGTGGATATATTCAGCCGTGGCAACAGCAGAAACACAAACATTGTTGGTAAGAGTCTGCTCTGTAATAAACTCCAGCCACTGGAGCTATTTAAACTTTTGCTAGCTTTCATAAATGAATGTGTCAAGTTCCCAGCTTCCCACTTCACCATCCACGTGGCACAGCAGGCAACAGCAAACTAAAATCTGCTACATATTTTACCTCAAGGTGCAGCTCAAATGTGATATTATTACATGTAGAGATTTGCATGAAGTTATCAGTGATAGCGCTATGCACTGTTTGAACTTAGGAGTTTTAGCACTGTGTGTGATCGAAGTGTTAGCACAGTGCACTGTCCGTGATCGGGAGTGTTAGCACTGTGCGCTGTCTGTGATCGGGGGTGTTAGCACTGTGCGCTGTCTGTGATCGGTAGTTTAGCTCTGTGCACCATCGATAATCAGGACTGTTAGCACTGTGCACTGTGTGTGATCAGAAGTGTAGGGCTATGCACTGTCCGTGATCAGGAGTTTTAGCTCCGTGCACTGTCCGTGATGAGGAGTGTTAGCACCGTGCACTGTCCATGATGAGGAGTGTTAGCACTGTGCACTGTCCATGATGAGGAGCGTTAGCACCGTGCACTGTCCATGATGAGGAGTGTTAGCACCGTGCACTGTCCATGATGAGGAGTGTTAGCACCCTGCACTGTCCATGATGAGGAGTGTTAGCACTGTGCACTGTCTGTGATCGGAAGTGTTAGCACTATGCAATGTGTGTAATCGAGAATGTTAGCACTGTGCACTGTGCCTGATCAGGAATTTTAGCACCGTGCACGGTCTGTGATCGGGAGGTCTAGCAATGTGCAGTGTATGTAGTCGGGATGTTAGCACTGTACACCGTGTCTGATCAGGAGTTTTAGCAGAGTGCACTGTCTGTGATTGGGGGTGTTAGCAATGTGCAGTGTGTGTGATCAGAATTGTTAGCACTGTGCACCATCTGTGATCAATTGTTTTAGCACTGTGCGTGATCAGGTAGCGCTGTGCACTGTCTGATTGGGAGCTTTAACACTGTGCACTGTCTGCGATCAGGAGTGTTAGCACTGTGCACCGTCTCTGATCGGGAGTGTTAGCACAGTGAACTGTCTGATCGAGAGTTTTGGCAATGTGCACTGTCTGTGGTCGGGTGCGTTAGCACTGTGCAAGGTCTGTGATCGGGGGTTTTAGCATCACGCATTGTCAGTGATCAGTTATGTTAGCACTGTGTATGTTCTGTGATCAGAGGTTTTAGTACCATGCACAGTCAGTGATCGGGAGTGTTAGCACTGTGCACTGTCGTGATTGGAAGCGTGAGCGCTTTGCACTGTCTGTGATTGGGGTCGTTAGCACTGTGCACCGTCTGTGATCAGCAGTTTTTGCGTGTGCACTGTGTCTGATCAGGATTTTTAGCACAGTGCACGGTTGTGATCACTAGTGTTAGCACTGTGCACCGTCTGTGATTGGGAGTTTTTGCACTGTGCAGTGTGTGCAATCGGATGTGTTAGCACTGTGCACTGTCTGTGATCAAGGCTTTTAGCACGGTGCACTGCTAGTGATCGGGTGTGTTAGCACTGTACACTGTCTGTGATCAGGAATGTTTGTACAGTGCACTGTGTGTGATCGGGAGTGTTAGCACTGTGCACCACCTGTGATCGGGAGTTTTTGCACTGTGCACTGTGCCTGACCAGGAATTTTAGCATCGTGCATGGTCTGTGATCACGAGTGTTAACACTGTGCACTGTCTGTGATCGGATGTATTAGCACTGTGCACTGTGCCTGAACACGAGTGTTAGCACTGTGCACAGTCAGTGATTGGGAGTTTTAGCACTGTGCACAGTGATTGGGAGTGTTAGCACTGTGCACCTTCTGTGATCGGGGGTTTCAGCAATGTGCAGTGTGTGTATTCGGGAGTGATAGCGTAGCACACTGCCTGTGATGGGAAGAGTTAGCACCGTGCACTGCCAGTGATCAGGAGTGTGCACTGACAGTGATTGGGAGTGTTAGCACTGTGCATTGTCTGTGATCGGATGTGTTAGCACTGTGCACTGTGCCTGATCAGGAGTTTTAGCACAGTACACGCTCTGTGATCATAAGACCATAAGACATAGGAGCAGAAATTAGGCCATTCGGCCCATCGAGTCTGCTCCGCCATTCAATCATGGCTGATAAGTTTCTCAACCCCATTCTCCTGCCTTCTCCCCGTAACCTTTGATCCCCTTACCAATCAAGAACCTATCTATCTTGGTCTTAAATACACTCAATGACCTGGCCTCCACAGCTTTCTGTGGCAATGAATTCCATAGATTCACCACTCTCTGGCTAAAGAAGTTTCTCCTTATCTCTGTTCTAAAAGGTCTTCCCTTTACTCTGAGGCTGTGCCCTTAGGTCCTAGTCTCTCGTATTAATGGAAACATCTTCCCCACGTCCACTCTATCCAGGCCTCTCAGTATTCTGTAAGTTTCAATCAGATCGCCCCTCATCCTTCTAAACTCCATCGAGTATAGACCCAGAGTCCTCAAACGTTCCTCATATGTTAAGCCTTTCATTCCTGAGATCGTTCTCGTGAACGTCCTCTGGACCCTCTCCTGGGCCAGCACATTCTTCCTGAGATACGGGGCCCAAAATTGCTCACAATATTCTAAATGTGGTCTGACCAGAGCCTTATAAAGCCTCAGCAGTACATCCCTGCTTTTATATTCTAGTCCTCTCGAAATAAATGCCAACATTGCATTTGCCTTCCTAACTAACGACTCAACCTGCAAGTTAACCTTAGAGAATCCTGGACTAGGACTCCCAAGTCCCTTTGCACTCCAGACTTCTGAATTCTCTTCCCATTTAGAAAATAGTCTATGCCTCTATTCTTCCTACCAAAGTGCATGACCTCACACTTCCCCACGTTGTATTCCATCTGCCACTTCTTTGCCCATTCTCCTAACCTGTCCAAATCCTTCTGCAGCCTCCCCGCCTCCTCAATACTACCTGTCCCTCCACCTATCTTTGTATCATCTGCAAACTTAGCCAGGATGCCCTCAGTTCCTTCATCGAGATCATTAATGTATAAAGTGAAAAGTTGTGGTCCCAACACTGACCCCTGCGGAACTCCACTAGTCACCGGCCGCCATCCTGAGAAGGACCCCCTTATCCCCACTCTCTGCCTCCTGCTAGACAGCCAATCTTCTATCCATGCTAGTACCTTGCCTCTAACACCATGGGCTCTTATCTTACTGAGCAGCCTCCTGTGCGGCACCTTGTCAAAGGCCTTCTGGAAGTCCAAGTAGATCCATTGGCTCTCCTTTGTCTAACCTACTCGTTACCTCCTCAAAGAATTCTAACAGATTTGTCAGGAATGACTTCCCCTTGATGAAACCATGCTGATTTTGCCTGATTTTACCATGCACTTCCAAGTATTCTGAAATCTCATCCTTAATAATGGACTCTAAAATCTTACCAACGACTGAGGTCAGGCAAATCGGCCTGTAATTTCCCGTCTTTTGCCTCACTCCCTTCATAAACAGGGGGGTTACATTAGCGATTTTCCAGTCCTCTGGGACCCTCCCTGACTCCAGTGATTCTGAAAGATCACCACTAATGCCTCCACTATCTCTTCAGCTATCTCCTTCAGAACTCTGGGGTGTAATTCATCTGGCCCAGGTGATTTATCCACCTTCAGTCCTTTCAGTTTTCCTATCACCTTCTCCTTGGTAATGGCCACCATACTCACCTCTGCCCCCTGACTCTCTTGAACTTTGGGGATGTCACTCGTGTCTTCCACTGTGAAGACTGACGCAAAGTACCTATTCAGTTCCTCTGCCATTTCTTTGTTCCCCACTACTACTTCTCCAGCGTCATTTTCCAGTGGCCCAATGTCCACTTTTGCCTCTCTCTTACCCTTTATATATGTAAAAAACCTCTTGCAATCTTCTTTTATATTACTGGCTAGTTTACCCTCATACTTAATCTTCTCCCTCCTTATTTCTTTTTTAGTTGTCCTCTGTTGGTCTGTGTAGGCTCCCAATCCCCTGGTTTCCCACTGCTCTTCGCCGCATTTTATGCTTTCTCTTTAGCTTTTTTAAGTCACTGACTTCCCTTGTCAGCCATGGTTGTCTCGTCCTCCCTTTAGTATGCCTCTTCTTCCTAGGGATGAAGTTTTTCTTTGTCTCCCAAATTACTCCCAGAAACTCCTGCCATTGCTGTTCCACTGTCTTTCCTGCTAGGCTCATCTCCCAGTCAATTCTGGCCAGCTCCTCCCTCATGCCTCTGTAGTTGCATCACTAAATCTAGAATTGCCTGTTCCCTAGTGGGTTCCACCACAAGCTGCTCCAAAAAGCCATCTCGTAGACATTCCATAAATTGCTTTTCTTGGGATCCACTACCAACCTGATTTTCCTAGTCTACCTGCATATTGAAATCCCCCATGATCACTGTAACCTTGCTTTTCTTACACACCTTTTCTATCTCCTGGTGTATCTTGTGCCCCACATCCTGACTACTGTTCGGAGGCCTGTACATAACTCCCATTATGGTTTTTTTACCTTTGCGGTTCCTCAACTCTACCCACACAGATTCTATATCATCTGACCCTATGTCATTTCTTGCTATCGATTTAATTTCATTCCTTACTAACAAAGCAACCCCACCCCCTCTGCCAACCTGCCTATCTTTTCGATAGGATGTATATCCTTGGATATTTAGTTCCCAGTCCTGATCCCCTTGCAGCCATGTCTCCGTGATGCCCACCACATCATACCTGCCAATTTCAATCTGCGCCACAAGCTCATTTACCTTATTTCGTATACTGCGTGCATTCAGATACAACACCTTCAGTCCTGTATTTCCCATCCCCTTTCTCATTGTCGTCCCTTTATCTGATGTGCTTGAAGTTAGATTCCTAGCCCTTTCCAAACACTCTGTCCTATTTTGTGTTCTGGAGACTTTAATAGCCTCTCCTGGGCTCTCCTTTCTTTTCAGTTTTTTCATAATTTTCCATGAAGTTGAATCCACCCCCCACACGCTAACCTGCTGCTTTGTTTCCCATTAGTCATATTTCTTGGAGTTTTACCCTTCCCTCCCCCCTCACTTTCTAGTTTAAAGTCCTGTTGACCACCCTATTTACCCTTTTCGCTAGAACATTGTTCCCAGATCGGTTCAGGTGGAGACTGTCCCAACGGTACAGATCCCTCCTGTTCCAATACTGATGCCAGTGCCCCATGAAATGGAACCCCTCTTTCCCACACCACTCCTTTAGCCACGTGTTTACTTCCCTTATTCTTGCGTCGCTATGCCAATTTGCACGTGGCTCGGGTAGTAATCCGGAGATTATAACCTTTGAGGACCTGTTCTTTAATTTAGTTCCAAGTTCCTGATAATCCCCAAACAGGTCCTCTTTCCTAGTCTTACCTATATTATTTGTCCCGACATGGACCACAACAACTGGATCCTCCCCCTCCCTCTCCAATATCCTTTCAAGCCGGTTAGAGATGTCCCTCACCCTGACACCGGGCAGGCAACATACCATGCGGTACTCTCGCTCCTGCTTACAAAGGATGCTATCAATTTCCCTAATTATAGAATCCCCTACAACTACCACTTGTCTTTTTGCTCCCCCCTCTTGAATGGCCTCCTGTGCCACAGTGCTGTGGTCAGCTGGCTCATCCTCCCTACAGCCCTCTTCCTCATCCACACACGGAGCAAGTACCTCGTACTTGTTGGACAAGGTCAAGAGCTGAGGCTCCTCTGTTCCTGAACACTGGATCCCTCTACCTGCCTCACTTGCAGTCACACCCTGCTGACCCTGACCACTGACCGAACTCGAGGTACTTAATCTACCGGGTGTGACCACCTCCTGATACAAAGCATTCAGATAACTCTCCGCCTCCCTGATGTGCCGCAGCATCCGGAGCTCGGACTCCAGCTCGTCAGTTCTGAGCTGGAGTTCCTCCAGCAACCAACACTTGCTGCAGATGTGGTCACTGCGGCTCGCAATGGGATCTGCCAGCTCCCACATCGTTCAGCTACAGCACATCACCTGCCCAGCCATCTCGACTTAGATACTTAATTTATTAATTAGCTATGCAGTGCTTTTTTAATCAAATTTGGTGCAGATTTCCTACCAACCAATCAGGTCACAGCTTTCCTGTGATGTCACTTTTTCAGTTTTGGCTTAGGTTACTCTGTGCCCCAAGGTCACCGCTCCGGTGCTCCTCCCTCCGAGCCTGCTCCCTAGAGACAAGGCCGCGATTCTCCGAGGTAAGCTAGATTTGTACTCACTGCTCCGGTGCTCCTCCCTCCGAGTCTGCTCCCAGGATTTACTCACCAATCAGCTGCTTTTTCTTTAAAATCCACTTTCAGAAGAGTGTCCCTCGCACGTCTGGTGGCACTGCCTCTTCCTCTCTCTCTCTTTTAGGTTTGAGGAGGAGGGAGGGATGGAAACACTACAGCAATGTAATGTTTGGGGCTAATCCGTTCTTTGACAGTGGGTCCTCCTCGATTCCCTCCTGAGTCGTGGTGACTGCGATAACTTCTCCCAGAATATTTTTTTTTTTTGCTTCAGTCACTTCTCACCAGCGCCCTCTGTCAGATGCCCTTCCTCCTGTTGAGTGCAAGAGTCCTTCTCCTCGATTCCCTCCTGAGTCATGGTGACTGCGATGACTTCTCTCAGAATGCTTCAGCCACTTCTCACCAGCGCCCTCTTTCGTATGCCCTTCCTCCTGTTAAGTGCAAGAGTCCTTCTCCTCGATTCCCTCCTGAGTCGTGGTGACTGCGATGACTTCTCCCAGAATGCTTCAGCCACTTCTCACCAGCGCCCTCTGTTGGATCTATTGATCCCTCTGTTGATCGGTAGTATTATCACTGTGCACTGTGTCTGATCAGGAATGTTTGCACAGTGCACTGTCTGTGACTGGGAGTGTTCGCGCTATGCAGTGTGTGTGATCAGGAGTGTTAGCGCTGCGCATTGTCTGATCGGGAGCGTTAGCACTGTGCACTGTCTCTGATCGGGAGCGTTAGCACCATGCTCTGTCAGTGATCAGGAGTGTTAGCACTGTGCTCTGTCAGTGATCAGGAGTGTTAGCACTGTGCTCTGTCAGTGATCAGGAGTGTTAGCACTGTGCTCTGTCAGTGATCAGGAGTGTTAGCACTGTGCTCTGTCAAAGATCAGGAGTGTTAGCACTGTGCTCTGTCAGTGATCAGGAGTGTTAGCACTGTGCTCTGTCAGTGATCAGGAGTTTTAGCATCATGCTCTGTCAGTGATCAGGAGTGTTAGCACTGTGCTCTGTCAGTGATCAGGAGTGTTAGCACTGAGTATTGTCTGTGATCGGGAGTTTTAGCATCATGCTCTGTCAGTGATCAGGAGTGTTAGCACTATGCACTGTCTGTGGTCAGGAGCATTAGCACTGTGCAATGTGTATAATTGGGAATGTTAGCACTGTGCACTGTCAGTCATTAGGAGTGTTAGCGCTGTGCAGCATCTGTGATTGGGAGATTTTGCACTGTGCACTGTGTCTGATCAGGAATTTTAGCACCGTGCACAGTTTGTGATCACGAGTGTTAACATTGTGCACTGTCTGTGATTGGGAGTTCTAGCAATATGCAGTGTGTGTAATCGGGAGTGTTAGCACTGTGCAATATCTGAGATCAAGACTTTTAGCACAGGGCACTGTCAATGATCGGGAGTGTTGGTACTGTGCACTGTGTGTGATCGGGTGTTTTCGCGCTGTGCACTGGCAATCATTGGGAGTTTTCGCACAGTGTAGTGTGTGTGATCGGGAGTGTTAGCACTGTGCACTGTGTGTGATCGGGAGTGTTAGCACTGTGCACTGTGTGTGATCGGGAGTGT
Organism: Cetorhinus maximus; assembly: GCF_964194155.1. Taxonomy (NCBI): domain Eukaryota; kingdom Metazoa; phylum Chordata; class Chondrichthyes; order Lamniformes; family Cetorhinidae; genus Cetorhinus; species Cetorhinus maximus. The sequence continues at coordinate 32,260,809 of NC_135883.1, forward strand.
TAGCACTGTGCACTGTGTGTGATCGGGAGTGTTAGCACTGTGCACTGTGTGTGTTCATGAGTGCTCGCGCTGTGCACTGTCAGTCATCAGATGCTTTAACGCTGTGCACTGTGTGTGATCGGGAATGTTAACACAGTGCACCGCCTGTAATCAGGGGTGTTAGCACTGTGCACTGTCTGTGATTAGAAATGTTAGCACTGTACACTGTGTGTCATCGGAAGTCTTAGAACTGTGCACTGTCAGTCACCGGGAGTTTTAGCGCTGTGCACTTCCGTGATCTGGAGTGTTAGATCTGTGCACTGTCAGTGATTGCGAGTGTTAGTGCTGTGCACTGTCAGGGTCGTCAGGAGTTTTAGCGCTATGCACGGTGAATGATCGGGACTGTTAGAACTGTACAATGTCCGTGATGGGGAACGTTAGCACTGTGCACATGTGTGATCAGTAGTGTTAGTATTCGAACCGTCTGTGATCAAGAGTGTTATCACCGTGCACTGTGAATGATCATGGGTGTTAGCACTGTGCATTTGAGGAATCAGGAGTGTTAACATCGTGTAGTGCCTGCGATCAGGAGCACTGTGCACATGTGTGATCAGTAGTGTTAGCACTGTGCACTGTCTGTGTTCGGGAGTATTAGCTCTGTGTACTATGTGTTATCCGGTATGTTTACATAGTACAATGCCTGTGATCCGAAGTGTTAAGACAATGCACCGTCTGTGATCGGGAGTACTAAAGCCGTGCACCGTCTGTGATCGGCAGTGTTAGTACTGTTCACTGACAGTCATCGGGAGCTTTGGCACCGTGAACTGTCAGCACTGTGCACTTGAGTGTTAGCACTGTGCACTGTCTGAGATCAGGAGAGTCAGCGCACTGTCTGTGATGGGGAGTGTTATCACTGTGCACTGTCTATGATTGGGAGTTTTAGCAATGTGCACTGTATGTGATCAGGAGTGTTAGCACTGTGCACTGTCTGTAACCAGGAATGTTTGCACTGTGCACTGCCAGTGAGTGGTAGTTTTTGCACTGTGCACTGTGTATGATCATGAATGCTGGCATTGTGCACCGCCAGTGATCAGGAGTGTTAGCACTATGCACTGTCCCTGATTGAGAGTGTTAGCACTATGCACTGTCTGTGTTCATAACTGTTAGCACTGTGCACTGTCAGTGATCCGGAGTGTTAGTACCATGCACTGTCTGTGATCAGGGGTGTTAGCACTGTGCGCTGTGTGTGATTGGGAGCGTTGACACTGTACACCATCTGTGATTGGGAGTTTTTATACTGTGCACTGTGTCTGATCAGGAATTTTAGCATCGTGCATGGTCTGTGATCATGAGTGTTAGCACTGTGCACTGTCTTTGATCGGGAGTTCTAGTAATGTGCAGTGTGTGTAATCAGGAGTGTTAGCACTGTGCACTGTCTGTGATCAAGACTTTTAACATTGGCAGGTATGATGTGGTGGGCATCACGGAGACATGGCTGCAAGGGGATCAGGACTGGGAACTAAATATCCAAGGATATACATCCTATGGAAAAGATAGGCAGGTTGGCAGAGGGTGTGGGGTTGCTTTGTTCGTAAGAAATGAAATTAAATCAATAGCAAGAAATGACGTAGGGTCAGATAATGTAGAATCTGTGTAGGTAGAGTTGAGGAACCGCAAAGGTGAAAAAACCATAATGGGAGTTATGTACAGGCCACCGAACAGTAGTCAGGATGTGGGGCACAAGATACACCAGGAGATAGAAAAGGTGTGTAAGAAAGGCAAGGTTACAGTGATCATGGGGGATTTCAATATGCAGGTAGACTGGGAAAATCAGGTTGGTAGTAGATCCCAAGAAAAGGAATTTGTGGAATGTCTACGAGATGGCTTTTTGGAGCAGCTTGTGGTGGAGCCCACTAGGGAACAGGCAAATCTAGATTTAGTGATGTGTAATGAGGCAGATTTGATAAGGGAGCTTAAGGTGAAGGAACCCTTAGGAGGAAGTGACCATAATATGATAGAATTTACCCTGCAATTTGAGAGGAAAAAGCTGGAATCAGATGTAACGGTATTACAGTTGAATAAAGGCAACTACAGAGGCATGAGGGAGGAGCTGGCCAGAATTGACTGGCAGATGAGCCTAGCAGGAAAGACAGTGGAACAGCAATGGCAGGAGTTTCTGGGAGTAATTTGGGAGACACAGCAAAAATTCATCCCTAGGAAGAAGAAGCATGCTAAAGGGAGGTCGAGGCAACCATGGCTGACAAGGGAAGTCAGGGAAAGCATAAAAGCTAAAGAGAAAGCATACAATGCGGCGAAGAGCAGTGGGAAACCAGGGGATTGGGAAGCCTACAAAGACCAACAGAGGACAACTACAAAAGAAATAAGGAGGGAGAAGATTAAATATGAGGGTAAACTAGCCAGTAATATAAAAGAAGATTGCAAGAGTTTTTTACATATATAAAGGGTAAGAGAGAGGCAAAAGTGGACATTGGGCCGCTGGAAAAGGACGCTGGAGAAGTAGTAGTGGGGAACAAAGAAATGGCAGAGGAACTGAATAGGTACCTTGCGTCAGTCTTCACGGTGGAAGACACGAGTGACATCCCCAAAGTTCAAGAGAGTTGGGGGGCAGAGGTGAGTATGGTGGCCATTACCAAGGAGAAGGTGATAGGAAAACTGAAAGGTCTGAAGGTGGATAAATCACCTGGGCCAGATGAATTACACCCCAGAGTTCTGAAGGAGATAGTTGAAGAGATAGTGGAGGCGTTAGTGGTGATCTTTCAGAATCACTGGAGTCAGGGAGGATCCCAGAGGACTGGAAAATCGCTAATGTAACCCCCCTGTTTATGAAGGGAGTGAGGCAAAAGACGGGAAATTACAGGCCGATTAGCCTGACCTTGGTCGTTGGTAAGATTTTAGAGTCCATTATTAAGGATGAGATTTCAGAATACTTGGAAGTGCATGGTAAAATAGGGCAAAGTCAGCATGGTTTCATCAAGGGGAAGTCATGCCTGACAAATCTGATAGAATTCTTTGAGGAGGTAATGAGTAGGTTAGACAAAGGAGAGCCAATGGATGTTATCTACTTGGACTTCCAGAAGGCCTTTGACAAGGTGCCGCACAGGAGGCTGCTCAGTAAGATAATAGCCCATGGTGTTAGAGGCAAGGTACTATCATGGATAGAAGATTGGCTGTCTGGCAGGAGGCAAAGAGTGGGGATAAGGGGGATTGCAGCCGGTGACTAGTGGAGTTCCGCAGGGGTCAGTGTTGGGACCACAACTTTTCACTTTATACATTAATGATCTAGATGAAGGAACTGAGGGCATCCTGGCTAAGTTTGCAGATGATACAAAGATAGGTGGAGGGACAGGTAGTATTGAGGAGGCGGGGAGGCTGCAGAAGGATTTGGACAGGTTAGGAGAATGGGCAAAGAAGTGGCAGATGGAATACAATGTGGGGAAGTGTGAGGTCATGCACTTTGGTAGGAAGAATAGAGGCATAGACTATTTTCTAAATGGGGAGAGAATTCAGAAATCTGAAGTGCAAAGGGACTTGGGAGTCCTAGTCCAGGATTCTCTTAAGGTTAACTTGCAGGTTGAGTCGGTAGTTAGGAAGGCAAATGCAATGTTGGCATTTATTTTGAGAGAACTAGAATATAAAAGCAGGGATGTGCTGCTGAGGCTTTATAAGGCTCTAGTCAGACCACATTTAGAATATTGTGAGCAATTTTGGGCCCTGTATCTCAGGAAGGATGTTCTGGCCCTGGAGAGGGTCCAGAGGAGGTTCACGAAAACGATCCCCAGAATGAAAGGCTTAATATATGAGGAACGTTTGAGGACTCTGGGTCTATACTCGATGGAGTTTAGAAGGATGAGGGGCGATCTGATTTAAACTTACAGAATACTGAAAGTCCTAGATCGAGTGGACATGGGGAAGATGTTTCCATTAGTAGGAGAGACTAGGACCCGAGGGCACAGCCTCAGAGTAAAGGGAAGACCTTTTAGAACAGAGATGAGGAGAAACTTCTTTAGCCAGCGAGTGGTGGAATTTATTGCCACAGAAGGCTGTGGAGGCCAGGTCATTGAGTGTATTTAAGACCGAGATAGATAGGTTCTTGATTGGTAAGGGGATCAAAGGTTACGGGGAGAAGGCGGGAGAATGGGGTTGAGAAACTTATCAGCCATGATTGAATTGCGGAGCAGACTCGATGGGCCGAATGGCCTAATTTCTGCTCCTAAGTCTTATGGTCTTGTGGTCTTCACACAGTGTACTGTCAGTGATCGGGTGTGTTGGTACTGTGCACTGCCAGTGATTGGGAGTGTTAGCACTGTGCACTGTCTGTGACCGGGTGTGTTAGCACTGTGCACTGTGTCTGATCAGCACTTTTAGCACAGTGCCCTCTCTGTGTTCGGGAGTGTTAGCACTGTGTACTGTGTGTGATCGGGAATGTTTGTGCTGTGCACTGTCTGTGACCGGGTGTGTTAGCACTGTGCACTGTGTCTGATCAGGAGTTTAGCACAGTGCCCTCTCTGTGATCGGGAGTGTTAGCACTATGCACTGTGTGTGATCGGGAATGTTTGTGCTGTGCACTGTCTGTGATCGGGAGTGTTTGCAATGTGCACTGTCCGTGATGAGGAGTATTAGCACTATGCACTGTGTGTGATCGGGAATGTTTGTGCTATGCACTGTCTGTGCTCGTAATTGTTAGCATTGTATACCGTATGAGATCAGAAGTGTTAGCGCTGTGCACTGTCTCTGATCAGGAAAGTTGGCACTGAGCACTGTGCATGATTGTGAGTGTTAGCGCTGTGAAATGTCTGTGATTGGGAGTCTTAGCGCTGTGCGATGTGTGTAATCAGGAATGTTAGCACTGTGTACTGTGTGAGATCGGGAGTGTTAACACAGTGCACCACCTGTAATCGGGAGTGTTAGCACTGTGCACTGTGTGTGATTGGGAGTGTTAACACAGTGCAGCATCTGTAATCGGGAGTGTTAGCACTCTGCACTTTCAGTCTTGGGGAGTTTTAGTGCTGGGCACTCTGTGTGATTGGGCGTTTTAGTACTGTGCACTTTGTCTCATCTGGAGTGTTAACACTGTGCACTGTCATTGATCGGGAGTGTCAGCATTTTGCGCTGTCTGTGATTGGATGTGTTAGCACTGTGCACTGTCTGTGATCGGCAGTGTTGGCCCTGTGCACTATGCATGATTGTTAGTGTTAGCGCTGTGCAATATCTGTGATTGGGAGTCTCAGCACTGTGCACTCTGTGTTATTGGGCGTGTTAGCACCGTGCACTGTCTGTGATGAGGAACATTAGCACTGTGCACTGTCCCTGATCAGGAGTGTTAGCACTGTGCACTGTGCGTGATCTGGCTTGTTAGCACTCTGCACTCTGTATGATCAGGAGTGTTAGCACTGTTCACTGTAAGTGATCGGGGGTTTTAGCACTTGCACTGCCAGTGGTCGGGAGTGTTAGCACAATGCACTGTCTGTGGCCGGAAGTTTTAGCACTGCGCGCCCTCTGTGATCGAGAGTGTTAGCACTGCGCATTCTCTGTAATCGGAAGAGTTCGCACTGTGCACTGTCTGTGATTGTGAGTGTTAGCACTGCGCACACTCTGTAATTGGAAGTGTTAGCACTTTACATTGTGTGTGATCGGAAGTGTTAGCACTGTGCACTGCCAGTGATCGGGTGTGTTAGCACTGTGCACAGTCTGTGATCAGCAGTGTTAGCACTGTGCACTCTTTGTGATCGGGAGTGTTAGCACTGTGCACCATCTGTGATCGGAAGTGTTAGAACTGTGCACTGCTAGTGATCGGGCGTGTTAGCACTGTGCGCAGCCTGTGCTCAGGAGTGTTAGCACTGTGCACTCTCTATGATTGGAAGTGTTAGCACTGTGCACTGCTAGTGATTGGGCGCGTTAGCACTGTGTACAATCTGTGATCGGGAGTGTTAGCACTGTACACTGCTAGTGATCGGGCGTGTTAGCACTGTGCGCAGCCTGTGATCAGAAGTGCTAGCACAATGCACTCTCTATGATTGGAAGTGTTAGCACTGTGCACTGCCAGTGATCGGGCGCGTTAGCACTGTGTACAGTCTGTGATCAGGAGTGTTAGCACTGTGCACCGTCTGTGATCGGGAGTGTTAGCACTGTGCACTGCCAGTGATCGGGCGCGTTAGCAGTGTGTACAGTCTGTGATCAGGAGTGTTAGCACTGTGTACAGTCTGTGATCGGGAGTGTTAGCACTGTGCACTATCTGTGATTGGGAGCGTTAGTGCTGTGCACTGCCTATGATCTGGATTGTTAGCTCCCTGCACTGTCTGTGATCAGGAGTGTTAGCACTGTCCACTGTCTGTGATCAGGAGTGTTAGCACTGTGAATGTCAGTGATTGGGTGTGTTAGCGCTGTTCACTGTCTGTGGTCGCGTGTGCTTGCACTGTGCACTGTCAGTCATGGGGAGTTTTAGTGCTGTGCATTCTGCATGATTGGGAGTTTTAGTACTGTGCACTGTGTCTTATCTGAAGTGTTAACACAATGCACTGTCTGAGATTGGGAGTGTTAGCACTGTGCACTGTCTGTGATCAGCAGTATTAGCACTGTGCACTCTCAATGTTCAGAATTGTTAGTGCTGTGCACTGTGTGCGATCCGGAGTGATAGCGCTGTGCACTGTCTGTGGTCTGGATTGTTAGCACTCTGCACCGTCCGTGATCGAGAGTGTTAGCACTGTGCACTGCCATTGATCGGGAGTGTTAACACTTTGCACTGTCTGTGATCAGGAATGTTAACTCTGTGCACTATCTGTGATCGGCGGTGATGGCACTGTGCGTGATCGTGATTGTTAGCGCTGTGCAATGTCTGTGATCGGGAGTGTTAGCACTGTGCACTTTCAGTGATCAGGAGTGTCAGCACTGTGCCCTGTATCTGATCAAGAGTGTTAGCACTGTGTACTGTCAGTGATCGGGGGTTTTAGCACTGTGCACTGCCAGTGGTCGGGAGTGTTAGCATTGTACACCATGTGTGATTGGGAATGTTAGCACTGTCCACTGTAAGTGATCGGGAGTTTTAGCACTGTGCACTGCCAGTGATCCGGTGTGTTAGCACTGTGCACAGTCTATGATCAGGACTGTAAGCACTGTGCACAGTCTGTGATCAGGAGTGTTAGCACTGAGCACTGCCTATGATCTGGATTGTTAGTTCTCTGCACTCTGTGTGATCGGGAATGTTAGCGTTGCACACTGTCTCGTGATTGGGAGTGTTAGCACTGCGCACTGTCTGTGATTGGGAGTGTTAGCACTGTGCACTGTCTGTGATTGGGAGTGTTTGTGCTGTGCATTGTCAGTCATAGGGAGTTTTAGTGCTGTGCACTCTGTGTGATTGGGAGTGTTAGCACTGCTCACTGTCAGTGATCGGGAGTGTTAGCACTGTTCACTGTCAGTGGTCGGAGTGTTAGCACTGTGCACTGTCTGTGATCGGGGGTGTTAGCACTGTGCACTGTCAGTCATCTGGAGTGTTAGCACGATGCACAGTCAGTGATCAAGAGTGTTAGCACTGTGCACTGTCAGTGATCAGGAGTGTTAGCACTGTGCACTGTCAGTGATCGGGAGTCTTAGCGCTGTTCACTGTCAGTGATCGGGAGTGTTAGCACTGTGCATGTCAGTGATCGGGAGTGTTAGCACTGTGCATGTCAGTGATCGGGAGTGTTAGCACTGTGCATGTCAGTGATCGGGAGTGTTAGCACTGTGCACTGTCACTGATCGGGAGTGTTAGCACTGTGCACTGTCAGTGATCGGGAGTGTTAGCACTGTGCACTGTCAGTGATCGGGAGTGTTAGCACTGTGCACTGTCACTGATCGGGAGTATTAGCACTGTGCACTGTCACTGATCGGGAGTGTTAGCACTGTGCACTGTCACTGATCGGGAGTGTTAGCACTGTGCACGTCAGTGATCGGGAGTGTTAGCACTGTGCACTGTCACTGATCGGGGGTGTTAGCACTGTGCACTGTCAGTGATCAGGAGTGTTAGCACTGTGCACTGTGTGTGATGTGGAGCTTTAGCTCTGTGCACTGCCTGTTGCCAAGAGTTTTAACTTTGTCCAGTAGCCATCATTGGGTTTGTTAGCATTGTGCATTTTCTGTGATCACAAACTTAATCCCCTTTGTAATTTAGTGCCATCTGAAAGCTTCAATATACAACTCTGTTTATTCTTTAATTCAATCCATTAATGTTTAAAATCTGATACCCCAGTACTGATTCCTGGGAAACAACACTCGTTAACCTCGGCCAATCAGTGGACATTCCTTCTATTTCTACTCTTTGTTTCCTGTCTCCCAATCAATTACCTACTCATGTGAAACATTATTTTCAATAGCATGTATTTTAATTTTTGTTTATAATTTCAGGTGGAGAACCCTATCACATGGCTTATAGGAGTTCATGTACCCAATATCCTTGGACACACACCTATCTGCCATGCTCGTGGCCTTTTCAAAAAAATTAAACAAGCCTTGTTGGACACTCAAAATTGTACCCAACTACAATCTGTAACCTCATGGCCCAGTGTATTCCAAACTCTACCTGGACCACCAAGCCAGTGGATCAACCCTGTTTCAGTGAAGAGTGCAGGAGGACATGCCAGGAGCAGCACCAGGCATACCTATGAATGAGGTGTCAACCTGGTGGAGCCAGGACTACTTGTGTGCAAAACAGCGTAAGCAGCAAGTGACAGACAAAGGTAATCAATTCCACAACCAACGGATCAGATCTAAGCTCTGCAGTCCTGCCACATCCAGCCGTGAATGGTGGTGGACAATTAAACAACTCGTTGGAGGAGAAGGCTCAACAAATATCCCCAGCCTCAATGATGGGGGAGGCCCAGCACATCAGTGCAAAAGATAAGGCTGAAGCACTTGCTACAATCTTCAGCCAGAAGTGCCGAGTGGATGATCCATCACAGCCTCCTCTGGAGGTCCCCAGCATCACAGATGCCAGTTTTCAGCCACTTTGATTCACTACACATGATATCAAGAAGTGGCTGAAGGCACTGGATACTGCAAAAGCTATGGGTCCTAACAATATTCCAGCAATAGTACTGATGGCTTATGCTCCAGAACTTGCTGTGCCCCTAGCCAAGCTGTTCCAGTACAGCTACAACACTGGCATCTACCCAGCAATGTGGAAAATTGTCCACATATGTCCTGTACACAAAAAGCAGGACGAATCCAACCCGGCCAATTATCGCCCCATCAGTCTTCTATCGATCGTCAGTAAAGTGATTGAAGGGATCATCAATAGTGCTATCAAGCGGCATTTACTTAGGATTAACCTATTCACTGATACCCAGTTTGGGCTCCGCCAGAGTCACTCAGCTCCTGAATCTCATTACAGCCTTGGTTTAAACATGGTCAAAGGAGCTGAACTCCAGAGATGACATGAGAGTGACTGCCCTTGACATCAAGGCAGCATTTGACCGAGTGTGGCATCAAGGAGCCCTAGCAAAACTGGAGTCAATGGGCATCAGTGGGAAAACTCTCCGCTGGCTGGAGTCATACCTAGCACAAGGGAAGATGGTTGTGGTTGTTGGAGGTCAATCATCTCAGTTCCAGGACATCACTGCAGGAGTTCCTCAGGGCAGTGTCCTCGGCCAAACAATCTTCAGCTGCTTCATCAATGACTTTCTTTCCATCATAAGGTCAGGAGTGGGGATGTTTGCTGATGATTGCACAATGTTCAGCACCATTCGCGACTCCTCAGACATCCAAATGCAGCAAGACCTGGACAATATCCAGGCTTGGGTTGACAAGTGACAAGTAACATTCGTGCCACACAAGTGCCAGGCAATGACCATCTCCAACAAGAGAGAATCTAACCATGTTCAATGGCATTACCATCGCTGAATCCACCACTATCAAAATCTTGGGTGTTACCATTGACTGTAACTGATCTGGACTAGTCATATAAACACTGTGGCTACAAGAGCAGGTCAGAGGCTTGGAATCCTGTGGCAAATAACTCACCTCCTGACTCCCCAAATCCTAACCGCCATCTACCAGGCACAAGTCAGGAGTGTGTTGGAATACTCTCCACTTTCCTGGATGAGCGCAGCTCCCACAACACTCAAGAAGCTAGACGCCATCCAGCCCGCTTGATTGGCACCTCACCTACAAATATTCACTCCCTCCACCACTGATGCACAGTAGCAGCAATGTGTACCACCTACAAGATGTAATGCAACAACTCACCAAGGCTCCTTAGACAGCAGCTTCCAAACTCATGACCACTACCATCTAGAATGACAAGAGCAGCAGATGCATGTGAACGCCACCACCTGGAAGTTCCCCTCCAAGTCACTGACCATTCTGTCTTTGAAATATATCACCGTTCCTTCACTGTCACTGGGTCAAAATCCTGGAACTCCCTCCTTAACAGCACTGTGGGTGTACCTACACCACAGGGACTGCAGTGGTTCAAGGCAGCTCACCACTACCTCCTCAAGGGCAATTAGGGATGTGCAAGAAATGCTGGCCCAGCCAGTGATACCCACATCCCATGAATGAATAAAAAAGCATGACCCAGCCTTCACAAGCCCATGCTGACTTTCTTTGACCACCTCATTCCATGTGTCCATCACTTTGGCTGAGATGCTAGATTTCAGCAACCTCCCTACAATTGATGCTAAGCTGACATGTCTGTAGTTACCTGGTTTCTTTCCCCCACCCTTCTTGAATAACAGTGACACTTACAATTTTCCAATCCATAGACATAATTCCTGCATTTAGAGAGTGTTAGAAAATTATAACTATCATACTTGCAATCTCCTCACCTATATCTTTTGAACACCCTAATATGGAAACCACCAGGCCCTGGAAATATGAAGAAATAACAAGGGTAAATAAAAACAAGATAAAATACAGAACCACAGATATTAAGAGAATGGAATGAATGGACAAAACATTCTTTTTCCATTTTAACATAAAATTTAAGAAAAGATTATATTACTTGTGTAATGTAAAACCAGCATTATTCATCTCTTTGGTATATTTTACACATTATCCCTCCTGAGACTTAGCCCCTTATATATTGGGAATTCAGATCCACAGGATGGGTCCATATCTAATTAAAAATCAGATGGATGTGCTGACCTTCATGGTTGAATGCCCACTACATGCTCTAGTTGCACAGAGCTCTGTGCGGGGAGTGCTAATTGATAATATGTGCCTCATAGGCTGATATATGGTGCCAAATGCCACTCCGTGGGACCTGCATTATAGCACAGTCATTTGCTGAAGTGTGCGCCACATGTAAAACTACCAGCACACATTAAACCTGGCTGCTGGAGATTAACCTGCTATAAAATGTGCCTTTCTCGCTGTCCGCTTTAGGGATTTGTTAAGTCTTGGCAGTTTCATATTGGGTTTGCAGTTGTTTAGATCACCTTGGGATTGCAGTCTAGCTATGTTAGAATCATACTTTGTGAAATGGCTGTTTGAGTGCAGGTCACGTGCAACATAACAGCAGCTAAAAGTGAGTCATTATCTCTGGTCAGATAGCATTATGTGGTTGTGGGGGAATCTGTATCAAATTGTAAATACAACATGAATGTGTGGTCTAGACTTGTTATTTTAACAAATCATTACTGCTGTCTGAATTACTCATATGGATCTGTATGATCATCTGTCTCTTATTTGTTGTGTGACGGATGCTGTGGTGGGTCTCTAGGATCTGTGTCTCCATTATTGAAACTGATTTGGTTTGTACAGACACATTGCAATACAGAATAAACACACATGCATCTGTCACGTCTCTCACCACACATGCCTGTATAAAGCCGGGCTGAAGGTAAAATCATTACTACTTGTGCGCTTGTCTTTCTATCCACCAAAGCTAAGCTCAGTAAATTAAAAGGTGTCCCTTTGAATTTTCCCTGCACATGGTGATTGACCTTTTTCAAGACTTGCAATGGCACAAGGCCAGTTGTACCTCACAGGTAATTGGTACATCAGCTTTATTTCCTTATTTCGGCACACTTGGATAACAAGTCTGCCGTTGTGAAGGCTTGCGTCATTTTGAAACCTGGTGCAGCACTGTAATTAAATATTCTTTCATGCCATCTTGCCATGGCCAAGTGTGCAATCTCTCATGGTAGTTTCTACTCATGCTAACTTTCTGTCACAAACAAAATAGGCTGCTATAAATTTCCTATTAGCTGAAGAGAATTCTTGGTGGCTTCTTTGATTATTTTCTCAATCTTACTCCCTTCTGTCCTGATCAAAGGCGCCAACTCTTCTGTGGTACAATTCTATGAGCACCACTAGCTCTCTAGTACCTTGTTCAATTGCCCCCTCTTCATGTGCAAGCCTTGGCAGTGTCTACAGGCTATATCAGCACGGGGCTCATTGTTGGTGAACCTAATCCAACACAAAGACACATTCCAGCACAGGTTACTCCCTTACTCTGGAGTACTGAGGTTAATCATATTACTTTATCACACACTTTGCTAAGATTGATGGCTTCAGTACATACTGGGGTCATTCCAGAAAGCAATTAGGAGTGAAAATTTTCGCCGATTTATTTTCCCCCTGCCGTGTTCCAAAACCACTACAATTAACTGCGGCGCCACCATCACAAGTGAGGTGAAGTTATCTGAGAACAGACTACAGATTGAAGCTGAGACTTTGTTTTTCGTATGGCCATTAGTCCCAACAGCACATCACATGCATACCCACACACATCACACAACACACACAAACACACAACACACACACACAAAACATTAGCACCCAACACAGACAACATACACACACAAGCATACATACACATGCAAAACACATATAAGCCTAATTACTTTCAAAGCTTTAATCAGCCACTTCTCTGTTTTCCCAAATTGTGTATTTACCAAGTTTCTCACTGACTGAAATACGTTTCTCCTGCAGGTGCCTCCTCCTTATGCTTCCTTGAAGTTATTGATGGAAGAGTAATTTCATTTTAAGATTCTTTACCTGAAGTGCAACAAAGTAAGGCTAAATCCTCAGGACAGCACTTCTGGTTAAGAGCCTATCTGTCTGAACTCATCTCACAAAGTCCTAAAGAATTGCAGCAAATTGCACATTTGCCCTTGAGGCACTTTCTTATCTCTCCACCTCTACCTCACATGTGTGTTTGTTTTGTTACAGTGTGCTTCTCCCTCCTCCAAAGGTATTGTCTCTGACAAGTGGAGCCAAATAAACTTATTCTTTGCAGCAAAGCTGACAGGTTCCTCTCCTTCCAAAAAAGAAATCCCATAACGTTTTCTCCTTAACCACCCACACCTCCAAGTGGGTATTCATTGACTCAATGTCCAGTGGCATTGTCAGGCAACCAGTACTTTGCCTATGCTCAATATGAGCCTGGACAAGAAATAAGATTGAGGTGGCACCCAGCCTGATTTTGAAAGTCTGATGATTGTAGAAGAATACTGAAGGTGAGATAAGTTAAAGTAGTAAGCGATGCGATGAGGGAGGTGACTTCATGCTTTGGTGTGCCAGGAGACCATTAGCACAGCCAGAGCAGAAGGAACAGGGAATTGGGAGGGCCTCAATTCCCAGTTCTTCTACTATTAGTGAAGCTCCATACTGATGATCTGCAGCCCTACTGATGGGATTGTACTAAAAAGGCCTGATATCAGACCAGTCCTGAATAGGTATGGCCCGCCATACCTGATTGGCGTTACCATCAGTCCCTGGGTGAAGTCCCCCAATTAGTTATGATCCCGGATGAGGAGGGATGAACTGCCTCCCCTTCTTTATTCAACCCCCCTTGGTTGGTCGCAACAAGCTTAATTTAAAAAGGATTCCTTCCCTCGTGGATAACTTTTCCCAGTTCAAAGGTATTTATGATGTAAAAGGAGCCAATTTAACCAAGCTTTTTTGAGCCAAAGAAAGAGTAAGTTTATTAGTTGCTAAAAACCCAAGAAAAAATAATAAAAATGCAATGTACATGCACACAGATCAGAAATGAGAAGTTGAGTCCAAAAATAAAAGTAAAAAAAAAACACAAATCAGTCTTTGGCTTGTCCGTGAGGAGTAGTAGGTGAAACATTGTGGCTGTGAAATTGGGTGACCCCGGTAGAGCTGACTTTGGCAGTTGAGCAGTTGGTTTGGAGAAACTTGGTTCTGCAGGTTAGCTCAAGGGGTTGTCCTGTTTCCTTTTTGATTGTGGCTTTGCTGACTTGTGACCAACAACAGAGAGAGACTTTTACCTGCAAGCTGCTGGGATGCCTAGTTGCTATTCTTCTGTGGTGATGTTCACAGCACACACAAGCATACCAGAACTAGAACACCAAAACTAGCACACACAGACCAGGTTTGCAGCTGGCTTTTTAACCCCTTTTCTTGTGTATTCCTGGAAGGGAAAAACAAACATGTCTTTTGCCCAGGATCTGCTTTCTTTCAACTCAGACCATTCCCACATTCTGAGATATAATTCAACAGGAGATGGTTTCTGCTGAGATGGTAATCAGTCTCCATTGTCTCCGCAACCACAGGAGATTAAAGTTCAGTCTGTTGCATTACATCTCTCCCTTTGAAGTGTCTCTGCCTGAAGTAGGCCTTGACACCTTTTCAGGTGCAACATTCCATGTTCTCTTGGCTAGTCGTAAGTGTAATCCACATAGGAATTCTCCATCAAGTGGTTACTTTACATTTTCAGCCAGCTTTTGCTTGTATGTCTTTTTTAAAAAGAACACATTTTCCTTTAAAAAGTTCAATATGTTCGTAAGTAATTCAGGTTGTGAACTGCTGTCATGACAGTTGGAAAGGATTGATTGGAAATGGGAAAGCCTCTTTTAACTCCCTTTGCTAGGCCAGTGACACAGAAAAAGCAGAAACCGGTGTGGGGATGGGTGTTGGAGACTCCTGACACTAGGATTTCTTGCATTCCAGGCTATGAGAGGGGCCTGATATATAATCAGTCATACTATGTCCAGTAAGATCAGACACCCACTTACCAAATGATGATTGAATGCCCTTACCTGGGGATCCAGGCTAAGATTGTGACCTGGACCCCAGAGGAAATAATTATAATTTCCAATTCCATAGTTACATATTGGCTCTTTACAAAGTGGGCCCCTGGGGGATGTTGGCCATTCTTTTCAGTAGCAGAACTGTACAGCCTCCCTCCGCCAGTCACTATTCTTCCACAGTATGCAGCACCTTTGGTAAAAATTGCTTATGCTTCATTTTTGGGCACAGAACAGATAGTGGGCAGACAGCACTTGTCTCAACTGGCAGGCCTGTATCTTGCCCATATTTGGGCCTCGGGCCTCATTGCAGTAATTTGTGTGAGCTACCAGCACCTGTTGGCCCTCCCAAGGCCATTCTAAGGGTCTTGATTTCCGACCACCTTTCTCACTTGGCAGCTTCCCTAAGGTATATCCAGGGAGAGGGGTGGAAGAATAATAGGAAAGAGAGGAGGAGGGTGATTGCGAGTCGGTATCAACGCACGAAAACATTTTTGTCAGGAAGAAACTGGTGGTGGGTGTTGCCTGGGCCACATTTCACATTAAAATATGCTGAGCAGAGCAGGCCAGAGCTTTCTCTGCTCATCAATTTAATGTTGGGATCTCGAAACAGGTCTTAGGCCTGTTACTGTTACCTATGTAAGGGCCCTTTTGCCTGTTAATATTGGTGTAATGGGAATAGATACCTGTCTATGCCAATATGACAGCGCTGGTGCCCTTGGTGCTGAGTGTGCCTGGACACTGCTGTCCAAAATTGCACCTGTCTTAGAAAGTCCAATTAGATTCCACCATTGCCCCCTGACAGCTCACTTGAATTGGGCATTTATGGTTCTAACACTGTCTCCTACCACTCTGTGCATTATACCATTGGAATTGTGGTTTTATTTAAGAGTAAAACGTGGCGCAGGATTTTTAGGTTGGCATGTGGCGCAATCAGAGGGCCCGGGAACAGCCGGAGAATGGACCGCCGCCTACGATTGGCCCCCGACCACAATTTCATGCTGGCTGGCCAATCAACAGCCAGCCACCGTGAAGTGCGGGCTGAAATGCTCAGCGCTGCTAGGGTGGGGGCAGGAGGAGGGTGAGCGCTGATGTAAGCGCGGGCGTGGGCGAGCGCTGAACGAAAGCTCCCTGAAGACAGAGAGCTGCCTCAAGGAGCCGAAGACTTCAAAACAATTAAATAAAGACTTTAAAATCCAGAAAATAATGTCCAGGCACAGAATCAGTACCTGAACACATACATGATGAAAATTCTGCCCAATTTCATAACGGAAACCTCATCCCGCTCTTGGATGAGGTTCCATCAAAAATGCAAATTCCACCTGGCAGAGTCGCCTGTCTGCCAAGCGCAAGTTTGGACGGACCATGGAAAACTGGGGACAGTTGGAACCTTAACAACTTTAATTGTCGGCGGGCGCGCTTCTGACACTTGCGCGTGCCCGCCGACCGGAATATCGCGTGAGTGCGGGATGACGTCGGGATACTCGCCTGATGTCATCACGTGTGATTTCGTGTCTGATTGGGTTGGGCACGCGCCCACATGCCAACCTAAAAATTCTGCCCATGCCAACTTATCCTGCAAATCTAGTCAACGCTGATCAACAGCTTCAAAAGAAGCTGACAATTGAACAATAGCCATCAATGTGAACCGAATGTGATGTGGGGACCCGGCTCCACTGGCAGATGTGCAAAGGAATGACTGCCGGTGACTCTCGGCTCCTGAACCCAAATTAATGTGTGGGCTTTAGGCAAGGTAACAAGGGGCAAGGGAGAACATTAGGGGGAACTTCTTCACTCAGAGAGTGGTGAGAGTGTGGAACGAGCTACCATCTGACATGGTAAATGCGGGCTCACTCTTAAGTTTTAAAAATAAATTAGATAGATACATGGATGGGAGAGGTCTGGAGGGTTATGGACTAGGTGCAGGTCAATGGGACTAGCGGAATAATATTTTGGCACAGACTAGAAGGGCCGAATGGCCTGTTTTCTGTGCTGTAGTGTTCTATGGTTCTATGGTAACCTGAGGCTGTGGGAGCCACATGAACGAGGGCCCGTCTTAGATGACCACTAAAGAATTGGGGCGGCGCAGCAATAATAGGGCTGGCAAGATGCCAATAGGCTACCTTATGCACCCCCAGCCATGATAATTTTTATAGACAGTCCCAAATATACCCCATTATTGGGGGAGCGTTGAAAAGAATTCCAGCTGCCAAGATTTTGACAGGGTGCCCAGGCCAAAATCCAGGCAAGCATCAATTCTTTGCAGGGAGAAGGGAAGAACCATTTTTTTAATCAAATAATATTTAGGATCAAATTCCATTGAATTTGAGCAGAGCTTCAGCAAAAGTTAAGGAAAGACTACATTCTAGTTGTAGAAGTGCAATGTCTAATGTTAAGCCTTATTTTGAGAAAAAGACATAATCCTCAATTTTTCCCACACATTGGTTACTCGTTGAGTTTTGGCTGCTGCTCGATGTTTTGACTTCGGAAGATTGTATCACTTGCTGCAAACAAACAAACAAAAAAATTATGATGTTTCCTCTTCAAAGCAGCACAACTTCCTGGTGTCAGAAACACTCTTCAACTGAAGGGGTCAAATAGATGGAAAAATCATTAGTAGTTATATCATTCCAATAAAGTGTACAAAACAGTGTCATGGCACACTTGTGTGTATGCAGTTCTACACTGCGAATGCAGTGACTATGCCATATGCATCTCCTTCTGCCAACTCCACTCAGTAGTGTATACAGGCTCAGATTCCAGGAGCCCCCAGCAATGTAAGTGCATAAAACTGTGCACCGACAATTCTGCGCTGCGATAAGGGAGCTGGTTTAATTTGTGAAAACCTGCAGAACTAGTCAAGTGGATTTGACATCATAGGGCTTGAGGAACAGGAGCCCTGCAAGACTACTCTGCCATTCTATTAGATAGTGGCTGATCTATGGACCTCCATGTTAAAGTGAAGGACAATAGGTTTACTGAGACAATTTTTCCGACTCCTACTGTGTAAGTGTGAGGGTAGCTCATGGAAGCCATGCACCTGAAACAGGGTGCAGTGTTAAATGGAAAGTAAAAGGGCATGAAGGGAGGACGAGCAGCTATATCCCCTGAGATGTCAGTTCACAAAGAAGGATAGATGACACTTTTAGAGAATAATAACCAATTATTTTCTCGTAAGTCGACCTCTTTTACTGGCACTTCAGTACAAGTGACTTACAAACCAACCATGAGATACCTGTTTACAGTTACAGAAGCTACAATTCAATGGGGAATAAAATTAGCTCCAACCTATCTCTTAAATCCACCCATCCACTTCAATGATTGCTTCTAGACTAATTGCCTCAGAGATTTAATCATCCCTGGGGTAAGCTGTTCTACTGCATGTGAATTTCTGACAGATATCCCATTCCCAGTGTATCCAGAAACTCCTCCCAGACGTTTTTATGTCAGGTCAAGATCAGATTGACATCCTGCGTTAGACAGGTGACTACACTTCAAAAGTACTTCATAGGCTGTTACCCTCATTGGGGCATCCTCAGATCATGAAAGGTACTTTTTTAAAATATTCATTCACGTGGGCTTCGCTGGCCGGGTCAGCATTTATTGCCTATCCCTATTCGCCCTTGAGAAGGTGGTGGTGAGCTGCATTCTTGAACCGCTGCAGTCCATGTGGTGTAGGTACACCTAAGGAAGGGAATTCCAGGATTTAGACCCAGCGACAGTGAAGGAGCGGCGATATATTTCCAAGCCAGGATGGTGAGTGGTTTGGAGGGGAACTTCCAGGTGGTGGTCATCCCATCTATCTGCCGCCCTTGTCCTTCTAGATGGTAGAGGTTGTAGCTTTGGAAAATATAAATATAAATGCAAGCTTTTTTCCTTCTTCTGACAAAAATCCCGCCAGAAATTGAATCACTGGAAATTTAGCCGTTGTCAAAAAAGTGGGCTATAGCTTCCCTTACCACCTGTAGGCATGTTGAGCTTTTTAAGGAAGACCTGTGTTTTTAAAAAAAATACAAGTGAAGACACTGATCAAAAGATAGCTGATACTGTAAAGGGACCATTTTCTGGAAAATTCCAATGTGGATTTCACTGACAGGCCTGTCCTGAGAACATGGAATTTTGCTCCTGAAGTGGTGTGAGGGCTCACTTAAAACAGTGACACTTGAAGGAAAGGTATGGAAAATGCAAAAGGCTGGGCTTTAACCTCCTGTGGTTGTGGAGACAATGGACTGTTTCTTGTACGTCTCATTAGAAATCCAAAAAAACCCATCACCTGTTAATTTATATCTCAGAATGTGTTTTTAAAAAGTTCTGAAATGAAAGTGATGGGATGCAAGATATGCCTACTTCCTACTCACAGGAATACACAGAAAAACTGGGTTAAAACTGGCTGAAGACCAGTGAGTGACACAGAGCAGAAGAACAAAGAAGCAAGAAGGACCTCTCTCTCTCTCTCTCTCTCTCTCTCCCCCTCTCTCTTATTGGAGGCAAGTGTATTTTAGCAGAGACAGGCAGCAAGCAGGAAGGAACAGGACAGCCTCTTCAGTTAATCCTGCAGGGACAACCAGGCCATCTCTCCCACTGGGGCAAGCTAATAAGTGTCTCTAACAGATTGCAAACCTGCCAAAGTCAGCTCTACTGAAATCACCAACTTAACGGCTGCAATACATCACCATCTACACCTCATGGACAAGCCAAGGACTGATTTGTGAATTCTTTTAAAACTTTTATTTGGACTCCGAACTTCTCAGTTCTGACCTGTGTATGTGTGTGTGTGTGGGTGTGTGGAGGCATGTGAGAGTGAGTATGTGTGTGGGGTGGGGGTGCTGTGTAGGGGTGTATGTGTGTGGGGGTGTGAGTGTGGGGGAGGTGGGGGGGTTGGGGGGTGTGGGAGTGGGTGTGTGTGTATGGGGGGGTTCTGTGTAGTGGTGTATGTGTGTGGGCTGTGAGTGTGGGGGAGGTGGGGGGGTGTGTGTAGGAGGGGTATGTAGTGGTGTGTGTTTGGGGGGCATAGGGATGCATGTGAGGAGGGTATGGGGGTGAGTGTGTGGGGCTGTGTGTGCGCGAGGATGTGTGGGTGTGTATGTGTGGGGGGTTATCGGGGTGTATGTGTGGGTGTGAGTGTGCGTGTGGGTGGCGGTGGGTGAGTGTATGGGGGGGGTGTGTTGGCGGGGGTGTGTGCGTATGTGTGTGTGGGGGGTTGTCGGAGTGTATGTGTGGGTGTGTCTGTGTGTGTGTGTGTGTGTGTGTGGGTGTGGGGGGGATGGGTGCAGGTGCGTCTTTGTGTGTGTGGGTGGGGGTGGGTGTGTGTGGGGGGGAGTTGAGTGTGGGTGGGTTTGGGTGTGCGTGGGGAGGGGTGTGGGTGTGTGTGTGTTGGGGGGGTTGTTGGCGTGTTAGTGTTTGTGTGTGTGTGGGTGGGTGGGGGTGGTGTGTGTGTGGGGGGGGTTGTGTGGGGGGGTGTGTGTATATGTGGGGGGGGGGGTGTGGATATGTTTGTGTATGTGTGTGGGTTGTGTGTGTGTTTATGTGTGTGTATGTGTAGGGGGGTTTGTGTGTAGGGGTGTGTGTGTGTGAGTGTAGGGGTGTGTGTGTGTGTGAGTTGGGTGTGTGTTTATGTGTGTGTGTGTGTAGGGTGTGTGTGTGTGTGTGTGTGTGTGTAGGGGTGTGTGAGTGTAGGGGTGTGTGTGGGTTGGGTGTGTGTTTGTGTGTGTGTAGGGTGTGTGCATGTGTGTGTAGGGGTCTGTGTGTGTAGGGTATGTGTGTGTGTGTAGGGGTGTGTGTGTGTGTGTGTAGGGGCGTGTGTGTGTGTGTGTGTAGGGGCGTGTGTGTGTGTGTAGGGGTGTGTGTGTGGGTAGGGGTGTGTGTGTGTG